>NW_022991219.1:1525317-2125317 GCF_902827175.1 Gymnodraco acuticeps
GAATTTAGAAATAAAAAATAACAAGATATAAAGCAAGGTATTATATAAGTATGTGACAGATGGAATATTAAATATTAAACTGAATATATAATTGTAAAATGTACAGTGTGATTTTATTCCAAGAGAAACTATGGAGCAGAGAGTTCTCTTCCAGCCAGAGGTGATTTGTTGTACAGTAGGAATGTTTTCCTGTATCTGTCCTTGTGACAGCGGAGCTGCAGCAGTCTAGAAGGAGCTCCGTTGACTGTCCAGCTGCCGGTGGAGAGGATGGGTGGGGTTATCCATGATGGACAACAGCCTGTTCAGTGTCCTCCTCTCCACCACAGCTTCAAAGGGGTCCAGCTTGATGCCGATGACAGACCCAGCTTTCCTGATCAGTTTATTGATCCTACTGGTGTCACCAGCTCTTACGGCCCCTACACACGGCGGCGTGCGTTGCCGCTTCAATGCTTCTGCCCATTCACTTTGAATGGGGTGACGTCACGATTCGCCGAACTGCATTGTGGGAGCAAAGCGTAGCTTCTCTCGCGGTGCTCGCTGCAAAAGTAGAGCAATGTTCTACTTTTGCCGCCTCGACGGAGGCGTCAGCCAATCAAATCCCGCGTATGCAAATATGACAGCACAAGCGCTAGCCAATCAAACCACGTGTATGTTGGGAGAGCCAGACCGCAGTTATTTCCCATATGTCAAAAAATGGAAGAGAAAATTATCGTGGCGGTACTATATGACCAGTCCCTCTTTACATACAGGGATACAAACCGGAGGAGCCAGGCATGGGGGGAGGTGGCAGAGACAGTGGGTGAAACTGGTAGGTTTTCGCCTGTTTGGGGAGTTTATAGCCAGTGTACTTCGTTTGAATGGACAGCTAGCAAGCATAGACAGTATATTTAGCCAGCATGGATGTAGCATGAATGCTTTGCTTTGTATGTCCGGGGCGGGACATTCATGTGATTGGTTGTTGGTCGCGTTGTTCGTAAAAAATCCCCAAGCTTCAGACACGCCCACCGCCAAGCGGTAACGCACGCCGCCGTGTGTAGGGGCCGTTATGCTGCCCCCCCCAGCAGACCGCAGCGAAGAAGAGTGCACTAGCCACAACAGACTGGTAGAAGATCTCCAGCATCTGACTGCACACGTTGAAGGATCTCAGCTTCCTCAGGAAATAGAGTCGGCTCATCCCCTTCTTGTACACAGCGTCAATGTTGATCCTCCAGTTCAGCCCATTGTCTAAGTGCACTCCCAGGTACTTGTAGTCCTCCACAACAGCCACATCCTCCCCTAGAATGCACAGCGGCTGTGGAGACGTCTTCTTAGTAACAGTGATGGCGGACACTGCACCACGAAGCTCGGTTGCTCCTGTCTTTAGCCGGACTCTCAGCCGGTCTCGGGTAAAACCTGAGATCTACACTACGGTTGACGGTAAAGTTATTGTGGAGGATGAGCTTCTTAACTTCCTTGCTGTAAAAATTAAGACATTAAGCCAGGATGAGATCGTCCTATTGGCTGCAAACACGTTTGATTCTGAGTGGATATAATCCTCGAAGAAAGTATTGTTTGATCTTTGCCCAACTACACAGCGGAACGTTTCCCATAAAGGGGAAAAGAAAGACATCAACAATATAAAAAGTTGCCTTAAAGTAATGAACGAGTGTGGAGAAAACACTCCCAGATTTGTTTCTTATTACTTGGATGAACTGCCGCCGGTGACATTTACTAACATGGATGTCTCAAGCCCACTTGGGAGAATGGAGCAGCTGTGCTCTGAGGTCTGCTCTATGAAGCACGCAATATAGCTACAGGCTGATGTAAGCGAAGATCTTCGTGCTATCACAGTGGAGATCGATCGCCGCGTGTGTGCACAAGAGCGCTCCACTGACCTGACACGGGGCCTTGATGGCTCAGATGCGGCGGCGGTGGACGGGGCCCGCCTGGACGGCACAGCACTGGGGGCAGCACAGGCAGGAACCTCAAACTTGGGCTTCGGAGTGAGGGCTGCGGTGGGGGCCTCTGCTCTGAACGTGGAGAGGGCTACAACAATGGATAGTCCCAGTGGATCAACGTGTTTGCCAGGCTCTCCAAAGTGGAGTCATGTTGTGAAAAAAGGCCGACGTCATGCCTCAGAGAAGGCTGCTGATAAACCGAGATTGCGCACTGTTGCTCCCGAGCGGAAAAATAAATCAGGTAACGTGCATATTGTTGGCACCGGAGCTGCGGGCAACATCAAAGTGATCAAGACTAAGCTGGTGAGTGTTTTTGCTTCCAAGTTCTCACCAGACCTAGATGCTGAAACTTTGTCTGTGTATCTTAAGGAAAAACTTGGCCGTGAGGTTGCCTGTTGTCAAAAAATTGGCACTATACACGGTATATACGGTTCATTTAAAGTATCTGCTGAATGCAATGAGGTCAGCGAAATGTACAATCCGGAGATCTGGCCAGAAGGGGCATTTGTCCGGCGATATTATGAGCCGCGCAGAGCGGGAGTTATCGGCTCAAACACTGCACCTACTGCGGGGGGAATGAGTGTGCCTGCTGGTGCTATGGGCACTCACTTGTCTCGCTAAATGACTATTCGGGTCTTGTCGTACAACTGTCGTGGCCTTCGTATGGGCCAGAGCGCAGGGGATAAAGCTCGCCGCATTGTAGTTGACCACCTTCTGGAGAACTGTGACATACTATGTATGCAAGAGACATTTTTAGCGAAGCAAGACTTGGAAAAACTGAACTCTTTCAATGATAATTTCCATGGGGCTGGGGAGTCTACTACTGACTTTGGCATGGGAATAGTCAGAGGAAGGATATCAGGGGGTGTGGCTATCCTGTGGAATAAGAACCTTGATTCATCAATAAATGTGGTTAGGCTTTGTGCCGACTGGTGCATTGCAATACAGTTTACTCACAATGACAAGGAATGTATTATTCTAAATGTGTATACACCCTATGAATGTCATCAGAATGAGGATGAATATCTAAATAGGCTTGCTTTCATTAATTCCTTTATTCAAAGCAATACTTCTTCTTGTGTGTATGTCTTTGGGGATATGAATGCAGATATCTCAGACAGGATCTCATTATTTGCCAAGCATATGGCTCAGTTCTGTCAAGATAACAATTTTATATTGTCAAACAAGGTGCTTTTGCCTGCAGATAGTTATACCTACATTAGCGAGGCCTGGCATACTACGTCATGGCTTGATCATTGTATTAGTACAGCTGATGCGCATGCTTCACTTGAGTGTATGAGCATTCTGTATGGGACAGCAACGACTGATCATATACCTGTTGCTATGTCAATAAATGTCGAACATCTACCTGGGCTAACCAGAAATGTAAATAGTGCTCAAACAGAAAAACTAGACTGGTCAACCCTCACAAAGGAAGACATTACATCCTATTATGCTCAGACAGATACATCCTTAACTAATATTCATCTACCTAGAGATGCAATTATGTGTAGTGATGTTAACTGTAAGGATGCAAAGCATAGGAGTGATATCTGCTCCATGTACAATGATATAGTAAGTGCTCTGTATGAAGGCAGTAAGCCTTACTACAAAAGTAACAATAAGACATATAACATCAGGCCTGGCTGGAATAGGTATGTAGCTGAGTATCATGCTGAAGCCTGTGAAGCCACCAAATCATGGGCTATATGGCAGGCAGACCCAGACAAGGGTCTGTATTTGAGTACAAGAAGCTTACTAATGCAAGATACAAGTATGCTATTCGCTTCATCTGTAAAAATGAGCAAGCCATGAGGGCCGATTCCATGGCTAAGAAGCTGCTAAGTAACAATGTTATGGATTTTTGGAAAGAAGTGAGGGCTAATAATAAATGCAAAATATCTCTACCATGCACTGTTGACGGAACATCCGGAACAGACAACATTGTGGAGTTATGGCGACAGCATTATAGTACCTTATTCAACTGTGTCCAAAGTGAACTGTATAGGGTAGATGATATTGATAACAATGAGTCAATGGTGATAATGCCACATGAGTCATGGCTTGTTACCAGACTCAATGTTGTCTGTTCTGTTGGTGCCAGTTATTAAGGACAAAGCCGGTAAAGTGGGAAGCCTAGATAACTATAGGCCCATAGCATTAGCCAGCATACTGTCAAAAGTCCTAGAAAGAATTCTGCTGGACAGATTAGATGACTTTATTAACTCAACAGATAACCAGTTTGGCTTTAAGGCTAAACATGGCACTGACTTGTGTATATACGCCTTAAAGGAAATTGTCAACAAATATAGAGGTAATAACTCATCAGTTCTTATGTGTTTCATTGATGCTTCTAAAGCCTTTGATCGTGTTAATCATAGGAAGTTATTTGTTAAACTGAGTCCAAGAGGGGTGCCCAAATACATTGTGAGAATTCTGGTCTACTGGTATGGCCACCAGACTATGCAAGTCAAATGGGGCAATAGGGTCTCAGCCCCATTTGGGGTTAGCAATGGTGTCAGACAAGGTGGAATTATGTCCCCAGTTCTTTTTAACCTCTATATTGATGATCTGTCCAAGCGACTGAAAGCCTGTAATACTGGATGCATGATTGGTAGTACTCTAGTGAACCATATTATGTATGCAGATGATCTTGTTGTGCTGAGTCCATCTAGCGCTGGTCTTCAGCAGCTTCTTGCTGTTTGTTCTGTGTATGGTGTGGAACATGACATCAAATACAACGCCAGTAAGAGTGCGGTCATGATCTTTAGAACCAAAGAGGATAAATGTCTGAAATTTCCTGATTTTAAATTGTCTGATATTAATCTTAGTGTCTGTAATAAATTAAAATATCTTGGACACTTTATTACAGAACAAATGACAGATGATGAAGATATTTATAGGCAATGCCGCATGATGTATGCACAAGCAAACATTCTCTTACGTAAGTTTGGTGCATGTACAGATGGAGTGAAGATGTCTCTGTTCAGAGCATATTGCACACCGCTCTATACGGCACATTTGTGGTCAAACTACAGAAAAGCAAGTTTACGGAAACTTCAAGTAGCCATTATAATGATGCCATGAGAATATTGCTGAAGAGACCTCGATGGTCTAGTGCAAGTGAAATGTTTGTGGCTGCAGGAGTCAATACTCTACAAGCTGTTTTAAGAAATCTTATGTATAAATGTATTTGCCGGCTTAATGACTGTGATAATGAAATCCTCTTGGCCTTATCGAACATAAGGTTTAGTACTACACGCTACCAATCGCAGCTGTGGAGACATTGGTATAGTTGTCTCTTTGTAGGACACTGATTTAAATTATTCTTAAACTATGAATTATTTTTATGCTGTGTATGTAATTTATTATATGTAATGTCTTGTCTTTTATCTGGACCCTGAGTCTGTAATAAAGTTTTCATTCATTCATTCCTCCTGAAATCAATGACCATCTCTCTGGTCTTGGCCACAATCAGAAGCAGATGATTTATTCCAGTCCACTCCACAAAATCGCAAACCAGCGCTCTGTACTCCTCCTCCCATCCATCCCTTATACACCCTAACACTGCAGAGTCATCCGAAAACTTCTGCAGATGCCATGACTCAGAGTTGTATTTAAAGTCTGAGGTGTATTATGTGGACAGGAAAGGAGACAGCACAGTCCCCTGTGGGGCTCCTGTACTACCAACCACCACATCAGACAGCACAGTCCCCTGTGGGGCTCCTGTACTACCAACCACATCAGACAGCACACTGTCCAGCCGGACATACTGTGGTCTGTCCGTGAGGTAGTTGTTAATCCAGGAGATGGTGGCTAGTTTACCCTCATAGCCTGCAGCTTGTCACTCAGTAGCCGTGGCTGGATCGTGTTGAATGCGCTGGAGAAATAAAAAAAGGCGATTCTCACAGTACAACCCGATCCATCCAGGTATGAGTGAGCACGCTGCAGCAGGTAAATAATTGCATCGTCCACCCCCAGTTGAGGCTGGTAGGCAAAATGCAGAGCACTCTCCATAATAGTGCTGTAATCAGCACCAGAGAGGATCATAAACCAAACATGATCCTGGACTACAATGCCACTAAATGACCAACAGCACCCAAAGAATGACTGCACGCTGGCCTTTAGTCATCTTTTACAACGTGATTGATATATCGGCCTAAAGTGGCTTGGTCATCTTTAGATCTTCCCTGAGAGAACAAATCTAAGCTCTACAAAAGACGCCTGTTGCTCGAGGAGCTGGGGAAGCCACTTGCGTCCCTCATATTGAAAGGAGGGAGCAAATGCCAAGGACCCCATGCCGCTGCAGCCAGTGTGTGTGTGTGTGTGTGTGTGTGTGTGTGCTTAGGTGAGAGGGCTCTGATTACAGTACACTGTAGGAAACAGTTCTGAACTGTTTCCGCCAGTTCTTTAAGTTCGTCGTTCGCGAACAGCTTCTCATCTCTTTAGCTTTTGGCGGAAGGCGGCAACTCAAACAAACAAATCGTTTTGTGGGAGGAATCAGTTCATCTCGTTCACTTCAAAGATTCGTTAAAAAAGAACGAATCGTTCGCGAACGACCCATCACTACTCCTCATATCTGTTCAGAAATTGGACAAAAGTTAAATATATACAAAACACAGACTGTCTATGTCGTGGCGAATACAGTCGCTGCTTTATTTATGTCTGTATGACGTTGTTGTGAGTGTGGACGGAGCAGCTACAGGTTAGTTTAGCCTGGTCGATCCGATTCCGATAGGATTTACATGGAGATACGGCCCGCCCCCTCTCCAGCGTCTTGTCACTGTGTGATTTCTGCAAAGGTATTTTGCAAATGACACACATGTCGTGCTCGTCTTGTTGTCATCAGATGGCTTATACACCTGGCACCTGTTCCTTTCCCCCCCAGCAGCAACCTAGAGAAATTAGGATAATGATGACTTTACGGTCTTTTTGTAGATGTTAGTGCATAGTGAGAACCACTAACATGGAGATAGGAGGACTGATCTTTATTAATTGCTAACAAGACAGGGACTGCTCACAATGAATAATCATTTCCATATCTCCAATGTAGTAGTTCCCCTAACGCACGCACGTGCTGTGGCCAAATGTTTTCATTGCATTTACAGACCCGTGTAACTCTCTGATACCACCCAATGAATGCACTGACTTGCTTGTCGAACCACGCTACACAAAACAGATAGCAACACCTATAAAAACTATTTTAAAAAAAGGGGCTACTACGACATTTTAAAATGATATTTAAAGAAAAGGCCCTGACAAAACAGCAGGGCTCTATTTCAGTAACTATTAGCTATAGAAAAAAAGACAGCAACAGCTGACATCAAATCTTTGCTGAGCCTAAGGATAATCATAAATAAATAACATAGTGAAAATAAATATATTGCAATGCTCAAAACAGCAGCATCCAACCGTCTCTAATCCTTGGATATTACATGTCACCTGCATGCATGCACGGAGCAGCTGTAGCGCGGCGATCATCATCATTCTGTCTTGTATTACTTAAAGTGGACCTATCATGCTATATTTGAACAATATATTGTAGGGCCATTGTGACGGAGCGGATCACATGAGTGACTCACTCCGCCACTGACAGCCGACACACACACACGCACACACAACACACCAAACATTTCGGAGAAAAGACGGAGCTGCATCACTTCCGTGTTTTAAATTCCTAAAAATGAACCATGCAATTTCTTATTTATTTTTACTTTTGTTAATTATGGGGAATGACGGTTAAGAGGTAGTTAACCTGTGTATGTTTGGTGCAGATAGTTTCCTCATGTTGGAGGAAATTACATTTATGTTGACAATGTGGTTTGGAGTTGATTGTGTCACCTGTTGACGGTGAGCCTGTGGGAGGGGCCATGGGTTAAAAAGGGACGGTGTTGGTTCCTTGTGGGGGCGGACTGTGTCACTCGAAGAATGTTGCAGTGAAGGCAACAGCTGGGATGTGTTCGGGGGTTTGTTGCAGAGAAGGCAACAGCCAGAACACGTTTACTCTGAATGAGTGATGGACGGCCTGTTTTTGTCTTTTATTTTTGTTGTTTACATTGTGCTGGTTCCGTTTTTGTTTTGTTGCTGTAAATAAAGTTTTTTGGAGCGTAACCCAACCGACTAGGCCAGTGTTTGTGAACGGACAAATAGAGCCCCGTCATCTATATAAAGTATATATATATGATTCTGTGAGCTGCAGCTGACCACGCCCCCCTGCAGGAGAGGGCAGCGTGCTCTGAGATCAGCTGCTGGGCTGTCAGAAGAGGGGGAGAAAGAGATCTCCCTCCTCCATGTTTTATTCTTATTGAAGTAAGAAGAGAAGTAATGGGGCAGAACCGTAGCGTCCAGCTAGCTTAGCGATAAATACATGTTACGCCCCTGATAAAAGGGAAGAATTTTGACAAGAGTCAAAGTTAGGTTTCATTCTCCGGTACTTTACTCGAGTGAGTCAACAAATGCAACACCTTTCAATCGCACATACAACTTGGCAATTAACACTGTATTTCAATCATGAAACTTCATAATTACAACAATATCATTGATAAGATAATATAATTGACAACATATTACATAGAACTGTGTGCATACACAATACACAAGATGGAGGCAAATGCGCGCTACGCAGTGTTTGTTCATGTAACCATGTAGACGTTACTACACACATTCTCGGCTATCACACACATCAGCCCAAGCTGATAAAACGTAATAATAACACACTCAATATTTCACACAACCGCTTTAAAACACTCCTTACACATGTTATGTTATAGTTTGGCCCAATTTGCTATGTTTTTGTACTATCTACATAAGACAAGAGTCAAAGTTAGGTTTAATTCTCCGGTACTTTACTCGAGTGAGGAAAGTACCGCGAAACCCCCCAGATATGTGGGCGGAGACGAGCAATCGATCTCCGTCTCCCAGATCAAGGCCATCTAGTCGATCACAGTTTAACAGATCACACGTCTCCAAAACAAATACCAACAACCGCAGACAGAATACCTTCTCATCCTTTCCAAACATCCTACAATTAAACTACATCAACAAAGGTCAAAGGTAACAGTTAAAATACTGTCAATGTTACAAAAACAATCTATTACACACTCCCCTGCTACATTTGATGTCGTCCGACATCTCAAAATCTATAAACTAAAGGTTTTAAACCTGAAATGTTCAATTTGGTCTTGAGGTGTGTCAATAAAGTGATTAATTTTGGCATGAACACAATAAATCTACTGAACTACTGTTTCTGTTTGTGTCAAACGGTCTCAGTCCTACCATTCTCTATAATACACTGTCCATGTCTGTTTTATGTCTAGTATCCCTGCACATATAATGGTTGGGCAACTTGAAATGGATTTGTCCACATTGTCACTAGTTGACCTTCCCTAAATAAACTTGGTTGATACTGGCAAAGCATTCCATTAGCATGTGCTGCGCTATAGCACGTTGGAGTCCCAAGTTGATCATAAGTGAAGAATCTAGGGGCTCGCCTTTCCCTCCTTGGTAGATCATCTCTTTGCTCCCTTTCATCTCCACCTGAATCTGAGTATGGGGATGTTGGGTTCTCATTCTGTGCTTCCTCAACAGGTTGAACATCTCCACACTCACAATTTTCCTCTGGCAGCACATCTTCTTGTGCGTTTGTTATAGGCATCTCTTTAACCACCGGCTCATCTGTACTCAACACTGGTGTGTTCTGTTCAGCACCATCTTGTGTGTTAGACTGCTCCATGGTTACATCAATAAAGGGCCTTTGAGAATGTTCTACTGGCTTGTAGTAGTACTCAAACTCCTCTTCGTCATCTTCCTGTTCCCGAGCTGTGTCTTCAGCAGCTGTCTTGTTTCATTCTTTTGCTTGGACACTGTCTTTGGCTGAATTTCCAGAGGTAAGTGATCACAAGGTAGCAACAGATTGCGATGCATTATTCTCGATCTTCCTCTTCCCTGCTCAGGTCTGATTTCATAAACTGGAATGTCTTCTCCGACCTGGCGGATTACATAGTGGATGTTCTCTTCCCAATGGTTACGAAGCTTTCCAGTGCCTCCTCTCGGTGTCAGGTTTCGAACAAGGACACGATCACCGGGGTACAGCATGGAGCTTCTCACTTTTCCATCATAATGTCTTTTACTGCTTTCTCTTGACTTCTTTGCATTCTCCTGCACTATTTCGTACGCGTCTTGCATCTCCCTTTTCCATTTCTCCATGTATGTTCGATGGTCTGTTGTTCCTGTTTCAGATGTTAGACCAAACAGTAGGTCAATGGGTAACCTTGGGGATCTTCCAAACAGAAGGTAAAAAGGAGAGAAGCCTGTTACCTCACAACGTGTGCAGTTGTATGCATAGATCAGCTTGTTTAATGATTCCTTCCAGTTTGTCTTCTGTTTATCAGTAAGTGTCTTTAACATCTGTAGCAGTGTTCGATTGAAACGCTCAACTTGCCCATTTCCTTGAGGATAATATGGTGTTGTTCGCGACCCAAGTACACCACAGTTCTTTTTCAGCTGGGCAAAAATCTGGTTCTCAAATTCGCCGCCTTGGTCGTGATGTATACGTGTTGGTAGACCAAACTTGAGAGCATAATCATTAAATATGCGATCAGCAACAATTTTGCCAGACTTGGAAGTGGTGGCGTAAGCCTGGGCGAAACGAGTGAAATGGTCAACGATTACCAGAATGTACTCATAGGTACGCTGCATTTGTCCAAATGAAGAAAGTCTATTGACACCAGTTCAAAGGGTTGAGTAGTGACAATGCTTGTGAGAGGTGCACGTGATTCTTTGCATGGTGTTTTTTGCTTAAGGCAAGTACAAGTCCTCGCTACATAGTGTTCAATTTCTTTTTGCATGTATGGCCAAAAGAATCTGTCTCTAATCAGTGATGTTGTACGATCAATGCCTTGATGGCCCATCTCATCATGCAACTCTTTCAGTACAGTGATTGTATGCCTCTCAGGTAATACAAGCTGTGTTCTGTTAACTGTCTTCCTGCGAAGAATGCCATCGTCATCGATATGGAGTCTTTCCCATTCGCGGAGAAGGCACTTGCTTTGTTTACTCAATGCATGGAATGCATGTCTATCTGGCTTGTTGTCCCTCAGTTTACACTGCATCACTGGACCAATGTTTTTGTCATCTTCCTGTGCTTTTCTTATTTCAGGAACTGAAAATGATTTATACATTGCTTCACTCACTGATAAACATTGGAGAGTGGTAAGTACTGGGCAGACCAACGATGAGCTTGAGTCTTGAGTCTCGACTGCTTGAGCTGTAGCTGCCACACAGTCTGATGGGAGCTCTTCAGTACATTTGTTCAACATCTCCAACATTTACAGGCATCCTTGATAGACTGTCAGCATCCACATTCTCTTTCCCTGGACGGTATCGAATGGTAAAGTGAAATTCGGCAAGCTCTGCTACCCATCTATATCCAGTTGCATTAAGCTTGGCACTCGACAGGACATAGGTAAGTGGATTATTATCACTGTGTACAGTAAATGTAGGCGCATAGTACAAATAGTCTCTGAATTTTTCTGTTACTGCCCACTTTAATGCGAGAAATTCCAATTTTCCTGAGTGGAGATGGTAATTTCGTTCAGAGGCTGTCAGTGTCCGGGAACCGTAGGCGATCACACAGAGTTTACCATCCTGTTGTTGGTATAGGACTGCGCCAAGGCCTTGGTTTGACGCATCTGTATGGAGGACAAATGGCAGTGAGAAGTCAGGGAACCCGAGGACTGGGGGCTCAACCAGACAGTCTATTAGCCGTTCCAGGATGCATTGATGTTCTTCAGTCCACACAATTGGTTTGTGTGACGGCACTCCTTTCTTTTTTTCTGTGACTCGTCTTGTTTCTCTCCTGCTTTCTGTTACATTGTTGTCTTCTGCTGTACCTTTCAACAAGTCATAAAGTGGTCCAGCAATTCGGGAAAAGTTCTGTATGTATTGTCTGTAGTAGCTTAGCAAGCCCATGATGGCTCGAAGCTCTCCCACATTTTTCGGTCTCTTATCTTTCAATGCTCTCACAGCGATGGTGTCAGCTGGATCGATTTTGCTACCTTCGGCAGAAACAACTCTTCCCAGATATCGAACCTCACGCTTGAAAAGTTCACACTTGCTGGGCTTCAATTTGATTCCATATCTTCTCAACAGCTGTAGCACTTTTCTGACATGGTTCACATGGTCCTCAAACGATTGACTGTACACAAGTGTGTCATCCAAATAGGGGATGCAGATGTTGTCTCGCACTTCTTCTAAACACTCTTCCATGCACCGTTGGAAGGCTGCTGGTGCATTCATCAGCCCAAATGGGATTCTTATCCATTCATACAGGCCCCACGGCATCACAAATGCAGTTAAAGGTCTGCTGTCTTCATCTATAAAACCCTGATGGTAGGCCTTCCCTTGGTCTAACAATGAAAAGCAAGTATGACCGCCAAGACTGTCAAGGATGTCCTGCACTCAGGGTATCGGTTTTCTGTCAGGGTGTGTCTTTTTGTTTAACTCTCTGTAATCTATGCAAAGAAGTAAGCTGCCATCTTTTTTTCTTACACAGACAACAGGTGAGGCATATGGTGAGCTGGATTTCTTTACCCATCCTTGTGCAATAAGGTTATGTAGATAGTCTTTCATCTCCTTATATAGTGGCTTTGGCACAGACACGTACGTTCGTGCTACAGGATCTGTGTCTGTAAGTGATATGCTCAACTTCAGCTTCTCAATACATCCAATATCATCATCTGACTTCGAAAAAGATTAACATTCCTCACGAAGCATATCTTGCACCATTACTTTCTCGGTTTCACTTAGATGACTCAGGTTAATTGGTGGATTCCATGGAATGTCAGCATCATGTTCACTCTTTGCATTCACTTGATTGACTGACACTGGAGGATGCTGATTTGGGTTCTCTAACACTGTAGTTGGATACACAGCCTGGACTTGCTGCACTCTGCCCACAACAGTTCTTGCTGCCAACTCAATATCGTGATCGGGGGGGTTTTGCACATCGAGAATAACGTAAGGTGAAGCACCACCAATGTATCACAAAACTCAAGGCCTTCAGCCCACTGAGGATTTATGTCAGGCTCGAAAATGAGGGTAGTGTCTTTCTTCAGTGGCTGTGTCTGTACTTTACAGTCAATTTGAACAGAAGAGTGTTTAGGAACCATGACTTTCCCTTTTGTGGTTTTTTACCATATAGTCACATGACTGTTCTGTAGTCACTAGGTCAATGAAGGCTGTGACATTCTTCTTCTCAAGACTGGGAATAGCTGTTGTTAAAGTCTCATGCAACTGCTCTCTTCTTCTAACATCCATTTGTTCTGAAGTGCTGGTTTTCACTATTCGCTCAATGACATTGTAGCCTAGAATAGGCTGTGAGAGAGATCTGCCTTTCATCACTAGCATGGGGACAATAAGTTATTTGGGATCAGCTCCTTCTGCAGCTAATCCAAAAGTTACCTCAATGTAGCCCTTGTAAGGCATGCTCTCTCTGTTAGCAGCAGTGATATTCAAATTATCCGGTGCATCCAGTAACTCTGAAACATCTCTTAGCTTCTCATGTGGCAAATGTCTCTTTTTCCATTTTTCATCAACAATGCAGACTTGGGAGCCTGTATCCCACAATGCTTTAATTTTACGGTCTTGGATGTAGCACTCAACTATACACCTTTTTCCTACCAACGCCACAAGACGAGAATGGCTGTCCTCTTTTCTGGTGTGGGCTGTGCTTGCACTTGGTTGAGAGCACTGATTAACATGCACGTGAGGGGGCTGCTTGCATTTTTTGTAATGTTTTGGCCAATGTTCAGTTTGACAGGTTTTAGAGCAGTAATTGTCTTCTTTACACGATGCACATTTTCTGAATTTCTGTTCGTTTTCAGGGATACCACAGTATGAGCAATGCTGTTGGGACATTACACTGTTGTTGGTTACTCCCTGTCCCGTGGGGGTAACCCTGTTTCGTTTAAAGGGACCTCTCTGTCTGGTCCGTTTCCTCTCATCCTGCAACCTGCGAGAAAATGTTCACTACTACCACACCTGTAGCAATGGGTAAAATACTCACTTCCATTTTGCTTGCAGCCAAAACATTTTCTTAAGCGTGCACGACTTGGCCCGGAGAAGTTGTGTTGTGGTGCGAACCCTCTTTGGTATTGAGCTGTCTCTCCTCTCTGCCCTGGTCCTGGGGGTGGCCAGCGGTTTTGCTGTGGATACTGGAACTGAGGAGGGGGGATGCATTCTTGTGGTATAGGTGAGGTGAAATACTGTGGCTGTGCTTGGTTAGGCTGTCGCATTGACTCTCTGATTTGTGCAACTTCTACGCCTATGTTTTTCAGTAATGCCATATCAGACCGCATTTCTTTCAGAACATCAGGCTGAAATCTGCTGTTTTGGTCTGGATTAGTATTTTTTTCCTTTTTCTCTGCAGTTGTCTCGCTGGATTGAGCTGAGTGCACTGCGGTTGGCCGCTGCTGGGTAAGTAGTTTCTTTTTATTTTGTCTCTCTGCTTCGTTGGCACAAGCAATGTTAACTTTTTCGAGGAGCAGCTCATCACTTGATGTTGTCTGTTGCAAATACGGCTGAAGATCACTTCTAATGTTGTCATTTTGCAGGCCTGTGAGAACAGTGTGGAGAAACATACTCTGTACGAGGACAGGATCATATCTTAGACCAGATTCTGCCTCCTGTGAAGCAAACAGAATTTTCTGTCTTAAATCCAGAGCACGGATCAGGAAGTTTTGTGGAGTCTCCTTGTTACTTTGGACCTCTGAGGTCAGTTGTTTGTACAGTTCTGTTGCACCTTTTTCTTGGTAATGGGACCTGAGTATCCTCCTCAAGGTAGGTAAAGTCAGGTTGATTTTTTCCTCCAAATAGCTGCGTAGTTTTGGCCTGGTGCTATTGCCCTTATCACTGCATCCACTATTTCTATTTCAGGAAATCCCTTGCTCATGCCTTGCTCAATTTGATGTGCTAGACTAGAGAATGTAAGTTTGTCTTTTTGACCTGGCTCACCAATCTGGCCTGATATTTTGAATTCTCTGCTCCACTGTAATGAGACACGTGGTTGGGGGGTCTGTTGGACAGTCACATTGTCTTGTTTGATAGTATTACCTTCCCCACTCACTAACCTTTGGGCCCCACCGGTCTGGTCTGGTTTTGCCTGTAGTGAAAACGCTAAGGCTGACTGTAGTTTCTCTATCTCTTTAAGCAAACTTTCTCTTTCTGGCGGCTGTATGACATGTTCTTGCACCACGTCTGTCTGTTTGTCACCTGAACTCTGCTCTTTTCCTCTGTTATCTTCTCTTAATAAAGCAGCCTGTTGTAACTCAACTATTTTATCTTTTAGAACAAGTAGCTCTGCCATACCCTGATCCTCAAGTTCACTTAGTTATTCTCTCTCTAAGTGCATTCTAACATGTGAGATGAGAGACGAACGGCTTTTACCTGATACATACTCAAAAGTTGACCCGGCAATAGTTAGGAAATCACACACTTCAATCAAATCATCTCTTGTCAGTGTGTACAGTTTACCACCAACTTCTAGCTTCAAATCTTCTAGCGCTGAGGAGTCCATTTCAATCTCTTTTCCTGTGGACATTGTCAGTGTAATGTAGAACCTTCACTTTGCAGATGAGACAGCGTAACTCTCCTGGCACCCGTAGTTGACCTCAGATTGTATACAAGTCCCTCTCCGTAGCTATTGAACCACCACACGTCGTCGTCCACCCTAGTTGTAACAGCTGGCCCTCGTCACATTCGCCCCGGACGAGCCCCCAAATGTTACGCCCCTGATAAAAGGGAAGAATTTTGACAAGAGTCAAAGTTAGGTTTCATTCTCCGGTACTTTACTCGAGTGAGTCAACAAATGCAACACCTTTCAATAGCACATACAACTTGGCAATTAACACTGTATTTCAATCATGAAACTTCTTAATTACAACAATATCATTGTTAAGATAATATAATTGACAACATATTACATATAACTGTGTGCATACACAATACACAAGATGGCGGCAAATGCGCGCTACGCAGTGTTTGTTCATGTAACCATGTAGACGTTACTACACACATTCTCGGCTATCACACACATCAGCCCAAGCTGATAAAATGTAATAATAACACACTCAATATTTCACACAACCGCTTTAAAACACTCCTTACACATGTTATAGTTTGGCCCAATTTGGTATGTTTTTGTACTATCTACATACCTGATAAAAGGGAAAAATGTTGACAAGAGTCAAAGTTAGGTTTAATTCTCCGGTACTTTACTCGAGTGAGGAAAGGCACTAAAAGCTTCAGAGGGCGGATAGCTGGGCTCCGTAGCGTCCAGCTAGCTTAGCGATAAATACACACAGCGTTGTATTCTCCTCCCCCTGTCGGCCCTAAAAGCTTCAGATGGTGGATACCTGAGCTCCATAGCGTCCCGCTAATGTGAAATACACACACACAGCGTTAGCGGGACATTCTCCTCTCCTTGTCGGCCCTACAAGCTTCAGAGGGCGGATAGCTGGGCTCCGTAGTGTCCAGCTAGCTTAGCGATAAATACACATAGCGTTGTATTCTCCTCCCCCTGTCGGCCGTAAAAGCTTCAGATGGCGGATACCTGAGCTCCATAGGGTCCCGCTAATGTGAAACACACACACAGCGTTAGCGGGACATTCTCCTCTCCCTGTCGGCCCTAAAAGCTTCAGAGGGCGGATAGCTGGGCTCCGTAGCGTCCCACTAGCTTAGCCGCTAGCTAAAGGTAAACATAGATGGGTACATACATCGACGTGCAGTCAGGGGAGGCAGAGCCTCTCCTGTCATACTCATAGACTGGCCATACTACAATGTAACGGAAAAACAACTAAAGAAAAACTAAATAGTAATAATAAAATGTCTCCACTGATCTGTGTTGTAAATGTGATTTATGTATGATTCCAATCGCTTTTTATAGTCAAAATCAGCAAATTTGCCGAGCTCCGATACAACTACGGGTAGCGTTGAGAAGTGAGGCAGGGATGCACGGGCACTAATTTAGCGCGGGCACTTATTTTGTGAGCGCGCTCAAGCCAGTTACTGTGTGGTAAGGTGAGGCACAGATGAGCTCTGCCTCACCTCAAAATGCGTCACCTCACAGAAACGGTCTGGAAAGCGGGCCCTAAGCGCATGTCTGTTACCATCTCACTGTAGGTCACCAATGTAATGTTTGTAGATCCCTTTATTACATTTATCCTCGCCATCCATAGTCTCTAAATAACTTATTTCACGTATATGATATTTAGGCTCGCCGTACAACGGCAATGAAAAAAGCACCAGGGGAGGCAGCCATAACCTCTGCCGCACTGAAGGGGGCGCACGTGAGCCCACAGGTCCTTGTTGGTACTGTTATTCTACGCAGAGACGGTAGACCAGACGCAAACAACAAACTAGACTTTTGAAACTAGAGGAAGATAAGGAGGACTTTTACAAAAAAGTAATAGAGATTGTTGTCCTTGTCCAGAAGGATAGCATGGACTTCATCTTCAAGTCAAGGTAAGACCACATTGGTAATGAAAATTGGATCTTACTAAGAAAGAACAATCCAATATTTAGATTGTGAGTATCCTTTTGTTTAACGGTCTGTTTAAAATGAATCGAAACATCAGACCAAAAAAGCTTTTGAAAATAACAGAATATTTCGATTAAGGTCAGAATATAATATTTGTAAATCTGACTCTGAGAGAGTCAGTGCCTCACCAGCCATGAACCTCACCGCAGGTCACTGGGTACATACTATAGAATATTAATAAATCGTCACTGATGTAGAAGATATATTTTTTTATTCACTTTGAACTCGGCCAAATGGAGTTTAATGCTTTGGGATTTAAGTTAGGCCACATAGTACGTGCATGGGTTTGAAAGTATAACGTGCTAGCCTGCTGTAATACATCGTATAGTCAGGCACACATTTATGAGAGATTTAACAATGGCCAATTATATTTCTTAAATAAACGGAGCGTCCACACTACAGCTTAAAAAAAAGCTTGGAGCTGGGCGTGTCTGAAGCTTGGGGATTTTATTCAAGCAACGCGACCAACAACCAATCACATGAATCTCCCGCCCCCGACATACAAAGCAAAAACCCCCGGGGATTTTATGGGAGCAATTCTTTCACACACAGTGACGTCACAGCTACCCACAATGCAACGCGCGCCATATTTTTTTTTATAAAGACGCCATTTTTCTGGAGGTGCAAAAATCCTGGCAATGCTAATATAAACAGCTAGCTTATGTTGCCAGGCAGAGCGCACTAGGTTTTTTTTCTGAATTAACGACCGAAGAAATCGCTGCATGTCTTCGGATTACATCTCTGGACTTGAGGGGTGTGCTCTAGGTCGTTACCAGCGTAAACTAGAGCTGTGTGGGTTGTTGGATGTACAATGTATGGAATTACGACCCTCAAAAGTGGCCTTCGGTCGATTTTGGCTGCATCTACGTTTATCTTCTGGAAACACCAGGTGAATACCCCACTTGTCACAATAATATTATCATGCCAATGCATATATGTGGTATTTTAGAGTTGACTATATTGATTAAGGCAATCGACTATGATATTCTGTATGCAACTCGTGTGAAATGGTTGATACCGGAAGTACGGTGTCGCCCTCGGCCCAAAACCCGTATGTGTGTGTGAAAGAATATATATATAAACTGCCCAAACAGGCGAAAACCTACCAGTTTCACCCACTGTCTCTGCCACCTCCCTCCATGCCTGGTTCCTCCGGTTTGTATCCCGGTAGGTGAAGAGGGTCTGGTCATACAAAACCGGGTGATTTGCTACGGCGGGGGGCTGCAGGGGTACAGTGCTATTTTTTATAAGTGGGGGGTGGACCGAACATCCTTTCGTCGTCACCTCCTCTCGGGGGGTCCGGGGGCATGCTCCCCCGGGAAGATTTTTTTTTAAATATTGAAGTTGAAAGCATCAATCTGGTGGACTTTGAGAGCAACATTAACCCTACCTTAATAACACCTTAAAGCGGACAAAAGGCACTGGAGAACACTCATTAACACCCTTTAATGAAGCAAACTAATGCCTTAACTCACTCAAATAGTCGTTTACTTATTAAGGTGAAACGAATGTGCGTAGAGTTTTAAAGGATGCGGATAGTCTCACCTTGATTCTGGCGCATTGCTTATCATTTTATAGATCTATTCTCATCCACCATCTTTGTTTGTGACGTAAAGAGTGTAACGGCCCGTCCACACAGCGGCTTGCCGGCGGGCGTGTCTGACACTCGACCAACAACCAATCACATGAATCTCCCGCCCCTGACACACAAGCAGCGGTTTGATTGGCTAGAGCTTGTACTGGCATATGATTCGATTGGCTGACGCTTCTGCCGAGGCGTCAAAAGTTGAGCATTGCTCAACTTTTGCCGCGAGCCACGCCAGCAACGCTCCGCGTCGCTTCCCACGATGCAGTTCGGCTAAAAGTGACGTCACCCCATTCAAAGTGAATGGGCAGAAGCGTTGGAAGCTTCAACGCACGCCGCTGTGTGGACGGGCCGTAAGAGTCACGTTTCTGAATCGGACACTCTGAGTGGATGCAGTCACAGCCAATCGGAGTCTGATTCAGAGGGTTGCCTGTCAGTTCTGTTGTTATGTGTACTGAAACGAGAGCCGGTATAATTCCACGCGTGAAAACAAAATAAAAATTGGAATACGTTATTTTAGTGTCTTAAAAGTAGACTGAGTTATGAAGGGTTAACGTTACATCTTAGGATAATTTTTAGTCATGTTCTGTATACATACTAACATATAAGGGTATACTTAGTGTGGTTACTCCATGTTTACTAGCGATAACATTAACGTTACATCACTCTTTTTCACTTCTTACTCAGTCAGCCAGAGTGCAGATATCACCATTAGATTAACAAACCTGAAACATCATCCATTTCTTGACTGCTGGTGATGACATTGTTGTCAGCTGCTGATACTGCTGCTGCTGATACTGCTGCTGCTTCGATGACAATAACTTTCTAATATCCATAACTGTATATGCTATTAGCTTAAAACTCGTCAGGCACTAGGAAGGATCACTTCTTCTTCAGGGCAGGCTACGCAGTACGCAGGCTAATGTCCCACAGTGGCTGCCTCTCTGGTGGACTCCGGTACTGCACATTACTCCCGAGACGTTTTTTTAAGTGAAACATCCGGGGCTTTTCAGAAAACATCCATGGGCTTGAGCCCAAGTAGCCACCCCCTAGCGCCGCCACTGTTACTTTATATATACAGTCTATGGTAAGTACACAACACAATACGCAAAACAACTAGGGTCGTGGGAGTGCGGTCCTGAGAGTGCAGCCTCCGACGCTGCAGCTTCATACTATTGCATATCCATGATTAGTATTAAATTAACTTGGTCCTATGCAAGGACAGCTGTTATCAATGGGCTCACAGGACTAGTCCACAATATCTTGTGAAAAGTATTAGTTTTAAGGGTTACAGGCTAAGAAATGGCTTGCTTCAAATTTGGTGAAATGTAGAGCAGCAATATAACAAAATATTATGAGTAATCTAGAGATTTATCCTTTTCTCCCCGTTAGTCGACATAAATGGTACAGGACTCCAAAGACGTGTGTGTGTGTGTGTGTGTGTGTGTGTGTGTGTGTGTGTGTGTGTGTGTGTGTGTGTGTGTGTGTGACACACACACACCATTTAGCCAATTCTGTTGGAGTGCAATGTCCTGTCTCAGCCACATGGGAGAGACAGAAACAGCTGTTGGTGTGATGAAATGTAGATGACTATATCTATTAGTCAATCTATTGGTTAATCTGTTAGATTATTACTACTATTTGATTACTAGCTGAGCTGAGACACTTCTTTCAGTTTGACACACTGCTCCAACTTTTTATCATCACCAAACTGGTATTACATTTACTATAAACTGATGAAAAGGAAAACACATTCAGATGTGATACTGTCTGCAGATTTGATTCCCTTTTTGGACCATACAAATGTATGAAATAGGAAAATGTGCCATTCCAGTTGCTGAAAGTCAAAGTTGATATCTTGTAATGTGTAGTTTTATTTGTCAAAATCCCTAAAATATCCAATTTTTCATAATGTTAAACAGAAAAAAGCAGGGCATCTCCATATTTTCAGAGGTTGAATCTTGCATTTATCTGCCATTTTGTCATTATGTTATTAAGCGAAAAAAACAGATGAAACGAGGAAGCAGCTTGTTGTTTGTTGTGTGCTGTTATCCATAGAAACAGGAAGTGTGAAAACAGAGACTGGAAGGGAGTGAGGAAGGAAGACAAATGTGATAGTTGGCAAAGAAGATGGCATTACCTTTTTGCAGCTGTCCAAAGAAACCATCAATGGTGAGTAAGGAGGGGAAATCCAACCACAAGTGATCACCTATTGAACAGCTGTTGCTTATGAGCCTAAACCTGAAATAGTCTGGATACACAGCATCTGGATTCATGATTTATTACTGTCTTTACATTACCTCACATGACCTTCAGTTACATCCCGTCAATCACTGCATGCAGTCTGTTCTGAAGTCAGCCCCTGGAATACATAGAAACTCAGTCTGAGCCAATAGTTAGCTGTCTGGAGGCGTTAAATCACAAGCCTGACCGGTTTCTCATTCTCACAATAAATAAAAAGGGGAGAGGTGGTTTGCCGTCGTTAATAAAGCACACACAAGGTGAACTTAAATCACCACAGAAGTAATATAGTGCCTTATCTGGCAATGTATAAGTTGGCACATTATGTTGAACATGAATTAAGGTTTTTAAGTGCCTTCTCAAAATATATATAGCATCATTGATTTGTTTTGCCTGTGCAACCGTTAAAATACAACATGCCCTTCATGCAGCTTTTATGTATATTGTGCGCCTAAATGAGGCCATCTACCGGTTATTTTATACACCCTCTTTAGGTCAGGAGGTATTTGTATTTATTTATTTATAGAAGGACCATGCATACAAATACATTAATCTCAGCAAAGAGAAGAGATGCAATATGCCAGATTATAGCTAATAGCTAATTTCCATCTGTGGTCCTCAGGCAGGTTCATAACAATCAATAAACAAATAATAACATTGCATGATCTCTATCAGTCAAACAATTTTAAAACCTGATTTAAGTACAGCTCAATAAATTAATACATAGTACACTTGAAATACAGTTACATGATCTTGGACACTCAAATAATTATAAAGCTTGATTAGGTTACGAACATAATAATCAGTACACTTCAAATACACTTAAATAAAATATCTAAGATATAGTATGACGATACAGTTCAAATAAAAAAAAAACTCAGATGACAGTGTAATTAATGTTGGCATGACTGGTTGCTTAATATCATTTTTTTTGCACCATAATAAAACGAGTTAAAATCAGTACAGGTTTTAAGTTCAATCATGCTGATTGTGCAAAGGCAGTGCACCTCAGAGGGATGGTTAGATCTGCATTTAATGCAGAGCTGGAGTTTCTGCAACTCTGCTCACGGTCACAACACCATGTCTAATTGGAAGATTTATATTGGTTGATTTGAAATGGCTGCTGGTCCATGAGATCTGTTTGACCCCCTGACCAAGGCTCGATGCTGAATTGTGTCTTGAGTTTGTAAGTGCATGACCCACATGCAGCAGAGCCTATCCTCATCCCATGCAAAGGTTTATGACCAATGTCCACATGATCAAGTTCTTGGACGCAGTAAATGCTGGATGTCTGGAACACATCTGCAAATGATAGGTCCAGAGAAGAATCAGGAATGTAAAAAGATTGTTCCCGTCCGTATTGCAAAGGAGACATTAATATTCAGAGTTTGTTGCCAAATACACAGGGCCAGGTTGACTGTTATGTTTGAATGTCTGTAGCAGTGGTAATGTGAAGTAAATATTTATAGTTTTTATAGTCTAGATTTAGATTATTTTTATTTTGTGCACATAGGATCACTCTGTGAAAAAATAAAGCCTATGTCAGCATTTCTGATTGTTTTCTGTGTCATTAACAAAGGAAGAAAGAAAGAAAGATTGGAATTGTTGGGATTGCGGTCAACAGTGGCCACTGAGTAGAAATCCTTACAGTATTCCAGCCATGATCACTGTAGTAACACCTGTTCTCCACTGAAAGGCGATAGAGATCTTCTGTCCCTTCATTCCTTAACCTGGTATAGCTTTACTGTCCCTTAATCCTTAAAAAATATAATAAAATTAGACATTAATTTTATAGCTTATACATTTCAAGTTCCCATACCACATGTAAAGTAAAATCCTGTGTGATTGCAGTACTAGTTGTGTCTTTAATCAAAAGTACATTATTCTGAATTAAATAAATAAGTAAATAAATTATTAAATATGATGAATAGATAATACACACAATCAAACAGATAAAATGTCTTATGACAAGTTGTATGTTTGTTGGCTTCTTAGACAATATATTTATTTATTAATTCTTTATAGGAATTAATAGCATTTTCCCTGAAAGTCTCTAGAAGGGTTTTAATGAAACATTACATTACATTGCATTTAGCTGATGCTTTTATCCAAAGCGACTTACAATAAGTACATTCGACCAGGAAGACACAACCTTGAAGAAAACAGAATCATATAAGTACATCAGGTTTCATAGAGCCAAACATTTCAAGTGCTACTCAACTGGCTTTAGGTAAGCTTTATTAGTATAAAAGTGCTTCGTTAATAGTTCTATCGCTCGAAGTGGAGTCGAAAGAGAGGAGTTTTCAGTTTGCGCCGGAAGATGTGCAAGCTATGAAACCATGAGATTAGAAAGGTTTTACAGAATACAACGAGATACACTAAAAACACATTCAAGAAATTACATTTAAAAGCTAGACATGACCACAGGTTTGTTTCTCAATATATCTTAGTGCCATCCCTTCAATTTGCTGGATAATTCCTCTTTATGAGAAATAATTAGGATCAGATATAGAAAAACTCTTAGGCTGCTTTACCTTTAAAATGTGCTGATGAAAACTGCAGCCTCTGGATGGCCCTTTTATCTCAATTTCCATTTTTAATATATTACATTACATGTTACTTGTTAGACGCTTTTATCCAAAGTGACTTACATACTCAATACTGTGGACAATCCCCACAGGAGCAATTTGGGGTGAAGTGTCTCAGGGACACAACGACATGCTGACTGCAGTGGAGATTGCACCTGTGCTCCCTTGATCCACCAACGCTCTATCCACTGCGCCACAGCCAATTCCCTTTATATATAATATATATTCTTTGCAGGAACAAATTTACAGATATTTCCAAAGCCTGAGGACAGTGGAGCAATTAAAGATACACGCATGCATGCACGCACGCACACACACACACACACACACACACACACACACACATGCGCACACGCACACACATGCACGCACACACACACACGCACACACACACACACGCTTCACTCTGCTGCTGACATTGCCTCCTCTTTTTCCTTGGGAGGATATGAAGTGTGCAGAGCATATTATCCTGTTTTAAGTATATATCCGGATGTCGTATATTCAAAAGGCTCCATTAAACCCCCAACGCCTCGGGTCACATCCCCATATAGTGTCACACTCTGCTTACTCTCTCAGCCTCCCACATCACTGCTGTGATCGTCGTCTGTGCATCGCCTGCTATACATCTGTCCAACCGTAACACCATTTTCTCCCAGTGTGATTTTTCACATTAAAATGTCACATTCGAAGCCACACACATACACACACTTATTTAAGATTGCTCACTGCTCATAAATATAATGGATATTTAAAATATGTTACACTGATTTGAACACTTGACCAGCAGTTTGTCATCGTATGCAAGAGCTGGCAGATGCATTCCCTCTCATTAATGAGAGTCATAAAAACCACCCGGCCTGTCGGAAACACCAAGATCACTGAGGAGGGTGATCAGCACTTTGGAAGGACACACACACACACACACACACACACACACACACACACACACACACACACACACACACACACACACACACACACACACACACACACACACACACACACACACACACACACACACACACACACACACACACACACACACACACACACACACACACACACACACACACACACACACAGTGGAAAAAGTAAAAACATGTTCAAAAAAGGACAGAACTGAAGACTGGAAGTGCAGAAAGAAGGACAACCTGATTAACTAATGTATTGTGTATCTCAGAAGTATCGAAACAATTCAAACTTAATGCAACTATGTTTTATTGGACTGACTTGATCCGGTGCTGCTGTTGAAGGTGAATATATGTTAAGTGATGAATGAATTAGGGGAATATACAAGTCTGCAAAAATCTCTCTATTTACACTATACGTAACTAAGAAGGATTAGATATGAACAGGGGAAGTGAGTTTGGCTGTTGGCCATTGTTGCTAATCAATATGAGGGTTTAGGCAAAGACTGAGGAAGTTGGAAGAAGGAAAGATAACTGTTGCTTGCGTATGTCTTAGGGAAGATGTATTCCTCTCCATCTTTACATAATGAGCATTCTCGTTTGTCAGCCAAGAAAACAAAAAAATAAGAAATATCAGCCTCTTGCTTCTCACCAATTTAATGTCTGTCACAGAATATCCTTCAGAAAACAAAACAAAAATATGAAAAAAGGGAATGAATAACTGTTTCATTGTTTATTTATTGAATTTCCTATGATGACATGCACTGTGTGATGACATATTGATAACAACGTTATCATCCCATTTATAACTTGAGATTTGTGGGCAATGATGCACATTAATGAGAAGCAGATTATGAATAATTTTTTAAGCCAGAAACAGACTTTCCCATCTTTCCAGTATATTTTGATATTGCAATATAGGATAACAAATACTTCAGTCCTGTTTTTATGATAAAAATACTAATAATAGGAAACCCTCTTGCTATTGGATCACACCAGGAGCTCCAAATGTGCCAGGAGCACACAGTTGGGATTCTAATGTGACCACTTTTGAATAAAATTCAAACATTTGCAAAAGGCTTGTTTTATCAAACAATGCCACGTAATTAGTTTTTACTGTTGAACTGTTGTGAACGATTCATCTCTTGAATGCTCTTATGCTGACGTCATATCTGTCAATCTGTCAATCACACAGCTGGTTCTAATAAAGGGATCATTGCTGGCTCACTCGGAGAACTCAGTCAGTGTCATGTGAACTACAATGCAAGTGTGTGGCGTCTTTTATTCCTCCGTAGTATTAGTCCAAGGCTATCTAGACCTTTGCTGGTAATGGCTGCTGCGCCAACAGGTTATGGGCCCAGAAAGGATTTTGGAAACCGATGGAATCGTTTGTGCTTTGACGGAGATGAGAAAAACGATGAGTTGTGGGAAACAAAGTTTCTTGGCCACCTGCGTCGACAAAGACTGAAAAGCACCATATTGAAAGAGCCTGACAGTGACGGAGGCGAAGAGGACGCAGAAGGAGCCGCGGTAAGAGCCGCAGAAGACGCTGATAAAAATGAAGAAGTCTACGCTGAACTTATTCAATTGTTGGACGATACAAGTTTGTCTCTGGTCATGAGAGATGCAGCGGACGAAGGGAGAAAGGCGTTGAAGATTCTGAGGGATCACTACGCAGGTACAGGAAAACCGCGTGTGATCAGCTTGTATACAGAGCTTACGTCTCTCCAGAAATATGCTAATGAAAGCATCACAGACTATATTATACGAGCAGAGACTGCTATCACAGCACTGAGGAATGCAGAAGAGATTTTGAGTGACGGTTTATTGATAGCTATGATTCTGAAGGGGCTGCCAGCGTCATTTATGCCGTTTTCTATCCACACTACACAAAGTGATGAGAAGATCACCTTCGCCGAGTTCAAGACCAAGCTGAGGAGCTACGAGAGCACTGAGAAGTTCAGTGGGAGCTCAGTTGATGACAGCGTGATGAAAGTAAGAGGCAAAGACTTTGATGTGAAGCTGCTGACCTATTATACTTGTGGCCAGAAGGGTCACAGGGCCCGTGAGTGCAAGGCTGCTGGTCACGGGGAACAACAGCTGGTCACGGGGAACAACAGAGACGTAAAACAGGCCATGGACGAAGAGGACCACGACCACCACCACACATTCGCCTTCAAGGCCCGCGAACGACAGGTGGACAGCGACCCGGGCGATGGACTGAAGCAAAGAGGGCTTATGGTCGACACCGGTGCTACATCGCACATAGTGACTGACATGAACAAATTCAAAGACTTTGACGAGAGTTTCGAGCCACGAAAACATGTCCTGGAGTTGGCTGATGGAGTGAGGGCCTCTGGCATAGCGCTGAAGAGAGGTGCAGCCAAAGTTTGGCTGAAAGACAATACGGGTCGAGAGGTGGAGACGATGCTGACGGGGGCGCTGTACGTCCCATCCTCAGTGGTGTAGTGGGGATTTTTTTACTGGGACGCTATTTTAATTAGGTCATCCCAAACAATGCCACACAAATGCGCATGCGCGCAGTGCACTCACAACACGGGCAGACAGGTCCACAGAAACTACCGGTATGCTTAGTCCTACTTTAGTTACTGTACTGCAAAAAGCAGACGGCGCTGCGCTCAACACACACACAGACTCAAAACCATGGACACACTGGCACATAAGTTACATAAACAATATATAGGCCTACATTGCATAAGCTACAGTATTGCAACTAAGCAGACAGTGCTGCTTCTCTCTCTATCTCTCTCTCTTTCTCTCTCCACTTTCAAAATCTATTTAAAACTCATAACAAACAAAATGTCCAAAGTTGTCCTGAAATTAACTTATTAAATAAACAAAACGAAAAATATAGCCATACTTATGCAAACAACATTGAATCTGGACTTGACATTATTCTGATTAGGCCTAGCCTACATTGCAAATAAGCAGACAGCGCTGCTTTTCACACACACACACACACACACACACACACACACACACACACACACACACACACACACACACACACACACACACACACACACACACACACACACACACACACACACACACACACACACACACACACTTTGGGTTTTGAAGACTGATAAATCCGAAATGGATGAACAAACTTTGCAGTGTATCCACGGGTATTCCTCTTGTTTCCTCCGCCACATCTCCTCCGTCCATACCTCTGGAAAAGGTGAGCTTGAGCTAGCCAGGGGAACGTTGCTAGCGCAGCTAACGTGCACGTTAGCTAGCATTATCCACGTCTTTAGGCGGCTCTTCTGATGATGTATTAATAGCAGCTTCACTTGTAGCTTCGGTGCTGCTTGCCTCTTTTTTCTTGTGAATTATATTCTTTTTAGAAAATAAGTCAAGTAAAACATGTTAGCCTGCCATTATAGAACTTTTTCGTTAGTGTTCTTGAGGGAAAGAGCTGCCGCAAAATCGGCGGGCGCGGCGAGCTGGCTCGCCGTGGGTGTGTCAGTGACCGCGGGGTCACGAGCGTGATGATGAATCATACTTTTTTAAGGAAATCGTTTTTATTTTTTATTATAATTACTGTGAAATGTATTATGTTTTCGTCATTATTACAACAAATACATACTTGCAACTGATAACACTGGCAATGATTTTATATTTATTAGACTTAAAAAAAAGATCATGCTCCAAATAAGTGGGGGTACGGCGTACCCCCGCGTCCAACGCCCACTACACCACTGCCCATCCTTTCCCCAAGACATTTTCTCGGTCAAAGCAGCGACGACCAATGGAGCCACGGTCGTATTCAAAGAAGGACAGAACAAGCTCATTCACGAGAACGGTACGACATTTGATATTAAGGTGTATGATAGATTGTTTTATTTAAACACAGTTAATGATGAAAATGTTGATGAATGTCATGGGTGTTATGATATCAAAACATGGCACGAAATTCTAGGTCACTGTAACTACGAAGATGTGTTGAAATTGCAAAAAGTCACAGAGGGTATGACAATTAAAGGCAAAACTGATACATCTAATTTGACATGTGAAGTGTGCACAAAAGGGACATTTGCTCAGAGCAGGAACAGAGAGCCAGATGAAAGAGCAAAGGCTGCACTGCAGCTTGTACACACAGATTTGTCTGGACCTATAGATCCTACAGCTAAAGATGGGTTCAGATACACATTAGCATTTACTGATGACTATTCAGGAGCAAATTTTATTTTTTGAAATCTAAGAGTGACACAGTCAAGGCTACTGAGAAGTACATTGCTGACGTTTCCACCTTATGGAAAAATCAAATGCATTAGATCTGATAATGGTACTGAGTATACTTCTGGTTAATTTCAGTCATTGCTAAGTAGAAATGCCATCAGACATGAGACCTCAGCTCCTTATTCACCCCATCAAAATGGGACAGCTGAGAGAAATTGGAGAACATTGTTTGAAATGGCAAGATGCATGCTAATTGAGAGTAACCTACCAAAAGAGTTGTGGACATATGCAGTTATGACTGCTGCTGTCATTCGAAATAGGTGTTACAACAAACGTGTAGGACAGACTCCATACTACATGTTGAAAGGAAAGAAGCCTTTCAAAAATGAGAACATTTGGGTCACCATGCTTACAAGCAAAACAAGAAAAAGTTGGATTCACGATCTGAAAAGGGTATTTTTGTAGGCTATGATAAGAACAGCCCTGCTTATTTGGTGTTTTATACTGACACAGGAAAAGTACTCAAAAATAGGTTGGTCAAATTCATCACCAAGAGTGTCATTGAGAGTCAGACTCAAACAGAGCAGGAAACGGATGATGAAGATTTCAGTATGAGGAGAGCTGTAAACCCATCCATCCATCCATCCATCCATCTTCTCCCGCTTATCCGTGGTCGGGTCGCGGGGGTAGCAGTTCCAGCAGAGAGCCCCAAACTTTCTTTTCCCTGGCGACATCAACCAGCTCTGACTGGGGGATCCCAAGGCGCTCCCAGGCCAGCGAAGAGATATAATCCCTCCACCTGGTCCTAGGTCTACCCCTTGGTCTCTTCCCAGCTGGACGTGCCTGGAACACCTCCCTAGGGAGGCGCCCAGGTGGCATCCTAACTAGGTGCCCGAACCACCTCAACTGGCTCCTTTCGACGCGAAGGAGGAGCGGCTCAACTCCGAGTCCCTCCCTGATGACCGAACTTCTCACCTTATCCCTAAGGGAGACACCAGCCACCCTGCGGAGAAAACCCATCTCGGCCGCTTGTATCCGCGATCTTGTTCTTTCGGTCATGACCCATCCTTCATGACCATAGGTGAGGGTAGGAACGAAAATGGCCCGGAAGACCGAGAGCTTTGCCTTCTGGCTCAGCTCCCTTTTCGTCACAACGGTGCGGTAAAGCGACTGCAGTACCGCTCCCGCTGCTCCGATTCTCCGGCCCATCTCACGCTCCATTGTTCCCTCACTCGAGAACAAGACCCCGAGATACTTGAACTCCTTCACTTGGGGTAAGGACTCATTCCCTACCTGGAGTGGACAGTCCATCGGTTTCCTGCTGAGAACCATGGCCTCAGATTTGGAGGTGCTGATCCTCATCCCAGCCGCTTCACACTCGGTTGCGAACCGATCCAGTGAGTGCTGAAGGTCGCAGACCGATGAAGCCATTAGAACCACATCATCTGCAAAAAGCAGTGGTGCAATCCTTAGTCCACCGAACTGCAGACCCCCTCCCCCATGACTACGCCTCGAAATCCGATCCATGTATATTACAAACAGGATTGGTGACAAAGCGCAGCCCTGGCGGAGGCCAACCCTCACCGGAAATGGGTCCGACTTACTGCCGAGGACCCGGACACAGCTCTCGCTTTGGGAGTACAGAGATTGGATGGCCCTGAGTAGAGACCCCCTCACCCCATACTCCCGCAGCACCTCCCACAGTAACTCCCTGGGAACTCGGTCATACGCCTTCTCCAAGTCTACAAAACACATGTAGACCGGATAAGCGTACTCCCAGGTCCCCTCCAGGATCCTTGCGAGAGTAAAAAGCTGATCCGTCGTTCCACAACCAGGACGGAATCCGCATTGTTCCTCCTCAATCTGAGGTTCGACAATCGGCCTGACCCTCCTTTCGAGTACCTTAGAGTAAACTTTCCCGGGGAGGCTGAGTAGTGTGATGCCTCTGTAATTGGCACACACCCTCTGATCCCCCTTTTTAAAAAGGGGAACCACCACCCCGGTCTGCCACTCCTTCGGTACTGTTTCCGACTTCCACGCAACGTTGATGAGACGTGTCAACCATGACAGTCCCTCAACACCCAGAGCCTTCAGCATTTCCGGGCGGATCTCATCCACCCCCGGGGCTTTGCCACTGTGGAGTTGTTTGACGACCTCAGTGACCTCCCCCCGGGAGATTGGTGTTGATCCCCCGTCATACTCCAGCTCTGCCTCTAACATAGAGGGCGGAGTTGTCGGGTTCAGGAGTTCCTCAAAGTGTTCCTTCCAACGCCCTAACACTCCATCAGTTGAGGTCAACAACGTCCCATCCTTACTGTACACAGCTTGGATGGTTCCCTGCTTCCCCCTCCTGAGGTGTCGGACAGTTTTCCAGAACAACTTTGGTGCCGCCCGAAAGTCCTTCTCCATGTCTTCTCCGAACTTCTCCCACACCCGCTGCTTTGCCTCGGCCACGGATGAGGCTGCTGCCCTTCGGGCCTGTCGGTACCTTGCAACTGCCTCGGGAGTCCCCCGGGATAACAAATCCCTGAAGGCCTCCTTCTTCAGTCGGACGGCTACCCTGACCACCGGTGTCCACCAGGAGGTTCGAGGGTTACCGCCCCTTGAGGCACCTAGGACCTTGAGACCACAGCTCCCCGCCGCGGCTTCGGCAATAGAGGCTTTGAACACCGACCACTCTGGTTCAATGTCCCCAACCTCCACAGGAATGCCCGAAAAGCTCCGCCGGAGGTGTGAGTTGAAGGCCTCCTGAACTTGGGCCTCCTCTAGACGTTCCCAGTTCACCCGAACTACACGTTTGGGCTTACCAGGTCTATCCAGAGGCTTCCCCCGCCACTCGACCCAACTCACCACCAGATGGTGATCAGTTGACAACTCCGCCCCTCTCTTTACCCGAGTGTCCAAAACATACGGCCTCAGGTCCGATGATACGATAACGAAATCGATCATGGACCTTCTGCCTAGGGTGCTCTGGTACCACGTACACTTATGAGCATCCTTATGTTCGAACATGGTGTTTGTTATGGCCAATCCATGACTAGCACAGAAGTCCAGTAACAAACCACCACTCCGGTTCAGATCAGGGGGGCCGTTCCTCCCAATCACGCCCCTCCAAGTGTCTCCATCATTGCCCACATGTTCGTTGAAGTCTCCCAGCAAGATTAAAGAGTCCCCTTCAGGAGCCCCATACAGGACTCTTTCCAGGGTCTCCAAGAAGGCCGTATACTCTGAACTGCTGTTGGGTGCATAAGCACACACAACAGTCAGAGTTTTCCCCCCCATAACCCGCAGGCGTAGGGAGGCGACCCTCTCGTCCACTGGGGTAAACTCCAACAACGAAGCACCTAACCGGGGACTTGTGAGTATCCCCACACCCGCCCGGCGCCTCACACCTTGAGCAACTCCGGAGAAGAATAGAGTCCAACCCCTATCCAGAAGTAAGGTTCCAGAGCCGACGCTGTGCGTAGAGGTGAGCCCAACCAGATCCAACTGGTAACGCTCCACCTCCCGCACAAGCTCCGGCTCCTTCCCCCCCAGAGAGGTGACGTTCCACGTCCCCAAAGCCAGCTTCTGTCGCCCGGGTCTGGTCCGTCGAGACCCTCCGCTTTCACTGCCACCCTTCTGGCAGCGCACCCGACCCCATCGATGTTTCCCGTAGGTAGTGGGCCCGCGGGACGGAGAAGCGGAGAGCTGTAAACCACCTACCAAAAATTGAAAAGGCAAATGTAATCCCAAAAGAGTCACAGGAAAAAGAGATTGAGATTTGTGATAACATTCAGACAGGTGAAGGCCAAAGTAGCCAGAGGACATCTTACCCACAAAGGGAAAGAAAACCTCCTCAATATTTCCAGAGTACATCTTATCCACAAAGGGAAAGAAAACTTCCTCAATATTTGAAGGATTATGAGTGTAAAGTCGAATCTGATGACCAAGGAGAACTAACCCTTGATTACTGTTATAGAGTTATTTGTGATGTGCCCCAAACATTGAAGGAGGCTATGACATCACCAAATTCTCAATTATGGGCTAAAGCTATGGAGGAGGAAATGGATTCACTAAGGGAAAATGACACATTTACCCTGACCACACTGCCAGAAGGTAAACATGCAGTGGGGGGCAGATGGGTTTACACAGTGAAAGAGAACCCAGTTAAAACATGCAAAGCCAGGTATGTAGCAAAAGGCTATAGTCAAGTGTCTGGTATTGATTATAAGGAAACCTTTTCTCCAACTGCAAATATGACATCTGTACGTAGTCTAATGCAAATCGCAGTACAACATGATTTAGAATTGCATCAAATGGATGTTAAAACGGCATATTTACATGCTCCTATAGACTGTGAGTTGTTTATGGAACAACCTGAAGGATTTGAGGTTAAGTCAGAGAAGGGGGAGAAACTGGTCTGTAAACTTAACAAATCACTGTATGGTCTGAAACAATCAGGACGGAATTGGAATAAAATGCTCCATGATTATCTAAGTGAAAATGGTTTTATTCAAAATCCGGCTGACCATTGTGTTTACAGTAAACTAACATCTAAAGGTGAAAGGATTATTTTGATAATCTGGGTTGATGATCTTATCATTGCAGGAAGCAACAGTCAAACAATCCAAAATGTAAAAGACATTTTGGGAGCCAAATTTAAGATGAAAGATCTTGGCAAACTTAAGAACTTTCTAGGCATTGATTTCACACAGACAGATGGGGAAATAAAGATGAACCAGAAAAGGTACATCATGAAAATATTGCAAAGGTTTGACATGTCTGACTGCAAGGCAAGATCGACTCCATGCGAGTATAAACAACAATTTGACAATGAAGGTGAATCTGTTGATCAAAAGAGGTATCGTGAAGTGGTAGGCAGCTTGATTTATGTGATGACATGTACTAGACCTGATCTAAGTTTTATTGTCAGTAAGTTGTCTCAACACTTATCCGGACCATAAGAACAGCATATGGTAACAGCAAAACATGTGTTAAGATACTTGAAGGGAACTGTAGACCAGGGGTTGTGTTACAAGAGAAGTGATTCAAAACTAAAACTTGTTGCATATTGTGATGCTGATTGGGCAGCAGATCAAAATGACAGACGGAGCACAACTGGGTACTGTTTTAGTCTGTCAGACAGGACCTATTATTTCCTGGAAATCTAAGAAACAGCCTACAGTTGCTTTATCCACATGTGAAGCAGAATATATGGCATTGGCAGCTGCTACACAGGAAAGTTTTTATCTTGTGCAATTATTAAAAGGAATGGACAGTGGACATGATTATGCACCAGTGACAATCTTTGAGGACAACCAAGGGGCAATTGCACTATCAAAGAATCCTGTGTGTCGTCAAAGGTGTAAACATGTTATCAAATATCATTTTGTTCGATCTGCAGTTAGTGATGGAAACATTATTATTGAATATTGCCCAACAACAGAAATGGTAGCTGATATTTTAACCAAGCCTGTAACAAAGGGCATGATTGAAAAGTTTGTGTATTTCATTTTTGGTGTTGAAGGTTAAAATGAAAAAAAAAAGTGTAAATGTATGTCAAAGGTTGTCAGAATAAGATAAGTGGGGGTGTTGACCTGTTGTGAACGATTCATCTCTTGAATGCTCTTATGCTGACGTCATATCTGTCAATCTGTCAATCACACAGCTGGTTCTAATAAAGGGATCATTGCTGGCTCACTCGGAGAACTCAGTCAGTGTCATGTGAACTACAATACAAGTGTGTGGCGTCTTTTATTCCTCCGTAGTATTAGTCCAAGGCTATCTAGACCTTTGCTGGTAATGGCTGCTGCGCCAACAAAGAATGTAGGCAGCGATAAACGATTGCCCTCTTATATTCGTTTTGATGATGAGTGAAGCCTATTCAGGTAGCCATACTGTGCTTGACGAAAAAAGTGCCGCTCATGAGGTTGCGACCTCATGTGGATGGCTGGAACAAGGTTGAAAGCAGGAGTAATGCCAAATTTGAAAATAATTTGGCATTACATAAAAAATGAAATAAAACTAAACTAGACTAAAGAAAAAGAACACCAGGCGAAAAAAGGAAGCCGCAGCCTCACAGAAAACTGTCATCTTCTCTTCCCCTCACTCCAAATGTGACTTTCCCATAAGCCTCAATTAACTACCAACTGCCCAGGTAAGTAAAGGGAGAGCTAAGCATCCAGATCACACAGAATAATGAAAACACCATAAATACAGGATCGTAAAGTTACTTTTGATATTACTATTCATGTATGGGCAATCATTACATACCTTAAAGCACATCAATTATAATAAATGCCATTTACAGCAGAAATATCTTACTTATCTTCTTAACCTCTTAAGCCCATAGCCTGTTTTTCAGGTCGCAGGCTCGAAAATGACATTCCCAGAACAAATGACCATATCTTCCCTTCTAAAAGGGTTACATTAACAATCTTTTTTCTCAAATAAATGATAAACCTGTGAGTTGGATTTAGAAAAGTCAGAATCAATATAGATGTTTTTTTATTTTAAAGACAATTCAGATTGAACACAGTAAAAAACTGTAAATTATAGTGTCCGTCCAAAAAATCTGTTTTACTTATAGTGAAAACTACCCTTGGATAATGATAAGGTACTAAAAGCTTTAGGAATCCAAAGTACAACATATAATAAGTACCCTGTATCAAGATTGATGCAAAGAAAGTGACAGTTTACCTTTTTAGAGAGGTTTAGCAAAAAAAACTCCACCTCTGAGGTGATTTGGGTGGAAATAGCCGTTTTTACAGTTTCTCTGGAACCCCGATTTTGGTGATTGACATCTCTTTCTGACCGTTAGAGCCAATATAATTGAAGGGGGATTTCCCCATACACACACATGGTAAAAAAAGGTGTGTGAACCTACTGTATCTTTCGCTCTGTTTATGGATTATCAGAAATCATTTCAAAGGGACACAGACACATTGGATTAACCAACCCAGTCTCACAAAAAAACGTGTAATAACTACGTTGGTCCACAACGTAGGACGTAGTATATCTACAAAAACGCCTCTGAAATTGTAAGATGCCTACGTTTTTTTTCACCATTCATTCCAATGGCTGGCTTCTATGTCACGTGATCTTCAAATTTCTCCCTGCAGAAAAAAAAACATGGCCGACCTTCGTTTTATTCTCGGTGTAAAATGCCTATTTTAAGGTTAGTTTGGTCATTAAAATGCGTTTTGATGTCATTTCATGCGAGAAATATGAATTGTTAGTTAAGATTATGTGTGCAGTGGGTGTACATGATCTTTAGTTTGCTAGTTATTACGAAGATTACTTCAGGAAATTGTGTCCATTCAACGTTTTCATTGTTACCAAGATGGTTGCTAGGGACGCTGCTATCGATATTATTTATGTTATGTTGTGTAAAATGGTGTTATCTTTATTGCTACCCCCTTCCCCGTCAATGTATAGTGGTGGTCCACATTGCAAACGTATTAGTTATTAGCTAGACTTTTATTTAGCATCTCAAAACACATGTAAACAGCTTCATGCCCGGGAGGCGAAGACCGGCAGTCCGGCTCACTAAAATGTCCGTGCAGAACAATACCCATGAAATGGGTTGGGACCACGGCAGACTGTCCAAAACTGGATTTGAACGGGTCCACCGCGTCCCCCCCTCCCCCACCCCGTCCCCAGAACTACACATGCTGGCACGTCTCTACTGGGAATTGTAGTTTTAAAATACGTTTTCATATTTCCCATAATAAGAAGTTGCCAGTATTAAACTGTGTACATCCCTGGAGGACAGAGGGTGTCGTTTTTCTCATACTGATATTCTAAACAATCTGTGCCGTTGTATTTTCTGTAAAGTGTCTCTACTGTAGGCTAATTTTATTATATGTACAGCACTTTGGCTCGACCAAAAATCGTTTATAAATGTGCTATATAAATAAAACTTGATTTGATTTTGCACATCTTCCGGCGCAAACTGAAAACTCATCTCTTTCGACTCCACTTCGAGCGTTAGAACTATTAACGAAGCACTTTTATACTAATAAAGGACTGGCTTACCTAAAGCCAGTTGAGTAGCACTTGAAATGTTTGGCTCTATGAAACCTGATGTAATTATATGATTCTGTTTTCTTCAAGGTTGTGTCTTCCTGGTCGAATGTACTTATTGTAAGTCGCTTTGGATAAAAGCGTCAGCTAAATGCAATGTAATAATGTAATGTAATTTTGGAGGTTTAGGGGATAGGAAACACTCAAATGAAAAAAATATAATTAATAAATGGGTGAAAATTGCTTGTGCCCAATGGGCAGCATTAATATATACCCACACGACAGCTAAGGTCAGAAGAGCTTTATTTAACAGCTGGTCTTATGTCTGTGACCCCTCCTGTTGTTCATTGATAAGCCTGAAACATGCACTTGTCAAGGTTCAGAGGCACATTTTGCAAATCTGGCAGTAGCCATCGATCAGCTTAAGATAAGATACACTTTATTGATCCCAAGTTGGAAACATTTGCGTTACATCAGCATGTGTATAGTTGTACATATGCAGTGGTGTTTATTTGTAAATCATTTAGTATAATCACACAAATTCTGTGTTTTATATTGAATAATTCTCTGTTCTTTATTTATTGATTGTTCAATACCTGACAAGGCCGGAGATGAAAAACTTGGGTCACAGGTTCCTCAACAGTGCATCACAAGATATCTTTCAATATTTGTGTACCTCCACCATTAAATTGTCATATTCTGCACATTTCTTATACTATCTACATCTTATAAGAGATGCATATGTATAATATCAGTTCAAATAAGTGCTTCAACATAGTTAACATTCCTGGAGGTATACACAAAGTTTTACATTCATTGCATAACTACACCATTTGTGAATATGTCAATAAACCTTAGAAAATCTTGAAAGGGATGTGCAAAATAGTCATTATATACAGTCTTTAATTAACTATTAGTAGAGAATAACGAGTAATGAACATACTTTATAGGGATTCTATTAATGTCTAATAATAAAAATAATGAAATTCAATAACATGCTTTAACCACTAGGTGTCCCTTTATATCAGGTGTGCACGTTTATGGTGTAAATACAGCCTATCTACCAATTGGATCAAATATAAAAGTCAGCCGAATTAGTGTTGATACTGCAAGGAGATGTATTGTATGAAAATAAATGTAAGATGTTGTTTAATTACTGATATATTTATGATCCATGTCACGTTTCCAGTTCATCATGTTTGTCTCATCAAGGCTCTATAAATAGAGAACTACAGCAGATATGTAACATTTAATGCAGCCGAACCGTGTATTACAATGCCGTTATGTGATGACTTTCAAAGAGAAAAGCAGTGGACCAACACTAATAACGGTGTTGGTAACGGAAAATAACGTATCTATTGTGGTGATTGACATTATTCACCCACGGATCTATGGGTTAGGCCAGGGTATTGTTCTGCACGGACATTTTAGTGAGCCGGACTTCCTGTCTCCGACGGTCCGATGTGTTTTGAGATGCTAAATAAAAGTCTAGCTTGTACCTTTGATTTTGTTAAACTAATAGGCCTACGTTTGCACTGTGGACCAACACTATACATTGACGGGGAAGGGGGTAGCAATAAAGATAACACCATTTTACACAACATAACAGAAATAATATCGATAGCAGCGTCCCTAGCAACCATCTTGGTAACAATGAAAACGTTGAATGGACACAATTTCCTGAAGTAATCTTCGTAATAACTAGCAAACTAAAGATCATGTACACCCACTGCACACATAATCTTAAATAACAACTCATATTTCTCGCATGAAATGACATCAAAACGCATTTTAATGACCAAACTAACCTTAACATAGGCATTTTACACCGAGAATAAAACGAAGGTCGGCCATGTTTTTTTTCTGCAGGGAGAAATTTGAAGATCACGTGACATAGAAGCCAGCCATTGGAATGAATGGTGAAAAAAAACGTAGGCATTTTACAATTTCAGAGGCGTTTTTGTAGATATACTACGTCCTACGTTGTGGACCAACGTAGTTATTACACATTTTGTTGTGAGACTGGGTTGGATTAACCTATGGATTAACTTCAGCAGCGTTTTTATCGTTTAATGCCATTGAAGACCACTTTTGACCAGACAACGACCAAGGTAGGCCATGCTGCCGGTTTTAGCTACCTAGCGTCACATGTTTTGATGTCTGTTCTTGTTAATAGCTTTGCGAGTTCTTATCATGGAGTGATGATGTATGTACCCATCGATTCTGTGTCATCTCACGATGCAAATCGATGGGTTGGGCCAGCACCATATAGAGAGAATATATATATATCTATCTATATGGCGCTGGGTTGGGCGTGCAGCTACAATAAGTAATAAGGGTGTTATGAGTGAGTTTCTGTTAGCATTTTTCGCTCGTGGCTAATTCATAGGCTCAGCGCTAGCTTTGTGGTTTTTTTTGTAAAAAAAAAAAAAAAGATCAGTTAGCTGTGTTTCTTCCCGTTACATGGATATAAAACATTCATAGTTTATTGAATATTAAGATGCCCTCAGACGCTGTTTCCTGCAGATGACGCGTTTTTCCCCCGGTATCAGGGGTGCGGTGTAGAAGAGGTCTTTTTATACCGTGCCCAGCCCCTACCTGCACATCATTAGGCACACCTGTTTACACTTACCTTAGTAAAGCTGTCAAAACAACAACATCCCAGGCTTGACATAAGTAAAATAACCCATTAAATACTAACTAAACTCCACAAGGTTGTGCCACTAACATAACTTAACTTGACACACAATCACTGTTACCTTTGTTGAACATGGGCTAGTGTAAAGGAAGATGCCCAACCTTTTTCAATTAGGAAAATATTAAAAGCATTTGCTTTTATGGAAATAGTGACCGTGGGATTTCTAGCAGTTGCTTGATTCTACTTCTTAAGAAATCCCTGTGTCGTTGCATTATGAAAGGAAAGTGGAGCACCTGAGAGAGACAATAAACACATGCAAAACCCTCATTATCCATCCAAGTGCTGACAGGCGTTTAAATCACTCAGCCACCGCGCTGCCATTATTACCTAATTGGTTTTCTCTTTATCTATTGACCACCTGTTTGTTATTCTGGGAGTTATTCAAGCCTTGGGAAGTCACTCTTCATTTGTGGCTCACCACTCTTACTTCATCAAGGATAAGTACCAAGAGAATTAGTTCAAAAGTGATTTTGGAACTTTCTTGGTTAATGCCATTGTATGTTGTTCGCTGATATCATTAACTAATTGGTTTTCTTCTTCCCTGGCTGCTTCTCTTCTTTCAATACACACAACTACACAGACAAACTAATCCCACATGCCGTAAGAAATCTGTTTCTCTGCCTGCGCTTTGTGATACAATATTTTTCAAATCAGTTGAGTTACTGAGAGAAGAAACAACAAACCCTGAATCACAAGTGAAATTCACACTTGTTTGAATATTTATAACAAACTGCACATTATAATAATTACTCCCTTTAGGATAAAAAACAACAAAATTAGCATCTAAATAAATAAGCCAAAGGCAACGAGATGGATTAATTATATCATGAAATATTTCTCAAAGGAGCAGTTTATATTCAGATGTCAGCAACTCTTTGATGCACCCCCCTCCGTCTCTCAGGAGATCTTAAAGTGTGAAACAACTGCAGGTATGTGTGTGTTTGTTTGTGTGTGTGTGTGGTGTGGTGTGTGTGTCTGTGTGTGAGAACATGCAGCCGGAGAGCCATATACACAAGCACACAAACTCAAAGCTGTGCATGGATCATAATCACATGGATTTCCAAAGACTTGGAAAAGAAAAAAAGTAATTCTCTATTATTTATGCATATTTATTATTCAGAGAGGAATCAATAGCCTGAAGTATTAAACCTGGTGACTCACAGAAACAGCAGTCGGACCAACTTCGAAGTAATGAGTGTACAGGTTGCTATAGAAAGCACAACAAGTCCTCCAACTCATACGACCAAATATGCCGATTGTTCAGGCCCAATTATTACGACCAAATATGTCGTTTGTTAAAGTTTTCGCCCTCTAGTGCTCCCGTTGAATGCAAACGTTGCAGATGGTCGTTTATTCACAAATAACCCTCTCTGTAAAATCCTAAATTGTAGGATAGTTTGGCCATTAAAACGTTTTTTGATTAGATTTCTAGCGAGAAGTGTATATTGTACTTTTATAATCCACATCCAGTCGATATGTAGGATCTATAGTTTGATAGATATTACGAAGATGATTTGAGGTATGCGGCAGCCTCCATGTAAAGTTACGGGTTGAAAACAGTATTTCCGGTCTCGACGTTTTCATAATAAAACCAATGATCAAATGAACATTTAATATTCATTACTAAAGGTACAGCCGAATCATCACAGCGCACAAAACCTATTACCGCCGCAGATGGACCAAAAAAGGGAGCGTTTTAAAAAAAAAAAGAGGAGGGTCCGCTCAGTGAAACGATAACAACGAAACATGGAGGAACAGAAGTCTGCATTTAAATCGTGTGTGTGTGTGTGTGTGTGCGCGTGTGTGCGTGTAGAGGTGTGTGTGGTTAAAACACATCAGCCTGCGGTCGCTCTTAGCCTTTCTAATGATTCTGAAGGTAAACACAGTGAAGGCACGGCACGCTCGTCTTCTCAGAGGCTGAGTTAACCCTCCCGCTGCCTCCTGGTGCTGCAGAGATTTCATGAAGTGAAGGAGGGCAGCAGATACTGTGAGTGTCACAGACATGAATATATAGATCAAGGCAGACTGGTGCAAGGCAAGGCAAGGCAAGGCAAGGCAAGGCAAGGCAAGGCAAGGCAAGGCAAGGCAAGGCAAGGCAAGGCAAGGCAAGGCAAGGCAAGGCAAGGCAAGGCAAGGCAAGGCAAGGCAAGGCAAGGCAAGGCAAGGCAAGGCAGGCAAGGCAAGGCCGGCAAGGCAAGGCAAGGCAAGGCAAGGCAAGGCAAGGCAAGGCAAGGCAAGGCAAGCAAGGCAAGGCAAGGCAAGGCAAGGCAAGCAAGGCAAGGCAAGGCAAGGCAAGGCAAGGCAAGGCAAGGCAAGGCAAGGCAAGGCAAGGCAAGGCAAGGCAAGGCAAGGCAAGGCAAGGCAAGGCAAGGCCAGGCAAGGCAAGGCAAGGCAAGGCAAGGCAAGGCAAGGCAAGGCAAGGCAAGGCAAGGCAAGGCAAGGCAAGGCAAGGCAAGGCAAGGCAAGGCAAGGCAAGGCAAGGCAAGGCAAGGCAAGGCAGGCAAGGCAAGGCAAGGCAAGGCAAGGCAAGGCAAGGCAAGGCAAGGCAAGGCAAGGCAAGGCAAGGCAAGGCAAGGCAAGGCAAGGCAAGGCAAGGCAAGGCAAGGCAAGGCAAGGCAAGGCAGGCAAGGCAAGGCAAGGCAAGGCAAGGCAAGGCAAGGCAAGGCAAGGCAAGGCAAGGCAAGGCAAGGCAAGGCAAGGCAAGGCAAGGCAAGGCAAGGCAAGGCAAGGCAAGGCAAGGCAAGGCAAGGCAAGGCAAGGCAAGGCAAGGCAAGCAGCAAGGCAAGGCAAGGCAAGGCAAGGCAAGGCAAGGCAAGGCAAGGCAAGGCAAGGCAAGGCAAGGCAAGGCAAGGCAAGGCAAGGCAAGGCAAGGCAAGGCAAGGCAAGGCAAGGCAAGGCAGGCAAGGCAAGGCAAGGCAAGGCAAGGCAAGCAAGGCAAGGCAAGGCAAGGCAAGGCAAGGCAAGGCAAGGCAAGGCAAGGCAAGGCAAGGCAAAGGCAAGGCAAGGCAAGGCAAGGCAAGGCAAGGCAAGGCAAGGCAAGGCAGGCAAGGCAAGGGCAAGCAAGGCAAGGCAAGGCAAGGCAAGGCAAGGCAAGGCAAGGCAAGGCAAGGCAAGGCAAGGCAAGGCAAGGCAAGGCAAGGCAAGGCAAGGCAAAGGCAGGCAAGTCAAAGGCCAAGGCAAGGCAAGGCAAGGCAGCAAGGCAAAGGCAGGCAAGGCAAGGCCAAGGCAAAGGCAAGGCAAGGCAAGGCAGGAGGCAAGGCAAAGGCAAGGCAAGGCAAGCAAGGCAAGGCAAGCAAGGCAAGGCAAGCCAAGGCAAGGCAAGGCAAGGCAAGGCAAGGCAAGGCAAGGCAAGGCAAGGCAAGGCAAGGCAAGGCAAGGCAAGGCAAGGCAAGGCAAGGCAAGGCAAGGCAAGGCAAGGCAAGGCAAGGCAAGGCAAGGCAAGGCAGCAAGGCAAGGCAAGGCAAGGCAAGGCAGGCAAGGCAAGGCAAGGCAAGGCAAGGCAAGGCAAGGCAAGGCAGGCAAGGCAAGGCAAGGCAAGGCAAGGCAAGGCAAGGCAAGGCAAGGCAAGGCAAGGCAAGGCAAGGCAAGGCAAGGCAAGGCAAGGCAGGCAAGGCAAGGCAAGGCAAGGCAAGGCAAGGCAAGGCAAGGCAAGGCAAGGCAAGGCAAGGCAAGGCAAGGCAAGGCAAGGCAAGGCAAGGCAAGGCAAGGCAAGGCAAGGCAAGGCAAGGCAAGGCAAGGCAAGGCAAGCAAGGCAAGGCAAGGCAAGGCAAGGCAAGGCAAGGCAAGGCAAGGCAAGGCAAGGCAAGGCAAGGCAAGGCAAGGCAAGGCAAGGCAAGGCAAGGCAAGGCAAGGCAAGGCAAGGCAAGGCAAGGCAAGGCAAGGCAAGGCAAGGCAAGGCAAGGCAAGGCAAGGCAAGGCAAGGCAAGGCAAGGCAAGGCAAGGCAAGGCAAGGCAAGGCAAGGCAAGGCAAGGCAAGGCAAGGCAAGGCAAGGCAAGGCAAGGCAAGGCAAAGGCAAGGCAAGGCAAGGCAAGGCAAGGCAAGGCAAGGCAAGGCAAGGCAAGGCAAGGCAAGGCAAGGCAAGGCAAGGCAAGGCAAGGCAAGGCAAGGCAAGGCAAGGCAAGGCAAGGCAAGGCAAGGCAAGGCAAGGCAAGGCAAGGCAAGGCAAGGCAAGGCAAGGCAAGGCAAGGCAAGGCAAGGCAAGGCAAGGCAAGGCAAGGCAAGGCAAGGCAAGGCAAGGCAAGGCAAGGCAAGGCAAGGCAAGGCAAGGCAAGGCAAGGCAAGGCAAGGCAAGGCAAGGCAAGGCAAGGCAAGGCAAGGCAAGGCAAGGCAAGGCAAGGCAAGGCTAAGGCAAGGCAAGGCAAGGCAGGCAAGGCAAGGCAAGGCAAGGCAAGGCAAGGCAAGGCAAGGCAAGGCAAGGCAAGGCAAGGCAAGGCAAGGCAAGGCAAGCAAGGCAAGGCAAGGCAAGGCAAGGCAAGGCAAGGCAAGGCAAGGCAAGGCAAGGCAAGGCAAGGCAAGGCAAGGCAAGGCAAGGCAAGGCAAGGCAAGGCAAGGCAAGGCAAGGCAAGGCAAGGCAAGGCAAGGCAAGGCAAGGCAAGGCAAGGCAAGGCAAGGCAAGGCAAGGCAAGGCAAGGCAAGGCAAGGCAAGGCAAGGCAAGGCAGGCAAGGCAAGGCAAGGCAAGGCAAGGCAAGGCAAGGCAAGGCAAGGCAGGCAAGGCAAGGCAAGGCAAGGCAAGGCAAGGCAAGGCAAGGCAAGGCAAGGCAAGGCAAGCAGCAAGGCAAGGCAAGGCAAGGCAAGGCAAGGCAAGGCAAGGCAAGGCAAGGCAAGGCAAGGCAAGGCAAGGCAAGGCAAGGCAAGGCAAGGCAAGGCAAGGCAGGGAAGGCAAGGCAAGGCAAGGCAAGGCAAGGCAAGGCAAGCAAGGCAAGGCAAGGCAAGGCAAGGCAAGGCAAGGCAAGGCAAGGCAAGGCAAGGCAGGCAAGGCAAGGCAAGGCAGGGCAGGCAAGGCAGGCAAGGCAAGGCAAGGCAAGGCAAGGCAAGGCAAGGCAAGGCAACAAGGCAAAGGCAAGGCAAGGCAAGGCAAGGCAAGGCAAGGCAAGGCAAGGCAAGCAAGGCAAGGCAAGGCAAGGCAAGGCAAGGCAAGGCAAGGCAAGGCAAGGCAAGGCAAGGCAAGGCAAGGCAAGGCAAGCAAGGCAAGGCAAGGCAAGGCAAGGGCAAGGCAAGGCAAGGCAAGGCAAGGCAAGGCAAGGCAAGGCAAGGCAAGGCAAGGCAAGGCAAGGCAAGGCAGGCAAGGCAAAGGCAGGCCAGGCCAGGCAGGCAGGCAAGGCAGGCAAGAAGGCAAGGCAAGGGCAAGGCAAGCAAGGCAAGGCAGCAGGCAGGCAAGGCAAAGGCAAGGCAAGGCAAGGCAAGGCAAGGCATAAGGCAAGGCAAGGCAAGGCAAGGCAAGGCAAGGCAAGGCAAGGCAAGGCAAGGCAAGGCAAGGCAAGGCAAGGCAAGGCAAGGCAGGCAAGGCAAGGCAAAGGGCAAGGCAAGGCAAGGCAAGGCAAGGCAAGGCAAGGCAAGGCAAGGCAAGGCAAGGCAAGGCAAGGCAAGGCAAGGCAAGGCAAGGCAAGGCAAGGCAAGGCAAGGCAAGGCAAGGCAAGGCAAGGCAAGCAGGCAAGGCAAGGCAAGGCAGGCAAGGCAAGGCAAGGCAAGGCAAGGCAAGGCAAGGCAAGGCAAGGCAAGGCAAGGCAAGGCAAGGCAAGGCAAGGCAAGGCAAGGCAAGGCAAGGCAATGCAAGGCAAGGCAAGGCAAGGCAAGGCAAGGCAAGGCAAGGCAAGGCAAGGCAAGGCAAGGCAAGCAAGGCAAGGCAAGGCAAGGCAAGGCAAGGCAAGGCAAGGCAAGGCAAGGCAAGGCAAGGCAAGGCAAGGCAAGGCAAGGCAAGGCATTTAGAAAATCAGTCATTAAAAGAAAAATGGATAAAAGTTACAGCGACAAAAAGAAAAGTCTTTAGTCTGGATTTAAAAGTAGTCAGAGTTGCAGCGGACCTGCAGTTTGATCAAGATATTTGGAGCATAATAACTGAACGCTGCTTTACCATGTTTAGTTCTGACTCTGGGGACAGAAAGTTGAGCAGTCCCTGAAGACTTGAGAGATCTGGATGGTTCATAATTTAGTAGGAGGTCAGAAATGTGTTTTGGGCCTAAACCATTCAGTGCTTTATAAAGTAGCAGTATTATTTTGAAATATATTCTTTGAAAAAAAAGGAAGCTAGGGTAAAGACTGCAGAAGAGGAGTGATGTGATCCACTTTCTTAGTGTTAGTGAGGATTTGAGCAGGGCGTTCTGAATCAGCTGCAGCTTTCTAATAGATTTTTTAGTGAGACCTATGAAGACACCATTACAGTAGTCCAGTCTACTGAAGATAAAAGCATGGACAAGTCTTTCCAAATCCTGCTGTGACATTAGTCTTTTAATCCTAGATATATTCTTTAGGTGATAGTAGGCTGATTTAGTAACTGTTTTAATGTGACTGTTGAAACTCAGGTCAGAGTCCATGACTACACCTAGATTTCTGGCTTTATCTGTTGTTTTGAACATTGCAGACTGAAGCTCAGCGCTAACTTTTATACGTTCTGCCTTGGCTCCAAAAACCATTACCTCAGTTTTTTCTTTGTTTAATTGGAGAAAGTTCTGACACATCCAGTCATTGATTTGTTCAATGCATTTACTCAGTGTTTGAATTGGAGCATAGTCTCCTGGTGAAATTGTAACGTAAATGTGTGTGTCATCCGCATAGCTATGGTAACTTATTTTGTTGTACGGTATGGTACAATGCATAAGCTTCAAATCGAGAGACTGAAAACTGTATTTTCCTTTACCGTTCTGTTTTAATTTCACAATAAAGTTAATAGTCATATTATGTTTGATATTATTATGTTTTATTAACTACACCACTGGTTTTTTAACCCGCGCCGCCTAGTGGTTAAAGCACGTTATTGCATTTTGTTGTTGAATACGTTTTATTTGATGAAAACATTTAAATATTAAGAGTAGCCTACATACAAAATTGAAAATATCAAGAAGATACTGTAGTGATCTCTACAATAAAACAGTTTAGTGCAGGACGTCCAAAGACGTCCAGGAGGATGTGCAAAACAGACCAACTAATAAGGCTTTATTTATAAGGCTTTATACATTAAAGATTACTTTAAGTTAAGGTCTTCTTTTGAATAAGAAAAAAACGTTGGGGTTATCCACAGATAAATATGAAGTCTGACGTGGATGTATGGGCTTGACCCGGGGGCCGGACCCGTCCAATTCCAGTTTTGGAAAGTCTGCCGTGGTTCCATTCCATTTCAAAGAGCTGTTGGCGCTCAGCGTAACCTTGTCGCACTGCCACTCCAACATCTAATCGCGGGGTTTGTAAAGCAAGGCGGATGTTGTAGTCCCAAACAATAGCTGGGGATTCTGGGTAGTGTAGTGTCTTCGGAAACTGTCGTGTCTAAACTCCTAAAAAATTATTTGTTTCTCTGAATCGAAGGTTAAAAACACAAAAGCATTGTACACAATTTAAACCAATCAATATTGTGTAATTAACAAGGATAAACTGATGTTTTTTAGTGGATGAGTAATGCAGATATCACTGTGTAATAATTTGACAGTGAGGGGAATATATCCGGTTTTATTATGAAAACTTCGAGACCGGAAAAACTGTTTTCACCCACGGTAACTTTACATGGAAGCTGCATACACGTTATCCTGGCGAGACCTCAGATCATCTTCGTAAATATCTATCAAACTATAGATCCTACACCTCCACTGGACGTGGATTCTAAAAGTACAATATACACTTCTCGCTAGAAATCTAATCAAAAAGCATTTTAATGGCCACACTATTCTACAATTTAGGATTTTCCAGAGAGGGTTATTTGTGAATAAACAAATAAACGGGAGCATGTTGTTTCTTACACAACCACTAGAGGTGCTACACTTTAAAACGTGGCTATGGGTCGTAATCTAAGCTGCTTAAACAATCGACCTATTTGGTCGTTTTTTGTAGAAGGACAGGCTGAGAAAGCATCATGTAGTGTTTCATTCAATATGCTGCATATCTGTTTCACAAAACATTTCTTGGTTGATACCCTTTGATATTTGCAGTTCATGGCTAAGCTGCTGCTTGCAAAATAATTCAGTAAGATTTATATTCGGTACGTTGACTTTTAGCTTCTTTTTTTCTTATTTCGTGTTAAGGTTTTTAAAAAAAGAAAGAAAGTCTCTTTCCATTTATTGTATTACCTCTCCTTCCACATTTTATTTCCGACCAAACAAGAATCTTTTCCTGAACACTAACAGTAACAATCGCTAATATAGTTCAAGATCTTGGAGACGTTTTTGGAATCACATTTGCTCTTTGCGTTATGTGCTTGAAATTAAGTACTTAAATGAACAAAACAAATAGATGCATGAAACAACAATTGGATGCCCCACATTAATCATGTACTCAGTTATTATTGGTATTTTCCCCAAAATGTAACATCATTTATCCCTTTAGTTTTTGCGGCACATTTATGATTTTCCCTAACTGAGAGCCTTCAAGCCATTCGTTTGATGCGTCATCTGGAGTGATTTATGTAGGTGTTCTGTGATTCACATCATTAAAAGACCTTCTGTTTTTTAATTAATCACATCCAGCTCATCAGAAATAAAACACAAAGGAAGGATAGACAGCCGAAGAATGAGCCATGCAGTTTGCATTTCATTTAAATATTGGCTCAGGGTCACTTGACCATGCATTTACTGTGCGGATAAAAATTACAAACTATGTTAGAACATTTGTTAAGAAATCTATTTGGCTATGACATTGTGGTTGGCTGAAGTCAAGGTCCTAACACAATTATCCGAAGAATAACAAGAAGCAGGCAGATTGTAGTAAACAATTATTTTGTCAGTGATGCTGCCTAGAAAAGATGACGTGCATTCAGTTGAATAATGGAGCTTAAAATTAAGGAGGGGTGAGAAGATGACGCAAATCTTGTCAAACTTCTTGTTTTCATGTAAAAGAAAGGCATGTCTCATGCCAACATGTTGCCTCTACCACAGTCACACCTGAAAGTAAAATAAATGACAAGACAAGAGTAAAGATAGGTTCAGTGTATTTTGTGTTCAAAGTGTTCAAATCATCCAGATCATTTGTTGTCACATTTCCTTGTTCACCGGATAGAAAAATGTGGGCTTGTGTGCCTTACTTGGTGGGTACATTTAAAGATAATATTATTAGGCCAACCTTGGTTTAGATTTAAATATCTACTATTAACTATTCAATGGGAAGCCACAATGCTTAATACTGAAATTGAAGGTACAGTACTGAGGTGAATAGAGACTTCGTGATCTCTTTTTTTCCATCACCACTACCCAATTATTTCACGTGTCCTGTCAATCTCATCTATACAACGTGGATTGATGCAAAATTCGATATTCGATATTCGATATATATGTGGTTCCTAGATGATGTAATGCTCCAGATCTCCTGACTCCTCCTCTAATTCCACAACAAGGTTGTGTAGTCGTTTTTTTAAATGTTGTTACAGCCCGGCCTCATAGGCTGCAACAAAAATCGGAGACCAGACAAGTTTAAGTGTAACAAAAGGCATACTTATTTACAATATAACAAAACCAAAATACTTAACAAACCTAAATAAACGTGAATGCCAGTTATCAGCAGTGTTAACACGTTACAAAAGTAACATAGTTACAGTAATGTATTACTTTTTGCTGTAACGAAGTAATGTAACGCATTACTAATGACATTTGGGTAATATACTAGGCTACCCGTTACAATTCTTAGTTACAACACATTTTAACCCGAAATTAAATGGTGTTTTGTTTTTTAAGAATTCACCAACGTCGCGAGACATCCCGACACCAGAGAAAAATTGTGCGGGTAGATTAGTAATCCTGGTGTTTACGTAATCAGTCATTATGGGGAAAAGAACAAAAAAAACTCAGTTCCACAGCACACCAACGGCTGGAACTGTGACAACAACAACTTTACGGCAGCACTGTCCAAATCTGTTTACAGTTTCTGATCCACTAACAAGTCCTTAAACACTGCAAAGCCCAAACCGTGTTCCTGTTGATCTGACGTCCAGCGCTCCGTCTTTTAACCTCTTTTCCTTTCTCTTTCTTGATCCTCCTTAGCAACGGTCTTTACAGTCCCTGACCGCAGTTAATTGTATTAACAACGTGTCACATGTTTTGAATTGATCAATCAGAATCGAGTATTCAACTAAGCCTTGTAATAAAAGTTGTTAGTAGCCTTAAAGGTAGGGACACACCAACCCGATTATCGGCGTTGGTTGGCGTCAGGCCGACGATGAGCGTCGACACGCCCCCTACTCGGATTGGTGTGTCTCGCACCGTCGGGTCTTTTCAGCCGACCCGACGCCTTTTCGGCCGACTGCCCGCCGTTTCAACATGTTGAATCGGCGGGCAGTCGGCCAAAGAAATCACTCTGATTGGCTGTTTAGCTAGCGAATCAGTGCATGAGAAGCGAAACGGAAGTGAGGGACCCAAACAAACTATTAAGAAGGCAAATCAGAGATTTGATTTAACTCCAGCTCTCGACACAGGTTCGGGAAAGCCCCATGAGCTTCTCGCTGTAGAGTGAAAATGTAACGCACACGCTATTTGTTGTTTGTTTATATCACGCAGTCTGTTCTTCTTCTCTCGGTTATTGCCTCTTTTGAATGACGAATACACACTACCACCGCCTGCTGGTACGGAGAGTTATTGCCACTCACGCATGCACAGTTCGTACGTGCTTCTTGGCCGTCGGCTGAAGTCTTTGCAGTGTGTTCCAGTGCGACACATGGCCAAAACACAGAGACGCGAGGCGACAGGGTCCGTCTGTGCCAGTTCTTTGTCGTCAGATTGGTGTGTCCGGGCCTTAAGGGCCTACACAGTTGCTGCACTAAACTACATTTTAGCAAATGTAAATGTATACCTAGCCATTATTTTGCGGTTATTTTGGTGAAAGTAACTCAAAAGTAATATAAAAGTAGTGTAACTGATTACATTTCAGAGACAGTAATATTGTAATGCAACTTATTACTTAAAAAAGACAGTAATAAGTAATATGTACTGTATTTCATTTTGGAAGTAACTTGACCAACACTGGTTATCAGTAATGTTTGTTTGTATGGGGGTGTGAAAATGTGCAACAAATAAGGACACCGCCAGTCCAACAGAAGAGTGAGCCGGGGCAATATGGGATGGGGTTGGCCTTTTATCCCCAGCCACCCAGGTGTGGCAAGGCAGAGTTCAAGGAGGGGGTCTCGGGCGGACGGCCCGGGGGCAAGGCAGAGTTCAAGGTGGGGGTCTCGGGCGGATGGCCCGGGGGCAAGGCAGAGTTCAAGGAGGGGGTCTCGGGCGGATGACCCGGGAGCAAGACAGACTTCAAGGAGGGGGTCTCGGGCGGACGGCCCGGGGGCAAGGCAGAGTTCAAGGAGGGGGTCTCGGGCGGATGGCCCGGGGGCAAGGCAGAGTTCAAGGAGGGGGTCTCGGGCGGATGGCACGGGAGCAAGGCAGAGTTCAAGGAGGGGGTCTCGGGTGGACGGCCCGGGGGCAAGGCAGAGTTCAAGGAGGCAGCTTCGGGCGGACGGCCCGGGGGCACGGCACCCCCGATGAAGAAGGGACATGACTCGGCGGGACCCCCGACGGTGAAGGGACTTCAGTCGGTGGGACCCCCGATGAAGAAGGGACCTGAGTTGGCGGGACCCCCGACGGTGAAGGGACTTGAGTCGGCCGGACCGCCTACAGGACACGGGGAGCTGGCGTCGGCCGGAACGCCAACAGGACACAGGGGGCTGGCATCGGAACTAGAACCAAAACTGGAACTGGAGCTGGAACTGGAGCCGGCAACCTGGCTACTGGGGCCGGAACTGGGGCTGGAACCATGGCTGCTGGTGCCGGAACTGGAGCCGGAACCATGGTTGCTGGGTGTTACGGCCGCCGCCTCCCCGGTCCTGTTAACTCTGCTTCGACTGTGTTTTATGTAAATGAACTGTGCGGTTGCCCTGATGTAATTGGCTACTTATCTCCTGGTCCGCCCCCGAAGATTGTGATTGGAGCATGCCGGGCCCGACGCGCTCCAATCCCAGCGCACATCCAGCGCACAACTTCCGGAGATGACTACAAAGCCTTTGGACAACTATCAGTCTGCTATGTGAACAGACGCCTCTCGCTACTTGCTCTTCGATTGTATACAAATCTGTAAACAGTGGTTAACTCGTGTGGTCCGTATTTAGTTAGTGTTGTTGTAATTAGATGTGCATAGAGTAGCTTAGAATTACGTTGACTATTGTCCTCTAGCTTAGCTGTGTTTTCCTACAGTCTCCTTTAGTTAGTTTGTACCATTTTAATAGTGAGGGTTGTTTTGTTGCTATTTTAGTTTTTTAGTATCTACATGTATTCCTTTGTGTTTGATTAAGCTCCCTTTTTAGAGTCCTCCCTTTGTTTGGTTGCTCATTTAAATCTGTGCCCTTTTGGCCTTTTTGTGTGTTTCAGGCTGTGTGCCTTCCATTTTGTTATCCTGTTATTTAATAAACTGCTTGTAATTATTCAACCCAGTCTCACGGCATTTCGTGTTATAGTCACAACATTTAATCTATTGATTCGTGTTCAGCAACACGATTTGACCCTTTTTTTTCGTGTCACACAGAACGATTTTAAAAGCAATGTATTTGTATTGGTAGTATGTTTCGTGCATACGTCTTTTTGTCCGGTCGGGTCTTGGAAGACCAGAAGCTGTGGGGTTCATAAAAACATTTTCTTACTCAATATCAAGCCACGATTATTGTTTTTATTTTAAATCGTATAATGTCTGACTTTTTTTGCCATCCGCGAGGAAAATAAATGGGGCTCCCCAGCTAGAAATGTTTGGTTCTAAAAACATTCTGAGAATGTTACAGTCATTGTTCTAGGAAGGTTTTCAGCGGGAAGTTTTTGTTTGGTTTCCAGAATGTTCTTCTGAAAGGTAGGATAACATTCTCTAAAAGCATTCTTAAAATATTTGGTGATAACCTTCTTCAAATGTTTTTGATAACATTGTTAGAACATTATGCCCTACTTTAATTAAAACGTTTTCAGCGGGAGGTTTTATTTTGGTTTCCAGAATGTTCTTCTGAAAGGTAGGATAACATTCTCTAAAAACATTCTTAAAATGTTTTTGCTCACATTGTTAGAACATTATGCCCTACTGTTCTTAAAACATTTTCAGCTGCAAGTTAGATTTGTTTATGTTGCCAGAATGTTATTATTTTAGAGAAGGATAACATGGTTTATGTTAAAAAAAATATGCAAATGTTCTGTGGTAACAAAATGGTTACTAAAATATGTTTACATTATTAGAACATAAAATTCCTGTAATTGTTCAACTAAAAATTCCTGGGTAAGTGGACTGACCACTGTGGTCACTAGGATGATTATGATAGTTTACTTAACTATTGGAATTTGACTATTAACACATGTAAAAGGATGACTCGGAATCAGCTGGTGAAAGTAACATTTGTTTATTAGAAAAGGGGAGCTGGGAGTGGAGGTTGGTTATGGCAGCAGTGGGAAACAGTTATTCCAGGGTGGGTAGAGAGGCCTGGCTGGTCTTGGGAGTGTGGAAGGCCTTGGATTCCTCCTGGGAGAGACACAAAAATGAGTGTGAGGCAAAAGCAGGTAAAGTTGTCAAAGAATATGCTGGTAAAAAGCTAGAGCAGCACGCAACAAGCCGTTCACGGCAACAATCCGGCTGGATGAGTGCAGGCTGCAGGCTTTCATAGTGTGGCTGATGAGCAGGTTGCAGGTGTGGTTGATTGGAGATTGCTTCCAGCCGTGTCGAGCAGACCAGCAGGCAGGTGGGGGGGCACTAACCCACTAACCCACTAACAGGGGTTTCAGGGACGGGCAGTGATAGTCGGTCCGTTCTTCTATATGTCTGTCTTTGGTTTTCTAAGTGTTATTCGATCCATATGACAATAGAGATATGTGCATAAACAACAAAAACACTTGGGGTATAATGTTCGAACAATGTTATCACCAAATATTTTAAGAATGTTTTTAGAGAACGTTATCCTACCTTTCAGAAGTACATTCTAGGAACCAAAATAAAACTTCTCGATGAAACCATTCCTCGAACAATGAATGGTAACATTCTCAGAATGTTTTTAGAACCAACAATGTCTAGCTGGGAACTCAGACATGCAAACGTGAAATATCATGAATTACGTGCTTGTTTTTTTCTAAAAACAAAAATGTGGTGACATCAGATTTCTTTTTAACATCCTTTTCAAACAAATGCAGAAAGTTTGTTTTTTAAAGCGCACTACAAATAAATCTGACGTTGACCATGACCCTGTTAATATTTCGCATCACAGGAACATTTTATAAAAAAAATAATAACCTCCTGAAAACATTATCCAAATTTTGCTTTAAAAATGTTTTTCTTTGGTTATCATGTCAAATTGAGGGACCGTTTTTATAAAGAACATCTTTAATGTGTTACCCAACAACGTCCAAAACACATCCTTAGAATGTTGCAGGCAAAACGTTCCACCTTTGCTGACTTATCACATTAAAGCAGTGGTTCTCTTTTTTTTGACTTTTTCTGTCAGGCACCCCCTTTGGAAAAAAAAAAGAGTCTGGCCCCCCCAACACAAATAGTCAGGCTCAGTTGCGGCGCCAGAGATTTCTTTTGGGGGTGCTGTGGGGCAGCTTGACGTTTCGTAGAGGGTGCTCAAACATTTAGGGATTCCCATTAGTGTACCGGTCGCTACAGTGGAATTTTCTACTGCAACACTCCCCACGCAAATACACAGTGTACCCGCGACTGTTACAATGAAGGCTCGATAATCAGCTCACGGCATATAGGTGTAAGCAGGGGTAAAGTGCTATTTTTACAGGTGGTGTGTGGACCTCACATAGGGGGGTCCGGGGGCAAGCTCCCCCGGGAAGATTTATTTTTAAATATTGAAGTTAAATACATCAATCTGGTGCACTTTGAGAGCAAAATGAAGAGATCTATGGATACATCTCTCAACACCCATTTGAAACAGACCTGTTAACAGATTTACTTTTTCTTTAAGGATATTTTACAAATAACCCTTTTAAACTTTATTCTTTTTTTACTGTCATATAGTATTTCATACCTGTCTTTCATTTATTCTCTTGTTTTTGTATAACTATAATGATCATATAAACGTGTGCCTCGGAAATAATTGTTTACATTAATGGTGACCAAAACATTTGAGACCCACTGAGATAACACTGAGAGAGTCCTTTAGTTCACTGAGTCTCTCAGTCTGACAGGAGAGGACTCTCCTCCACTTTGTTGTTGAAAAAAACTCCTTATATCTGTTAGCGTAGCTCGCTAGCACCAGAAGCTAACAACAACGATCTCCAGTACCGGTGCGCTCTTTCTCTCGCTCGCGCACACAAAATGGCTCGTTCCACACACAGAGTTGAGCTTTAATGAAACACAGAGACCCAGACGTAATAGTACTGTACTGCATCATATTATTTTCGAATCAATACTTTTTCAAATTATGATTTTTTTTTTTTTAAATTCCTTTTTTTTATACGCATTTTTCCTCCTGGTCTCTTGCGCCCCCCCTGGCATGCCTCTGCGCCCCCCAGGGGTGGCGCGCCCCCCACTTTGAGAACCACTGCATTAAAGGAACATTTTATAAAACACTTTCCAAATAAACCACATCTCAGGCCTCATAACATCCTGAAAATATTTTCAGAATGTTGCTTGGAGAATGTTCTTCATTTGTTATCATGTAACATTGAGGGAACGTTTTATAAAGAACATCTTTAATGTGTTACCCAACAACGTCCAAAACACATCCTTAGAATGTTGCAAGGAAAACGTTCCACCTTTGTTAACATATCACATTAAAGGAACGTTTTATAAATAAACTTTCTGTCATCTCAGGCCTCAATAACATCCTGAAAACATCCTCTGAATGTTGCAGTTAAAACGTTATGTCTTAGTTAACCTTAAACCTTATAGGAACATTATTTGAAAAAATAAACATCCTAAAAAGGTTCTTTGAACATCAGATTAAAACGTTTCTTTAAAACCTTATTAGAACCAATAGGTAACGTTAGCCAAAGTTGTGAGAACGTTCCCCGCTAGCTGGGTCAGAGCCTCAGAATACTGAAATCTGTATTTTTTTAAAATATTTTTTTCCTTCTAATTTGTTATTGTCAGAAACATCCATTTGAATTGCCAAGAAATGCAATGCTTGTTCCAGATTTTTATTGAGCATCCAATCGACACATAATGAGGCTTACAGCGAAACCTTAAAAGTGAACTAACTGACTGCTGGGTTAACTTTGGTTTAAACATTTGTAGAATACTAAGAGCTTTATTGAGTAGGTGTAACCGTATTAAGGGTTAAACTCATAACTTTATAACTTAGGATTTAATGTAATTGTAAAACCATTGTGCCACTGAAAAGACAATAACAACTCAGGAGGGAGCCAATCTAGATTTCCTTTTGAGGGCCACCAGCTGCAGAGAGTTAACTAATTAAAGGGGGGTGGCCCCACAGCTGTAAGAACTCAGCAATCAGGTGTCCATTTTAGGTAGCACTTTCCTGGAGCGTCAGCGTCAGACTGACGAAGACTGACAAAGGAGGACAAAGGAGTCCTGTTGGAGTCAAAGACTGACAAAGACAAAGGAGTCCTGTTGGAGTCAAAGACTGACAAAGGAACCCTGTTGGAGTCAAAGACTGACAAAGACAAAGGAGTCCTGTTGGAGTCAAAGACTGACAAAGACATTAGAGTCCTGCGGGAGTCACGAGGGAGGCAAAGAGGAGACAAATCCTACTTTGATTGAGCTAAGTATTACTGGTGTTTTATTTTCTTTAGTTTTGTAGCCCCTGATGCTATAATCATGTGTATTTTCTCCATTCCTGTTTGTGTCTTCTCGCAATTATCACTGGCCCCGTGTATCTCCTAATCGATATAACCGGCCTGCTCTCGTCTATCCCACATGCTCCACTGAGATTCAACATCTAGTTTCAGGGGGCCTGTGGAACTGCCAGTCAGCTGTTCCTAAGGCTGACTTCATCTCTGGCTACGCTTCCCTGCAGTCTCTGGATTTCCTTGCTCTCACTGAGACCTGGATTACTCCATCCAACACATCCACCCCAGAAGCTCTCTCCACAGCATATTCCTTCACCCACACCCCCATACCCTCTGGCAGAGGAGGTGGCACTGGTCTCCTGCTCTCTCCCAAATGGAGCTTTTCCCTCTTCAAGCTACCTAACTTCACTCCTTCCACCTTTGAATTCCACGCCGTCACAGTAACCCATCCTATACAATTAACCATTGTTGTTCTCCACCATCCACCAGGCACCTTGGGGGACTTCTTGGAGGAATTAGATAATCTCCTCTCACACATCCCTGAAACTGGCCCTCCCGCTGTACTTCTCGGAGACTTCAACCTCCAGACAGGGAAGATATCTGAACTAACATCTCTTTTAACCACCTTTGCTTTCTCACTGTCTCCATCCCCACCAACTCATAAAGCTGACAATGTCCTTGATCTCATATTCTCAAGGAACTGTACTACTTCTAACCTCTCTGTAAACCCACTTCACACCTCCGATCACTTTTTCATTTAATTCTCTCTACCCCTTTCCAAACATAACAAACTAATCTCTTCTAACTCTGCACCTGTCCGCCGCAAACTTCGTTCCCTCTCCCCCTCTACCCTTGCCTCATCGGTGCTCTCAGCCCTCCCTTCCTCTGACTCGTTCCAACTCCTGCCTCCAAACTCTGCTGCAGAAACTCTCCTCTCTGCTCTTTCATCCTCTCTGGACTGTCTCTGTCCTTTCACATCTTGGCAGGCTCGTCAGTCCCCTCCTGCTCCCTGGCTAAATGACGCACTGCGTGCTAATAGAACCATCATTCGGGCAGCAGAGCGGAAACGGTAGAAATCCAAACACCATGACGACCTCCTAACCTATCAGGTTCTCCTCTCCTCTTTCTCTGCTTCGATCTCTCAGGCAAAAAGCACTTTCTTTCAAGATAAGATCCAATCTTCCTATTCCAATCCCAAACAACTATTTTCCATCTTCTCCACCCTCTTGGACCCTCCCAAAGCCCCTTCCCTCTCCTCCCTTCTGTCAAGCGACTTTGTTAACCACTTTGAAAAAAAGGTTGATGATATTCGCTCTTCTTTTTCTGACTCACCTTTACTCACCGCTGGGTCACCAGACCCACCGTTCACCCACACACTGACCTCCTTTTCCCCTCTCTCTCCAAGTGAGGTTCTTACCCTCATTACCTCTGCCCGCCCTACCACCTGTCCTCTGGACCCTATCCCCTCAAACCTCCTTCAGACTATCGCTCCTGATATTCTACCGTTTCTCACCCATTTCATCAACACTTCTGGTCACTTTCCAAACAGTCTTAAGGAGTCAAGAGTAAACCCTCTCCTAAAGAAACCCACTCTCAACCCGTCTGATGTTATAAACTACAGGCCTGTCTCTCTCCTCCTGTTCCTGTCTAAAACACTTGAACGCGCTGTCTTTAAACAACTCTCCTGTTATCTCCATCAGAACAACCTTCTGGATCCGCACCAGTCTGGTTTCAAGACAGGTCACTCAACGGAAACTGCCCTCCTTGCTGTCTCTGAGGAACTGCACACTGCTAAAGCAGCCTCCCTCTCCTCTGTCATCATCCTTTTGGACCTGTCTGCTGCATTCGACACGGTGAACCATGAGATCCTCCTTCACACTCTCTAAGAACTTGGAGTTTCAGGCTCTGCACTTTTCCTCCTCACCTCATACCTCAAAGACCGTACCTACAGGGTAACTTGGAGAGGGTCCGAGTCCGACCCTTGTCAATTAACTACAGGGGTCCCTCAGGGCTCTGTTCTTGGTCCCCTCCTCTTCTCCTTGTACACAAACTCGCTCGGATCTGTCATTAGCCCGCATGGTTTTTCATACCACTGCTACGCTGACGAAACCCAATTAATTCTGTCCTTTCCCCGCTCAGAGACCCAGGTCGTCGCACGCATCTCTGCTTGTCAAGCGGACATCTCTCAGTGGATGTCTGCTCACCACCTCAAGCTCAACCTTGACAAGACTGAACTGCTTTTCCTTCCGGGAAAAGAGTGTCCCACTCTTGACCTAACAATCAACATCGGCACCTCTATTGTTTCCCCGACTCAGACTGCAAGGAATCTGGGTGTGATCCTAGATAACAAACTGTCCATCACTGCAAACATCGCTGCAACAACCCGCTGCTGCAGATACACGCTTTACAACATCAGGAGGATACGTCCCCTCCTGACCCAGAAAGCGACGCAGGTTCTGGTCCAGGCTCTCGTCATCTCACGCCTAGACTACTGCAACTCCCTCCTGGCTGGTCTACCTGCATGTGCCATCCGACCTCTACAGCTCATCCAGAATGCAGCGGCTCGTCTGGTCTTCAACCTTCCTACATTTCCCCACACCACTCCGCTCCTCCGCTCCCTTCACTGGCTTCCGGTAACTGCTAGAATCCACTGCAAGACAATGGTACTTGCGTACCATGCTGCGAATGGATCTGGCCATTCCTACATCCAGGACATGGTTAAACCGTACACCCCAGCACGTGCACTCCGCTCTGCATCTGCCAAACAGCTCGCTGCACCCGCACTGCGAGGGGGACCCAAGTTCCCATCAGCAAAAACACGTGGGTTTACTATCCTGGCTACAAAATGGTGGAATGAGCTCCCCATTGAAATCAGGACAGCAGATAGCTTGCACATCTTCCGGGGGAGACTGAAAACTCATCTCTTTCGACTCCACTTCGATCGATAGAATTACTAACAAATAATTGCTAACAAAGCACTTATATACTAATAAAGGGCTGGCTTATCTAAAGCCAGTTGAGTAGTACTTGAAATGTTTTAGCTCTATGAAACCTGATGTGCTTATATGATTCTGTTTTCTTCAAGTTTGTATCTTGTTGGTCGAACGCACTTATTGTAAGTCGCTTTGGATAAAAGCGTCAGCTAAATGCAATGTAATGTAATATAATGTAACCATCCCATGTAAACGACAACCAAGATTTAAGTTTAACATTTGCGTTTTCATCTTGTCACCCCACATTTTCCATGATCCATTAACCCAAGCACTGCTCATTGCAGCTATTTATGGATCATTGAGAGAAAGAAGTATGGAAATAATGAGATGGAAAAATAAAATGGGAGGATAATGGGTGATGATATAAAAAACTTAAAACCGGTATTTTACAATAGCTGAACACAAGAAGACATGTCTTTAATAATAAGAATTACAAAGTAGTAGATAAAAGATCCCTCTGTTCTCATTTACCCATAAAACAGGAGATGGATGACGGAGAGCAACTCATTGTCAAAGCCCAGAGAGAACATTTCCCTCTCCTACACAACAACATATAAAGAAATACCCAGAGGGAGCGATGAGGTGTGAGTGTGTTGGTTGATGTGTGTGTACCACGGTTTGCAGTGGTTGAGGGAGAAAGATATGTTTTGTTTATGACGAACACATACAGTCTCAGACCCAGTGAGAAAATACAAAGGGAGATTCATGCTTCCTTTGAGGTTTTGTTGTCCATAACAAACCTCTTATATTCTGTTATACACACACAAAATGTATGCGCAGCAGAGGTTTCATTTACACAGGATGTTAAATTGAATCTGTCCTTTAATCAAGTCCTGCTGCCTAATGAGCATGTTTCACCTCTCAGAGATGTTGAGAGGAGGCGGTGAGATAGCAGAGGAAGGTGAGTGTGAGCAGAGTGTGATATGTGAGAGATGATGATGATGAGGAGGAGGATACAGATGTGCCAACAGAAATGGCTCCAGGCTCCCTCCCAAACTCATGCGTCAGCAGTTCCCCTCGGACGCTTAGAGGGGGAAGGAGTTCATGGAGACACAAATTATTGAGAAGTGGAAGAGTGAGGAATGAAAGTAAAAGCAACACATGTAGGAGAGGGAAACAGAGAGGGAACAAAGGGACGAAGAGGAGGGATATGGCCAGAGCCGCCCCTCCCTATAGGCACATCACGCAGACCTCACCTCGCGGATGGGGCCTCATCTTGCGAGGGTGCTTAATTTTGAGGAGGGAGCCTCATCTGAAGCTCAAATGCGGTGCACCTACAGTGCAAGCGCGCCACAGTTTCGCCGCTGCGAGGCTCCACTAGCACCACCCACCACACCCCCGGGCCTCATCATATAACTTTGCGTGGGGCCACAAGTTGGCCAGGGGCGGCCCTGGATATGGCGTTGGTGATGTGGCAGCTGCGGGTTACAAACTATCTATTCATATTGTCTCCTAAATTAATTCATGTTGATTCGGATAATTGTCTGTCTCAATTCTCCAACAACTTCTGTTCTCTTTGTATCTTTCTTGTCACATGTTAGCTGACTTTGGAGCTTCACTAAAATAATCACACTTGATTTCAACATTATTAATTAAAGTTGAGTGGGGTAAGATGAGTCAATTAAAAATGTGATAGAACACTAACCTTTACTTCAGGATGTCTCTTATCAATCAAAACAAAAATAATTTCACAATCACGATGGGCCATGAAAATATGATTTTTTAAAAATGGTGTTGTGGGTTAACTTGCCCCAGTTAAGGGACCCCAGTGGCTGCTCTCTCCATCTCCTCAGTCTTTCTCTTTGACTATCTTGGCATAATAGCTTTGCTACAATGTTTAAAATATTTTTTTTAAATCAGTTGTGGTAAACCACATTCAAACACAATGTTATACTACAGAGAGTTCACTTAACTTCAGTGCCTCATGGGGGGTTACGATGAACCACTGGCTTAATTAACCACAAAGCATCTGGCTCACTTGGCCTCACACATACTTTTTGGACAAAAAAAACATCTAGTTTCGTCCTTCCAGCTAAATGTGAATCATATAAACTCAACACAAAAAGTAAGGCAATTTGTGTTTGGTAGATGATTTCTATGTTGTACCAATACTTTTTGGCAATACATCTTATACCGTTGGAAAGCCTGTTTTCTTACCTTTCCAATGGTACCACATTTGTGAGGAACAAACATGTGTGGGATGAGCAGCAGAGCTGAGTATGTGCGGTGCGCCCATGAAAGATGTGACAAATCTCCTCTGCCAATGCCAAACAGCAGCCACTCTCTGGTCTCGTACGGCTGCCAGGGGCCTGCCATGACTGCCCTTCACCTTCAGGCCCGTTTGCACTGGAACCTCAACATGTGGAGGAACATTATGTTCAGCGATGAGTTCAGATTCTGCCTACGGCACATGGATTGTGGGGAGATCGTGTGGAGAAGACGCAGAGAACGCTCTGCTGATTGCTGCACCGATAGAGTAGGAGTGGAGAGGATGGAATGACCTGCAGTCCTGACCTCAACCCCATTGAACCCTATTTCGGGATCAGTTTGGCCCTGCTGTCCATGCCAGAGTGACCAACACAACCACGTTGGCTGACTTGGGACAAATGAAGAATGGGATGCCTGTGTTTGGTTCTTCCACACGCTACTGAGGCTGCTTGTTAAAGGAAGGCTCCAGTCATTAGATAGTTAATCAAAACTTCAGTATTTAGTTAAACATTATGTTTAAACCATACCCTGAAGAAATCAGCGATATTCTCCGGTAAATAATGATTTTATAGCTCTTTTTTATCAAAACCTGTATATTCAGTCAGGCAGCTGCCATTTTGGCCATTTTCAGTAGTCACGTGATCCGAAAAACTAGGTTGTGACGTCATCTATGCGTTCACTTTGTAAACACACAAACAGCTCATTCAACAAAAACATGGCGGAGTATTTGAGTTCGGACTCGTCAGCCGAGGAAGAAGTTTAGAAAAATAAAGTCCAGGCGGACTTACTTTGAATTATCACTATAGGTATTCATTCCATCCAAATATAACTGTAAAAAAAATAAAAAACATACTCTGTTATCCTCTTAGGCCCCACGGAACCGGTTCCGGGGCCGAAATCGCGTCATTTGCAGGAAACAACGTCTAAGGAACCTTAATATTTAATAAACTATGAATATTTTATATCCATATAACGGGAAAAAACGAATTTAACTGATCTTTTTCATTTTTTTCTTCAAAAAAAAAACACAATGCTAACAGTGAGCCTCTGAATTAGCCACGAGCGAAAAATGCTAACCTATTACTGCACCGAAAATCACTCCTAGCTCCCTTATTACTTATCCTGCACATCCAACACATCGTTCATGATCGTAAAGACACAGAATCTAACGGTGCCCACCTCAACACTGAAAGATACAAACTTGCGACGTTATCAACAAAAACGTACATCAAAACAAGTGGCGGTAGGTACTAACATGCGCTAGGCTAACATGGCTTACCTTGGTCTTTGTCTGGTCTAAACTGGTCTTCAATGGCATTACAACGATAAAAACGATGATGTAGTTAATCCATAGGTTAATATCCAATGTGACTGTGTCCCCTTTGAAATGTTCTGATAATCTATAAGCAATAAAACTGCAATTCCGTTATCTGCTGTCCGCTCTGTGCGCTCTGGGTCCTGCAATTCCTGCTTCCTTACGTAGTAAACAATAAGTAACGTCTGCTGCGTAATGGGCTTACGCTGGCTGGCATTGGCAGTGCACTGCATCCCCATTAAGTAATGGTTGATTAATAAATCCCATTTTATGTTTCATCATACTCTCAGAGTAGTCGTCCGGAAACTTGAAATGTTCCCTGCATACATGCGCCTGTGGATCTTTCGGTTCGGGCCGAGCACATTTCGCTAGCCACTGCCTCCGAACGTACTTCCTACGCTTACCCGTTGGCAATAGATGGAACCGAGCATTCCGTGGATTGTTCCTATCCGAATTGTGGCAATGTTTCGCGATACAATGAGGCATATTTCAATAGAATTGTGAGAGTAACTACTAACTAGAGTAAACAACATGAACAAAGCACATACGTCAATTTGTCCTCGACACCAAACGCATAGTTCACGTCACTTCCGGTAAAATAAGTCATGTGACTCGTCAAAATGGCGCCGCCCACAGGGTTGATGTTATTTCGATAATTAATCAGCTTAAAATCACTGATAACGTCATCGAATAAAAAAAAAAAAAAGAAGACTGGCAGAGACTGGTCTGTTTTATCGGATGATAATTATTTAAAAATGCGTGTCATGAGGATTGCCTCCCTTTAAATTAATTATTGTTAATAAATCAATTATTGCCAATATGTCTTTATTTATCAGACTTCAATCATCCAACAACACCAAACTAGAGTCAGCAGCAAAAAAAGCTGTTTGGCATTGGTAGAGGAGATTTGTCACATTATTCATGGACGCAACCCACATACTCAGCTCTGCTGCTCATCCCAAAAATGCTTGTTCCTCACAAATGTGGTACCATGGGAAAGGTAAGCATTGTTACAACATAGAAATCACCAAACACAAATTGCCTTACTTTTTGTGTTGAGTTTATATGATTCACATGGTTTTATACCTTACCTACCTTTAAACATGTACACTCTAAAAACAAATGCCTTGGCTCAACAAAGAAAATCAACGCAACAGTTTGCATCGATGTATATTGAGTTAAGACAACTTCTAATGAAATTGTCTTAAAGCAACAAAGTTATTTGAGTTAGGGGAGAAGGCTTTTCCTCTAGAATCAGAGGTGTTTTTAATTACCACTTACTTAATAATTGGTAGCATAAACACACGTTTTTAAGTTGCTTACTCAAAAGATTAAGTTGTTCCGACTAGTTTTACCACATGATTTAAAAGGAATTTTATGTTGTATGTACTTAATTACCATCATTGTGAACAAATATATTGTATTCAATAGTTTTTTTTCTTAGCTTTTTCATGTTTTTGCCTTTTAAAGAAAGAAATTAATTGATTCCACAACAAAGATATTAGGCAATTCACTTTTTATTTTGAACTGCAGTTGTTTATTTCAACACATGATGTTTCAATCAGGAGAGAATTAATTTAGTTTGAACATTTATTGACACATGCCATATGATAAGGTGCATGAACACCTGAAATCACAGCTGACTGCAGGAGAGAGGAGAACCATTTTATAGTTTGGCTGCAGCACAGTGATTGGCTTCTGGAGAATGAGGTGAAATGTAATTAAAGAGAACGCCTGTGATGAGCTGATTGTATGCAGCAGCAGAGTGAATGTATACACCCAGTCTTCCTGAAAGAACTTGCGCTGAGCTTCATTTAAATCTTGAAAAAAAAGATAAATAACACAAATTTAAATGGCCCCACAAATAATAAATAAACACATTAGCCATATTACCATGAGACATGGGGACACAGCAAATAAATGCTGCCATCACATCGAGGTTAGAGGCCTTTGCATATTTAAAACCAGTGCCAAATATGTAAAATCTGTAAAGTTTTTGTAAAACTACAGCAACAAACTCTCAATGGCCACCAACCTGCAGATCACACACATCCATTTGACAAAGATGTAACAAAGATGTTTACACTGCCGACAGTCATTATTTCAAACAGTATGAACACATTTAACGCAGATTGCTTGCTCATTCATTTGTTTCCCTCGACCACGATGGTTGCCATCGTATGGTCAGATCCTGGGGTGGACCGGTCACTGATGAAGGTGATATTCATGTCATTTTGAAGCACATTAAATAATAGGTTAGCGCATAAGAGATAATGAATTAGGTAATTGCATTCTTTTTAAACTCTTAGCTAATTCAGAGCCATTATTACCAGCTGCTAAAGCAACACTGGTATTGCTTTCCCCTATTGAGTCTGCATGTGTGTGTCATCATGGCAATGTGGTCCTGAAGACACACAGAGGTGCTTTTGAGTACTTTGCCTAGTGTTTAAATGCATGTGAACAGATTTTGTCAATCACAACCGTGCAAGTTTTAGTTTATCTTCTCATCTTTTTTGCTGGTTCCATATAATATGTGAACTGGTTAAGTGAAGAGCAGAAGCCACTTTTCAAATTTTACACAATCCTTTTCCCATGCCATTGCTGTCAACACCTATCCATGCTGAACGTTGCTAAGATATTATTGATTGGGGTGTGGCCAAAAGTGCAATATGCTTCAAAATGTAACTGACAGAGAGCAGTGCTTTTGTCCTGTGTTTTTACACTCTGCCCATGGATTTTATGTTATTTCAAGATTTTTAATTACGTCGCTAAACTCCTTGAAAAGGTCCTCTTCCTTTTCTCCAAGGTACACGACAAGGTAGCGGATGGCTATAGTTCTCTGCGTACTTCAATTGTATTGTGCTATTTTTGAAAAAGGAAAAAAAGAGAAATGACCTAAATGAATATATTCTGAATGGGTGACTGCCAACAACTTGCATTTCAATGATAACTCTAAATAACGATCCTACCTCAAGAAGCATGTCCTTGATCTGCTTCACCGAGATTCATTTTTAATAAAAAGTGATATCACAATAGTAACCAAAGTATTTTTACTCTCACAGTAGCCTCTACTACTTTGTGTCCTCTCACTATTCACAGTTCAAAGGCTGCTAATTTTGGTCAAACAGCAATTTGCCTATACAGTGCAACTACAAGGCTATCTACTGTATTTGAATGACAAAAGATGACACTCACCTTAAAATGTCCTTTGTATATTTCTATTTGTCTTAACTGTGGGAACTTGTCCCGGCATGTTAAGTGGGAGTGGACTTGAAATCCTTAACTCAAGGTGTAGAACAATGAAGTTATCAAGCCAATTGCATTACTTACTACAACTTGAATTTAGTTTAAAGTCAATTAACGCAGAAATCAGAGTTCAAATTACACACAATATTAAGTTGATGTAATTACCAACATTATTACGTCAACACAACTTATAAATTAATATTTGCAACTTAAAATGTTTATCTAAATCAATTAACTCACATTTTTATCTTGCAACCATGCATTTAATTAAGTGGATGTGAAAGGTCGCCTGAATTTGTTTTTAGAGTGTATGATACATAGACCTGGAAATATTTGCTTTGACATGACAGTAATTAGAACTGACATGTTGAACATTTACTTTGACAAGCAAAACATGGTTTATTGTGAAAAAAAACACATTTACAACTCTATCATGAGCTTCTCTCCATCACAGCCAAATATAAATGATTGGTGCTCAAATGGTCCCTGTGGATATCGGAGCTCAGTACTCACTCTTTGAAATTCAGATCCCATACGTTCCAAACATGGCTTTCCATTTCAAAGTATGGAATTTTCTCTATTTCCACATATAAAGGAATATGTTTCGATGATAAGTTCAAAACCATGACACAAGCACACATACAGGCATATTTTACTAAGCTTGTCCCCAAACCTGGACTCTTCATGTTTCGGCCAAACCGTCCACACACACACACACACACACACACACACACACACACACACACACACACACACACACACACACACACACACACACACACACACACACACACACACACACACACACACACACACACACACACACACACACACACACACACACACACACACACACACACACACACACACACACACAGAGAGCAACTGTTTGTCATTAATGAAACCTTGAACAAACACTGTGGAGTCTCTGTGGACACATTTCTCCCAAAATGTGCTACTGTTTATATAGACCACAGCATGAGAGAGGAGATAAGGAAAGCGATTTAACAGCAGAGCCCCCCGGAGGAACCAATGACTGCCAATATGTTACATTTAGTTTAATTTATACGTAATAAGATAAGGTCTTTCAAGCTCTGAGCTTCCTGTTTTGACTCTGATTCAGCAGTGTGAATTATTGTGGGCAGTAATCAAGTAGGCCGATTGTTCCGACCCATAATACGACCCACAGGAGCGTTTTCAATCAACGGGAGAGTCAGCCTGTCAACCCTGTCTCCTAAAAATTATGTTCCCACAGAACTAATCTGCATTCTCAATTACGTTTAATTAGAAAGGTATTTTCTCCCACGTTACGTTTGTTATGAACATATCTCAAATACGTTTATTTTCTACATATCTTCTAGAAACATATCCCACGTTACGTTTGTTATGAACGTGTTATGAACGGTTATTTTCTACATATCTTTGCCTTTTATTGTCTTGCTTATAATAATGATAATAGTAATTTAACAAATATCATTTTAGAGCACACATTTGAAATCGACAATCGGGCTCGATATATGGTTAAATTAAAATCAGTAGGCGAGGCTGTAATTTCGCCAGCTGTTACTCTCATGAGCGAGGCAGAAAATAATAGTTGTATCATGCCAAAAAGCTGCTGTGTCTTTTATTGCACCTCAAACATTAAAACAAATCCAGAGTTACGTTTTTCTGTACTTCCTCTAAGAAGAAAGGACAGTAACAGAAGATCTCTGTGGCTTCAGGCTTGATCGCCGTTCAAATGACAGCATTGGTTTCCCCAAAAGTGGGCAGGGCTGTAAAGTGACGTAGATTTTACTCATCTATTATTCAAAACCATTATATTTATTCTAACGTAAATTACATGCCAGTGTTTTATCTTTTTATTTAGAGATTTGTTTTTGCATGTTTAACTGGGAATGTTTTTACAGGAACAATACCGGAAACAGACGCAGGAAAGATCCTCAGCTCGGTGATTGGATTGTTTAGCCACAATGCACGTTGGGATATGGTGTTTATGCGGTGTGAAATCCGAAAAATATTTAAATAAAATAATACTTTATTCCGAGTGTTCTTACTTTTCTCGTTGGAAGTCATCACATACCGGCATTGTAATAGACGGTTCGGCTGCATTAAATATTACACATCTGCCGTAGTTCTTTATTTATAGAGCCCTGATGAGAAGACTTCTGGACAAACAGGAAGAAATGCCGCCAAAACTGAATATGTGACGTGAATCATAAATATATCAACAATTACACAACATCTTACATTTATTTTCACAAAATACGTCTCCTTGCAGTATCAACATTAATTCGGCTGACATTTATATTTGATCCAATTGGTAGATAAGTTATATTTACACCATGACGGTGCACAGCTGATAGAAAAGGACACCTAGTGGTTAAAAAACGTTGTTGAATTTCTTTGTTGAAATTATGTTATATTTTGTTGAAATTATGTTATATTTGATGAAAAAAATATTAAGAGTACATACATACATACATAGGGGGAAAGTAGAAGGTCAATGATAGTATAGAATAAATATAGAATAGAAAATATCAAGAAGATACTATAGTGATCTCTACAATATAACAGTTTAGTGCAGGACGTCCAAAGATATTAATAGGAGGATGTGCAAAACAGACAAACTAATAAGGCTTTATTTAAACATTAAAGGTCCCATGTCATGCTTTTCCGGTTATTGCCCGTCCCCTTGTGTGTTATGAAGGTTTTTATGCATGTAAACAGTCTGCAAAGTCAAAACCCTCAAAGTACACCCTGTAGCGAGTAAACTCTAACACAGAAAATACCTCCCCCAAAAGCCTCGTTGGAGATTTCTCAGTTTCCATTGTTTACTTCCTGCCCCGCGTGACGTAGCTGCACCGCGTGACGTAGCTGCACCGCGTGACGTCACTTCCTCTAAAATAAAATAAAAAAATAAAAGAGAAATGAATAAGTGTATACAAATAATTAATTATTATATCAATGTTATATTTTTCAGTGTACGTGGGTGAGCTGATGAGGCTGGTGTTTGAAGAAGTCTTTGAGGACCCAACACCCTTTGTGGAGGTGATGAATAAAATCAACATCCCAAAGGACCTGTCCACTCAATTTGACAGGCCCTCAAAGGAGGAAGTGGTAGCCCGCCATGTCTCACGTTTTAGTCTAGGGGCGGTCGGAAGCCCACGTACTGTCCAGCCAGATCAGGGAACTCCTGGCGTATCCGGCGGACCACACACGACGGGATGACCACTCTGATTCCTCGTCCCAAAAAGCCCCAGCACCAGCTTACGAAGCTGCGATAGGCCAGATGCCTAAAACGCCTATAAGAGGAGGAATGGATGATAACATATATGTGCTGTCCTGTTTTTCACCCTTACCCTCTGGCTGCTTGAACAACTGAATTTCCCCACAGGGATTAATAAAGGTCCATCTTATCTCATACAGTGTATATATACACATGATCAATTTGTACATTTATCAAAATAAAGTTTGATGGAACTACTTGATAGCCTTTCTTCCCTGAATTATTTGCTCCTAGATCATTCATGTATAGCAAACCATTATTTGATTTTTCATCTAATACAGTAGTAGTTTATTATAGCTAAAAATAACTTACTATTCTTCAGTTCTACGCCTCAAAGGTCCATAATCAAACCGATAAATATTGTGGAGGTTCTGCAGGGTGTAGGGATTGAGGCAGTTTGGTTCTAGTCCGGGGTGGTCAACCATGCACACAATGGGTTCTGGGACTTGGTGCATTCGTGTTAAAACCTATAGGAGGATAAGATATTTGTAACATAATACGTTTAGCAATTAAATCCAACTATGGCGAGGCAAAATAAACATTCAATTACTATAGAATAAATAAAAGGGCATATAGTCTATTGACTTGACAAGTATGTATGGTGTATATAATGTTGTGTGCTACTGTTGGTGTTTTTGTATTTGTTGTGGTGACAAACTGTTTTGACCATAATTCACCTTTGGTATAGTGTTGCCACACGGACCCTTTAGTGTGTGCTCTTAGGTTTAGCTTGCCATTCCTAGCTTGTCAGACAGAGCAGACATGTATTTTACCTGATTCTAAACACACCGCCCCCGACTCCCTTTCATCGGCACTACACTGTCACCTTTCTAATCTCCCTGCAACAGAGGTTTTCCACCTCGGTAGGCATCACTGCGCAGTTTCCACACGTGCACCTAAATAACAACAGTTGGAAAGTTTGGTTAGTCAGCGGACACACTTGTTACTGTGATGTAGATAAATGATGAAGTTCTAACATTACATCTGAAATGTAGCAGCTATACAAAATTAAAACGTTCCACTGTGAAACCGCCTGCTGTATTCTTGTTTGGGACGGTGGATCAGGTACATCACGGTCCGTTTCACTCTCAGGGTCGGACTCCGGTTCGTACATATATGGCTTTACTGACGCCATTTCATTTCTGCTACTCCGCTCAGAGCCGAAAAAACACCATGGGCTAAGTACCCGCTAAACCACTTTACGGCAGATGTCAACAGGGGCAGAGCCTCTCTGGTGGTTGACAAATCAGAACAGAGGGGCCGAGCTGACCAATCGGAGCACACTGGGCTCACAGGGAGGGGGGGCAAGAGCTGCAACGAGCCCTTTAGTGGAGAGAGTGAATTCACGTAGTTTACAGAGATGCTGTATGCGAAACAATGTGAGTTTGGAAAATTGCACAGTATAAATCTATTCTAGTAGACATTCAATGGAATTATGATCAGTGGAAATGGCCATGACATGTGACCTTTAAAGAATACTTTAAGTTAAGTTCTTCTTTTGAATAAGAAAAAAACGTTGGGGGTATCCACAGATAAATATTAAGTCTGACAAAGTACAATCACCTTCCCTGAATTTGACTCAGGTGTAACTAAAGTCTGATTTAAGTGTTGTTTATATTTCAAATCATTAATCAGAATCTGCAAAGTAACTAAAATAAATGTAGTGGAGTAAAAATACCAGGTTAACCTCTGAATTGTAGTGGAGTAGAACAAAGTAGTATGCTGCTGTAACGAAAAACATTTCCCAACTTGGGATCAACAAAGTATATCTTATCTTATCTTATCTTAAGATGATCGATGGCTACTGCCATATTTGCAAAATGTGCCTCTGAACCTTGACAAGGGCATGTTTCAGGCTTATCAATGAATAACAGGAGGGGTCACAGGCATAAGACCAGCTGTTAAACAAAGCTCTTCTGACCTTAGCTGTCGTGGGTATATTAATGCTGCCCATTATGGACACAAGCAATTTTCACCCATTTATTAATTATATGTTTTAAATGTGATAACACCAATGTGTTTCGTATCCCCTAAACCTCCAGGGTGTACACAGTTTAATACTGGCAACTTCTAATTGTGGAAAATACGAAAACGTCTTATAAAACTACAATTCCCAGTAGAGACGTGCCATAGAATTTGTTGCGAAACACACAATAGCCAGCATGTGTAATTCTGGGGGGGGAACCACGGCATAATCTGCCGTGGTTCCATTCCATTTCAAAGAGCTGTTTGACGCTCGGCGTAACCTTGTCGCACTGCCACTCCAACATCCAATCACAGGGCTTGAGGACTAATCACGGGGTTTGTAAAGCAAGGCGGATGTTGTAGTCCCAAACGATAGCTGGGGATTCTGGGTAGTGTAGTGTCTTCGGAAACTGTAGTGTCTAAACTCCCAAAAAACGATGTGTTTCTCCGAATCGAAGGTTAAAAACACAAAAGCATTGTACACAATTCAAACCAATCAATATTGTGTAATTAACAAGGATAAACTGATGTTTTTTTAGTGGATGAGTAATGCAGATATCACTGTGTAATCATTTGACAGTGAGGGGAATACATCCGGTTTTATTATGAAAACTTAGAGACCGGAAAAACTGTTTTCACCCCATGAGGGTTGACGCTAACTTTACATGGAAGCTGCCGCATATACACGTTATCCTGGTGAGACCTCAAATCATCTTCGTAATATTTATCAAACTATAGATCCTACACATCCACTGGATGTGGATAATAGTACAATATACACTTCTCGCTAGAAATTGAATCAAAAAGCATTTTAATGGCCAAACTATTCCACAATTTAGGATTTTCCAGAGAGGGTTATTTGGGAATAAACGTCCCTCCGGAGCTTTTGCAATCAACGGGAGCATGTTGTTTCTTACACGACCACTAGAGCACCTCTAGTGGTCATGTAAGAAACAACATACACATAGGCGGCGCGTGAGGCTCAGGTTTGGGAAGGCTAAATAACTTGTTTTACCTGACGCTGCCCGCCTCCGGCGTCTATAGAAAAGAGATCAACTCAGTGAAAGCAGTGCACCGCCTGCTGACCAATCAGAGCTCAGTGTGTGGAGTTTAAATCTATCAAGTCATATTACAGGATAAAGGAAATACAGTTTAAACTGCCGTATGTAGGGAAGACGCCGACGTGTCACACTTATCATTCATATCACATCATCAATCAGATCATCGATCATATAATATCATAATATATCATATACAGTGGGGCAAAAAAGTATTTAGTCAGCCACAAATTGTGCAAGTTCTCCCACTTAAAAAGATGAGAGAGAGGCCTGTAATTTTCATCCTACATAGGTACACTTCAACTATGAGAGACAGAATGGGGGGAAATAATCCAGGAAATCACATTGTAGGATTTTTAATGAATTAATTGGTAAATTCCTCGGTAAAATAAGTATTTGATCACCAACAAACTCCACTATGGCCAAGACCAAAGAGCTGTCAAAGGACATCAGAAACAAAATTGTAGACCTGCACCAGGCTGGGAAGACTGAATCTGCAATAGGTAAGCAGCTTGGTGTGAAGAAATCAACCGTGGGAGCAATTATTAGAAAATGGAAGACATACAAGACCACTGATAATCTCCCTCGATCTAGGGCTCCACGCAAGATCTCACCCCGTGGGGTCAAAATGATCACAAGAACGGTGAGCAAAAATCCCAGAACCACACGGGGGGGACCTAGTCAATGACCTGCAGAGAGCTGGAACCAAAGTAACAAAGGCTACCATAAGTAACACACTACGCCGCCAGGGACTCAAATCCTGCAGTGCCAGACGTGTCCCCCTGCTTAAGCCAGTACATGTTCAGGCCCGTCTGAAGTTTGCTAGAGAGCATTTAGATGATCCAGAAGAGGATTGGGAGAATGTCATATGGTCAGATGAAACCAAAATAGAACTTTTTGGTAAAAACTCAACTAGACGTGTTTGGAGGAAAAAGAATGCTGAGTTGCATCCAAAGAACACCATACTGTGAAACATGGGGGTGGAAACATCATGCTTTGGGGCTGTTTTCCTGCAAAGGGACCAGGACGACTGATCCGTGTAAAGGAAAGAATGAATGGGGCCATGTATCGTGATATTTTGAGTGACAATCTCCTTCCATCAACAAGGGCATTGAAGATGAAATGTGGCTGGGTCTTTCAGCATGACAATGATCCCAAACACACCGCCCGGGCAATGAAGGAGTGGCTTCGTAAGAAGCATTTCAAGGTCCTGGAGTGGCCTAGCCAGTCTCCAGATCTCAACCCCATAGAAAATCTTTGGAGGGAGTTGAAAGTCTGTGATGCCCAGCGACAGCCCCTCGTCCTCGTCCCCTCGCGCCACCTCAGACCTGGAGCAGGCTCGACCTCAGACCAGCGGCGAGGAGGAGCTGCAGCTGCAGTTAGCTTTAGCCATGAGCAGGGAGGAGAGTCAGAAGGTAATACACACACACACACACACACACACACACACACACACACACACACACACACACACACACACACACAAACACACACACTCAATGATTAAGCTTTTCATTCCAAACCAAATTCCAGTCACTAAAGGTCCATGAACCATTGCGCAAAAATTGAATGTAGCCTTTAAATGTTTATTCATTCAATTTTAATGAATATATTAAATCATTAATTCAGTCATTATAGTGGCCTTATCATGGCACTAGGTAATGATAATTTCCTCTATCTCCTTTCAATCACACCTTTACCCTCTTCATTCACACTTTGGATATCTCCATAGATCTAAATATTTTTCAGGGATCATGTTGTTGGATACATTTATGGAGGGAAGAGAATCAGCTTGTTGGTCTCCTTGGATGGACGGAAACATAATAATAATAATAGATTTAATTTGTTAACGCTTTTACAGGTGCTCAAAGACGCTTTACAGATATAGTGAAGGGAAAAGAAAAGGAAGGAACAACAAATAAATAATTAGTTAAAATTAAAGTCAATAATACAAAAACAATCACACATTAAAAGCCAGGTTGAAGAGGTGAGTTTTTGTGAGTTTTTTGAAGGTGGTGAGGTCACTGATGGGTTGTGGGAGTGAGTTCCAGAGGGAGGGGGCAGCGACGGAGAAGGCTCTGTCCCCCCAGGTCCGGTGATTGGTGCGGGTGGGGATGGATAGGAGGTTGGCTTCTGATGAGCGGAGGCAGGGAAGGGGCGTGGTGGTGCAGCAGGTCTGTGAGGTAGGGGGGATACTCGAATAAGGCAGAATTTATCATTTGTGTCAAAATGTTATTGGATTGAATATTTTTTCATACATTTAAAATACCTTTGGGCTGGTGGTGTGGGCCGAAATTCACATATAAACATTGCTGTGAAGTGTTTCCTCAATTAGCCGTATCCACCTCTCACAGATGGCTTTAGCAGATTGATCCAGAGAGAGCGGAACACAGGATGGAAGATGTTTTTTGCCCACTGTAATATGTTTTCAATGACCTCCTGTTTACATAATGTATTTTCCACTATCCTCCCTGTAGACTTGCAACATCTGAACCGCCCATCTGGAGCATTGGCTGGCCCCAGTAGTTAGACAAATATGACAGTCCCTAAAATAAAATAGTTTCCGGCAAGGGAGGAGTCAACACAAACCAACTATTTGATCTGTTTTTGTAGCAGGGTGGGTTGAGTCTTTATTGTCAGGGTTTGAGTTTTGTGTGTATAGTTTTGGGGTTATTTTGCTGTTCTGTTCTCCCTGTCTCATGTTTTCCTCCTTGTTTCTTGTCTGGTCCCTCTCCCTGTGTTTTCCTTCCTGTCATTAGTTTCCCTGGTGTGTCTGATTGTCTAATTGTGTTCACCTGTTGCCCTTGTGTTTCTACCTCCCCTGCCCAGCTGTTTCTTACCCCTCTCTGTATTTGGTCTTGTCTTTCCCTGTGTTCCCCTGTCGGTTCATTGTTTTGTCTTTCCTGTCTCCCTCCATGTCAGTCACCGTCAGCTTTTTGGTATTGTATCTTCCTTGTGCTTCCTTTGTGTTTTTTGCCATGTTTTTGCCATCAGCTTTTAAAATAAAGCTCACTTTTGTTTTCTAGACCAACTTACCTTTTTTGTAGTCTGGTTTTGGGTCCTACCTTTCCCAAACCGTAACATTTATTGGTCTGAGCTTTAAGTAATGAGACTCTGGTTACTCATTAAGCAATCAGTAAAAGATTGTTTCTCTTTTGGTGATAGATATTCTTTGTGAGGTTGGGAAAATACCAACAAGGTTTTAGTAAAAGCAGATTTCCTAACAGACTGGTCAAGATTGTGATGCTTAAGAAGATTTACTCAATACTTAGAAATACTAACTAACTTGGGATGTGCTTTCAAGGTCATCAATAATAGTCACACATAAGAACACGATATGAGCAGTCAAAATACTTCTTTATTAAGGTGAGCTTGTATTCTGTGGCCCTATCATCCAAGAGGCGTACAATTATCTAATTAAGGTGAAAAAATTGGTATTTGAGTCTTTCTACCAGATGGTTAGTTGATTAAAACATATTAAAAACACATTTTAACATTAATACAAATCTACCTAGGTTACCTAATGCTATCGGTTGTGCAAATTTGCTTCGAATAAACAGCGGGAGATGGAACGACAGCTGAGCGCACATTCATTAGCATCACAGCCTACACCTAGCAGGATTAGCTGAGTTCTCATAAGAAGAGATGAATAAACACAGAAGAATAACTCGTATTTAGCTATACGGTAATTCATTAAGATAATAGAGCACAGATTTCAACCAACTTCTAATTGTTTCTGTCGCAAAATGGTCAAAATATCTATTTAGGCTTATTAATCATACATTTGACAGAGGATAAAGTTATTTTGCAAATAGGAAATTGTTTATCTGGCATGCTTTTCAATTCAGTATTGAGAGAAAGTCTGATCTCTCTCTCAATACTCACAGCTTAAAAAAACGCAGATAACGTTTTATTCATTTTTTGATATCGCTATCGGTGTATTTATTTATCCTAACTATCTATATTTAATTTCCCATTTAGTTTGGTGAAGGCGATGGGCCCTAACTCAAAAGAGAATGAATGCAGTAATAGCAAAGACTCCATAATTGAATCCAAGATTAACGTTATAAATAATCTATCATGAATCTTGAATGCATTTATTCATATAAAACAAATCCTAATTTGAAAATGGCAATGGATGTTTTTAAGAAAGGAAAATGTGCAATACATACAGAGCCAAAGCCAAACCCTTACTTTCAAAATCCTCCCATGCATTCTCATTCTGTAGTCTTTACATACAGTAGGGTGACATTCAGGCGATTCCCATGAGAGACATTGTGATATGATAAATAATCATGCAATATCCTCTGCTGGCTTATTTTACAGCCACGCAGTGAGCCGCCTCCAGTGGTTTATGTTCTCTGTTATATGTTAATACAGGCATGGGGAGGGAGGCTTTTCAGAGAGATTACAAGATCAATCACACACAAGAACACCCTTACAAAAACACACATTATTGACATGTATGTGCAACCGATATATAATTTATCCGCCAACAACTAGTTACCCTCTGCGCAATAACACGCTGAGCAGTCATTATAATTTCATGTTGCATCTCCAATGAATCACGTACTGTATCTTGATTGATGGTAAGTCCACTGATTGGCTTTGCAGTCAACAATGATGGGGAATAACTGCCCTATGATATGCATGAGCACACCGATATTTATTCAATATTTCAGCCAATGTTGAAACATAGTCGGGTTTTTGTTGTCAAAAGTACGTCAGCAAGTGACTGGCAGACTCACTGCATAACTGCGGAGGAATGACACTCATATCTCTCTATACATTGACAACACTTCCTGACACTTTTTTGCTGACAGAATTCAGTTTAATTGGATCCACAGACATATATGAGACACAACAATTTGGCTTTTATATAAAACTTTTGACATTTTTTTGCTTTGGACCCCGTCCTGACATTTGCAATATGGAAAGTAAAGGACAAGTACAATCATGTTTGTGTCTTTCTCAACGTAATAATTCATGTTTATTCTTTTCTGTCACCTGGACTGCAAGCGAAAGCACAGAACAACAACACATCCCTCCACCAACACGTCCTTGACTCTCTAATACCGGTATTAACTTTTATTACAAGTTAGTTTAATATGTACAGTTCTCTCTCTTACACTTCAATTGAGTGCTTGTTTACTATCTTTGTAAAAATCCTTGTTGGTTTCAAAAATGGATAATACCAAGAATTAAATCCAGATCCGATTCCACATTTTCAAGTGAGTCATGTGTTGTTAATGTGGATTTTGAAATGGAGAACCTTTTTTTATTGTAATTGGACTATTATCCATTGTGTAAAAAAGCACTTCATGTTCTGTTTGCCTCCATTCAACAGAATACTGTTTGACTGAAAAGCAGTTTCTGGTGGCATATTCTTTAATTACATATATACACTTAAATATCACCCATAATTCTCCATTGTCCTTATACATTCAGCCACAAAACTCAGTTTAAAAAGAAAGAAAAGGGGTTATTATAAACACAGAAGGGAGGACAGGAATGTGCATGAAGGATACCAGAATAACTTAAACATTCAAGTCTCTCTAAAGATCAAAGCAACTTCTTCCTCAACACATCAATAGTCGGTAATAGTTCTGTCCTCATCCTGTTACAAACAAGACATCACGAGTCATGCATGTTGAAGTCACATTCAGTATCATGACACCAAAAGAACAAAAATAAATGTTTTTTCTTGGCACTTTTGAGATTTTTTTGTAGAAGAGTACCACAAATGAGCATCCATTGCTGGAACCTTTCATACAACACAAGTGTGACTCACAACTCACGACGACAACATCAGTACACATGACTCATGACATACGAGTGATGTGAGCAGGGTCCTATTGGGAGTCCTCCATATGTACATGCACGCACGCACGCAAACACACACGCACACGTGTACACACACACACACACACACACACACACACACGCACACACACACACACACACACACACACACACACACACACACACACACTCTAGTCACCATTAGAAAGCTTATTTTGAGTGTATTGAATCTGAAGTGAATCGTTCTTATTAGCTTAAGGTCCCAAAAACATTAAATATTAATTTGCAGCAGGCTGGTTAAAACATTGTGACCTTTGGGGTCCTCTTTCTCTTCCCACTCAGGCTGCCTTGTTTGCACATGTTAAAACACTGATCCGAAACATCTATAAGCACAGTTTTATTCTTCGTGACGAGGTCTTTACAGCAGGCCGCCCTCAGACATTAGTCTCCTCCCCTTCAACAGTGTTTGTGTGCAGCTTCTCCTCCAGAAACGCCTCCTCTGTGGCCGTGCTCACGTGACTGCTGGCGCCCCGGTGTGGCAGGAAAGAGAACTGCAGGGTGTGTCTGCTCTTTGTGGTCCCGCCGTTCCCCGTGCCGTTGCTATAGGAAACCACTAGTCTGCGGTTCTCCTCGGGTGCGGCTGAACAGGAGGGCTCAGCTTTGTTGAGGCGAGGCGAGTCACCGCCGGGGTCGCTGGCGTTGTTGTCGTGGAGATAGGGCAGATTGCCAGTGGCAATACTGCCGCTCTTGAGGTGCGGCGTGTGGCTGTGGGTGTGGCGGTACTCCTCGTCAATGTCCTTACCCAGTTTCCACCTCTTCCACTTTTTTAGCATCTCTGACTGCACCTGCAGGATGGGAAAACAGCGGACAGACGAATGAACATATGTGATGAAGATTAAATAAGACACCAAGCACTTCATCAGATGGATTTGTCTTGCGTAACATTATATTTAAAGGTGTAGAGATGAGCTGACATAAGATGTTGTGTCTGTCGCACGTTGTAGACAAAAGGATAAAGTGGATTATTAAGATTTAGAGATACACCAAGGAACGATAAAGGCTGGTAACAGAAATGCTGATGTAAAATGTCTAGTTTATCAGCTCTAAAAGAGAAAGGGAGGAACTCCAACGATAGCAGAGATTACATTAAGGTGCATCTTGATGTGAAAGCACATCTGTCTCACCTCTTTGTTGATGAAGCAGTACAAAATAGCAACCAGCAGGCCCTGAAACACAAAGTGGAGTTTTAATATTTCAGTCATGGAAGATACTGGTGATGAAACCAATGATACGCACTTTGTACTGGGTTTTAACGGACAGAGGTCTAACTATTTCATCTGTTAATTATTATCAACAAATACCCTGGTATCACTTTGGCCTTTATATTACTCCAAAGCAAGCCTGTTGTGAAGTGATTTCAGAACAAACAGAACATGTGTATCATATTTAAATTAGATGGCACACAATGCCAAAGGTCTTTGTTACTAAGTTAGACAAGCACAACTTAAAGGTGGGGTAGGTACGTTTCAGAAATCGGCTCGAGATACACTTTTTTGTTATATTCCATGGAATGCTCTTAACATCCCGATAGCAATGAATATTAAGTGCTTTGACAAAAAAATCCATAACAAAATGTCATCTGTGGAAGCTGTAGCCGGGCCGGCTAAACGGATTGGATTGCCGCCCTGTCTGTCAGCCTTCCATCTCGTGCACGCACAAATGTATCTCGTGCCCTCATTGGGCGTGCCGTCATTGGGCGTGCCGTCATTGGGCGTGCATTGCAGCAGTACTTCAATGACTCGCCAGCAACAGGCGGCCACTTTCACCAGTCTGCTGACGTCATGTGTGCGTTCATGTGTGTTGGAGGAGGTGCTCTGTAAGGAAGTCTGAAGGAAGGGGCGGATTCTTTTCGGCTGTGTACTTTCAAATTTTAGTGCACTCGAGCCGGTTTCTGAAACGTACCTACCCCACCTTTAAAGAGTAGGCTATATAAAAAACTTCGTAGTGAATATTCTTTTGGATGCTGATTGACAGGTTGCTGTAATGCACCAAGGAAATCAGCAATGCAACAACAAAGGCATGGAAGAATAGCAATCACAGCAAGAAACAATACAGGTTTCACATTTTTCAAAGGGATTGACTTTGTAGATTTTATAAGGAAGGAAAAGAGTGTAGTTGTTAGACCTCGAGGGAAAACATCATTCATTTGGTTGAGTGACACTGTATGTAAAAGAGAAACATGGTTATTTAGAAAAACTCCACTGGGCATCTTTAAATATGAATCCTATCAATCCATTATTCATCCATTTGTACAGCATTTTACGCACAGTTACTTGTTCCCAATTAAAGAAATGTTGAGAAAAGGAGAATATGATACTGATTAAACACAGTTTGACACCAACACAGAATAAGATCATTTAACGGTCACCTGTTATGCAAAATCCACTTTTTCTTGTCTTTTACATGTATACATAAAATGGTGTCCCCTCTGTGTTAAGTGATTCAGAAAGTTTCAGGTAAAAAGATTCTCTCACTTTTTGTCCTGATCCATTTATATAAAAAACCTGTCTGAAAATGAGCTGATCAGATTTTGGGCACTTTGTGATGTCACAATGCTTTGTTTGGGTTGTGTAACCATTAGCCAATCACCATCCAATAACCAGCCACCTTATCACCTGGATCTCATCTTAGAGCACCATTGTGTTTTTTAAACCAATCATCTCGCAGAGGGGCGTGGCCAGCAGCAGCTCATTAGCATCTAAAGTAACAGACACAGAATCAGCATTTTTGGAACAGGGCTGAAACAGAGGGGTTTATGGGATGCTACAATGGATGATCTGTTTGGTGTTTCGAGCCAAACTATTCAGAGACATGTTTTGTATATATCTGAGACCTATAATATATTGTTGAGAAAGGGTATAATATGGGAGCTTTAAAGTAGACTATTTATTACAGATTAATCAAAAAGTAATACTTAATACTAGTCAGATGCGTTTAAAGAAATTACAAAAGGCTAAGGAATTACTTTGTATACAACATAAACAATTAAAACAGGAGAGAACACGGATAGACACACTGACATCAATATTTGAGATTCATGTGGAGGTGAGCTCTGACCTGGAAAGAGTTGAAGAGCAGGTCGCAGAAAAGGCGAATGAGGCGCAGCATGGAGCCTTTAGGGACGGACTCATCGATGACGAAGGTGAAGAGGATGGCGTGAATCCCAAGGAGGGGAATGAGGGTCAGAGTGGACTTTGCTAATCTGGACCAGGGAAAGACAAAGAGGGAGATAACATCATATTTCCAAACATGTTAGACACTGCTCATTCTGCTTTGTTACGACTTTCACCAGGTTTCAAGATCGAGGCAGGACTCACCTGAACTTGTAGTCAGTGTATCTCATCTGATGAGCTCTGAGCTTAGACATCAGGATTTTGATGATCCGTATGAATATGAAGACATTAATCTGTAATAAGAAGAGGGGGGGGATCGAAATGATGCAAACACATGCGTTCTGTAAATGTTTACATGACAAAATAGGTAAGAGAGACAGATATTCCCCAAAATGCCTTTCTGAATATTTCTGTGCTCTGTGGGATTTCAGCTGGCAACACACACCACACACACACGCACACACACACACACACACACACACACTGTGATGTAGTGCAGACCCTCTCCAATGACAGAGAACATTAATTATTGCAGCACTCAAGATATTAGCGCTCCAAATTTGGTATCATGTGTGTTGTCTCAACAGATGTGTTGGTCCAAATATGTGTGAGTGCACACAAACGCAGTTTATTTAGGTGTGAATATGTGTGTGTGAACTTTAGAGTTGTATTGTGGATTGCTGGAGGATGACATACACAACTGTTCGGCAACTAATTCAGAGATTACGATTAAGAGAGTTTTTCCACAGAGCACAATCTGTGTGACTTCCACAGTGTATGTATGCCACTTACGGGTGTCTGGATATTTCAGCTTGTGTGTGAACACACGTACGCTTTTGCATGAGTTCACAAAGGTTGCTATGTGAATGTGCACTTGTTCTAATACTGTAAGTGTGTCCATCCATAATGTTGTTTGTCACTATGGGAACAAGAGGCAGGAAACACACAGGTGGAATACCTCTACTTATTTATGTTTGGGAACGTATGTGTGTGTGTGTGTGTTTTGGTTAATTTTATTATTGGATTCTCACTATTATGAAGGTGTTGCCAGTTTAATCTATAAACAGACTCACACTAGGCCGTGAGATGGCTAACAAGATAAAAAAACTTTAATCAAACTTAAATGCTTCACATAATACTTCTCTTTTCCAGAATACATTTTTAGAAGTTTAATATCCTCTTTACCTGGTAAATAAGATAGAAGATAATACACACAAACATCTGTAATTAAAACATGTTTAACAAAAGAGGAATTTTTGGTGCCAATTTATTTTTATTTTTATATTGTGTAAAACTGTGATTCATTTCTTGCTACATTTTGCATGGTTCACTTCAGTGAAAACCTGAGTCCAGTCACAGTCTGTCGTCCCCAGGAGATCTAAAGTTCACCCAAACACTTGACTGAACTGGCTAATTTCATTATTTTCTACTCCATAAAATCATTGTTGGACGCCACACCCGACTGCACGGAGAGGCATTCTGTCGATATTATCTATAGTACTCAGCGAGGAGGGATCATAGTGGCACTGATGTACAAGAGGGGATGCGGGGAAACTGCGAAATTAGGTGTCATTCTAAGAGGAGTTTTACACTCGCAACCCAACTTCTATAAACTTTCTAACATGCATACGTTCATAGAAGCACATAAAGCATGTTTTTAAGGGAGACATTTTGACATGTCATAGTAGGGAAATCACAGAGGTATTTAATCACATGAATTATGGATTCATCTAACTGAGGGGAGGTCCTGCTCTTGTGGCTCATTAAAACGCTAACTTGGACACTTAATGGAACTGGGCCATATTAGCATTTTCATGTGTGCTCTTTCTACACAGGTCAAATTGTCTGCTGTGAAAAAGTTAAATAGTGAATACTCTCTCTGCCTTTTCTGCCTGTGGCGGGGTCATGAGGAAACGGTTCACACCTTTGCTTTCTTCCTTGGGACAAATATTTGACTTTTGGTTGATGATACAGCTCTTTGTTATTCTCTTTTATCATGGCTGTGCAGCCCGGTATTTGACAGTGTCTTTATTCACAGCAACTTCTGCCAAGACTAGGGTTGCAAAATTCCGGGAATTTTCAAAGATGGAAACTTTCCACGGGAATTAACGGGAATAAACGGGAATTTATGGGAATAAACTGGGAATTTTCTAAATTGAAGGATGGCTCTTCATAGGGAAACATAGTTGGGGAAAGTATATTTTAGCATAATATTGACTAAAACAAACAGATGCCATTCAAGTACACTTGAATATCCATGCCATAGCACACTGCTTACTGCATGGCTATTGAGACCACACAAAGGTTCGCAACAGGCTCACAAATGTGAGAGTGGAAAAACTGGTTGGCATTCGGGCAAACCTGGCTCTTTGAGCCTGACACAGAGCCATCCTCAACAAGGCTGGACAGTGACACTGAAGAGGAAGACTCAGAGTTGGATGTTGATGAGGCCCAGGAAGAGCCCGTTGACTGAAAGGCTTTAGCAAAAATGCAGAGGATTGCTTGAAGGAAGATGTTCATGTTTAATGGGACATTTTGGAGGGAGAAGGGCTCTTTTCATTTAACATTTTGAATGGGACTTTGTGGGGATCTTTGGATGGGGGGTGCATTTTTGTTCGTTTTTTAATGAGTGGGGTTGGGGTGGATGAGTAACATTTAACTCAACATTCCTGTTTTCGTTCTTCAATGAAACAAATAATTGTTCAATAAAATAATTAAAACTTGTTCTGTTCTACTTTTTTTTTAAAAGTTAAAAAAAAAAAATCTGTTGAAATGTCATGTTTTTTTGTTTAATTTTGCATTGAATATTTCTGAAATTCCCCAGCTTAACTTCCCATGGAAACTTTCCGGAAATGTACCGAAAACTTTCCGCCCCTTTGCAACTCTAGCCAAGACACACTTTGTGAATGTCAGCTGCTGTGTGTGTCTGTTTGGGTTTGTGTGTTTTTGCGTGCATCTGTAGCTCCATCACATGCCAGCACACTCTGTACCTGAATTTACTTTGACCATTTGTTCAAATGTATAGTGACAGGCAGAAAATCATTGGGCAAGGAACAAACAGACAGACTTACCAGATAAGCAAATAGTATAGGGGAACGGATAATCCACCAATATCCCATGTTAATATTCCTCTCCCAGCACCTACACACACACGCACACACACATTATACATTGTAAATGATTGCTGTTTTTTTTTGTGATTTTGTCACAAGATATTCATACAGTGTGGTAGGAATTCACAGATAAAAGCTGTTACATTCAAACTGCCTTACATATTATGTAACAATAGCATTATTGAATGCTATTACTGTATGAAAAGTGACTTACTCTTCGTTTTCGTACAGATATTTCACTGTGATCCACGGCAACACGAATATGAGCGGTGCACCTGAGAACGAATGTGAGAGTGAACGTTATAAAGTTGTTGAAACAAAGATTAATGATGATATCATGGAAATGGTGCTCCTGATAGATCATCTGCCACACAACTTAATACAGTTTGAGCTATATTTATTATTTTACCCGGTTATCATGATGACAATATTTAATTTTATTGTTCAGTATTACACATGATGATGAGTTTACAAATCTCATTATCTCGAGACTAATAATTCTTGTTTCCCCAATGAGGACATGGAAGGTCTTTAAGTATGAAAGTGTCTGTCTGCCTCTGTAAAGCTTTATCTAATCTGTTCATGAGGCGGGTCTCTTCTTCAGACATGATCTCACCAACAGTTGGACCATCCAGTGAATATCTTAGTGAGACCACGATTTGTTATCTCCGCTCAGTGAGGAGCTTCATAATCAGGGAAAACAGTGTTGGACATCTCAAGATAACTATATCATTTAATTGGAGTAGCAAGCTACAAATTAAATATGAGCATCATAAAGTCATTAACAAGAACATTAAGATGATGTTCCCAAGAAAGCACACATGTTTTTGTTGTAATTATTATGTGTCCTGACAATTCATACTTTTTGAATGAATATATTTGAATTTGTTGATGTACACAATATTTTTCACAGTCTTAACCTACATGATATCCCACTGTCTTGGGCAGTATTAGTGCAAAGTAAAAGAAAAAATAGAAAGCCCTTTGATATTCCAGAGGGAAATCTGAAGCACTTGAGTCAGTCAGTTAGTCTGTCAACTACAAATGTGAAAATGAAATAAATGTGAGAGTGTGCAGTTAGAAAAAGGTGAGATAATCAGTCCTCTGTGGCCAGCTCCTCATCTCTCCTTTTTATTTGTGTTGGCTCCTTATCCTCGCTTGAGACTTAATAACGCAAATAGCTTAATGAGCGGTTGGTCGTCAAGTTGCCTTGTGGGTAACGAAGGTACCAGGTTTTGACGATGAAGTATGTACTGAATAAAAAAATAAAAAATTCTGCTCTCGAGTGTGATACTTTTAGAAAAAAAATTGTTGTTATTAAAAACGATCTCTTTGTGTTTGCTTGTTTGTTTGTCACTAAGTATCATCACTTCAAAACAACTGTTGACAGGAGGCCCTTGCTGATTTGAATCACTTCACTAAATTACCTGACTGCCTGAGAAAGGATACTTTAATGTATCTTGCTTTTCCACTAGGGGTAGTTCCGTCTCAGGGCTACTTTTTCACCTTTTTTCTGGCCCTCCAAAATCAAGGTTCTTACCGGGCCAACAACCGGGCTGAATATGCTAAACTAGTGGCGTAAACACTCTTGACTGGTCGGAGAGAATCGCTGGCAAGGGGGCTACAACAACTACAACAAAATGAACATATTTTACCGTGATTTAATTGTAATACAGTACACGTTTCAAAATGATGCCGAAGCAACAACATACTGATACCGGTCTGCAGAAAAGACGGCAGGCACATTTTTTTTTTAAATGCGTGTTTTCTGAATGGAGATTGGATCAATCAGGCTAAGCTAACGCAGTATGCTCTGACAGTCCACACTCACAACAACGGCCTACAGACATAAATAAACCCGCGACTGTATTCGCCATGACACAGACAGTCTGTGGTTTGTACTTGTTTAACTTGTGTCCAGTTTCTGAACAGATATGAGGAGCTGTGATCTCTGAGTGCTAACAGCTAAGAGAGGGGTCTGCCTGCAGACCTCCACTCTCAGTACAGTTCCGGTGCAGACCTCCACTCTCAGGACACCTCCACTCTCAGGACAGGAAGTGCACGCTAAGAATTCCAAAATAAAATCACCACTACCAGTACAGTGCCACTTTCCAAACAGGAAATGCACGCAAATACAAAATAAAATCGGATCTTGACGGATCGTGACACTTATTATATACATATGTATATATCTATATATATATACAGACACCTTGTATTGTTGTTACTATCAGTACAGCCGCAGCGCCACTTTCCGAACAGGAAATGCACGCAAATACAAAATAAAATCGTACTGACACTTATTATCTACAAAGATATATTTATTTATATATATAAATACGACATCTTGTATTGTAGTTACACCAGCTAGACAACAGTGGAAGGTTCGAGAAATAACCGTGTTTGCCGGGTGCACCGCGGCGGAGGTGGGAAGGTTCCAGCTGGGAACCTCCACCCCGCTGCGGGACCCGTGGGACCCCTGGACGGTGCGTCTTGGTCACGCTTCATATCGGCCGGCCCGGGAAGGAAGAGACACGTAGAGTGGGGGAAGTCCCCCACCCCAACGCAGCACACCCTCCCGGCCATCAGAGTCGAACCCGCAATTCGGAGGAACCGACCGCCAGAGCACCGGCACTAGGCCGGGCCGGTGTGGAGGCCCTCCGACAGTGGGTCGCGTTTGCCATTCGATCAGTGAGAGGAGAGGAGAAAAATGCAACAAAAATTGTCAAAATCCGTTAATATATGGATGAGTGGGGGGAGGGGGGGGCTGGACACAGACCGTGGGGGGACACCCGAGACCGGGCAATGTCCCCGGTAGAAACCGGGTGAAATGGCCAAAAAAATGTAAAATAATAAAACCGGGGAAAAGTGAAAAAAAGTGTCCGAAAATAGGCACTCGTGAGGCGGGCAGAGTCCCCTGTCAACTCCCGTTACATTCCTCCATGGTGTCATTTGAGTGAAAAACTTTGGCTGAGGGGGTCAAACGGGCTTGACCAAGGCCGACCCATAGTGCACGGTGGGCGGACTCATCACCTCCGTGATGAGTCTCCATTGTGATTTGAAAACTTCCATCAAACGAGTCCTTCGGTGGGCGGGAAAAAAAACGCGTCAGAATCGTCACTTCCTGTACTGACAGTGGAGGTGTCCTGAGAGTGGAGGTCTGCAGGCAGGCTCCCATGACAGCTAACGGCTGATGTTTTGGTTTTGTGGTTCGCAAACTTCGCATTGAAGATGACGTCACGGCAGTTTTACGCAGCGCCGCTCGACCCACCTACACTGCGTTACGGTAGTTACGACCCCTGTTACTAAACTGTAATGGAAACACAGCATAAACTGAGCCTGACCTACCAAGGCCTAACCATACCGTACTAAGCCGTGCTAGGTCCTGCAGTGGAAAAGTGCCATTAGATACTTGTTGACCATCCATGTCCGAATACTTCCTGTTGCCGTTAACCTTGTTCCTTTGAACAACTGCTCAAATAGACTGTTTGCTGTTCTCCTTCTTGGTAAAATGTATGTTTTCTCTTCTCACTTAGTTGAACTGTATTTGTTTGGTTAAAAAATAACAGCAATACAGGTTATTTTATAAGTGTCAATGTCTATGTTAGTCATTTTCTAATTTAGATGTAATCAGCGCATTGGATGGGCATCATCAGCCTCATGTATATTGGTAATGAAAAGAAGGTTGATGGGCCGTCATCACTTAAAGGTGGGGTATGTCATTTTGGAGAAACCAGCTCGAGTGCACTAGAATTTGAAAATACACAACCGCAAAAAATCTGCCACTTCCTTACAGAGCCCCTCCTCCAACACACACGAACGCGCACATGACCAATGAGGGCACGAGATAAGTTTGTGCATGAGATGGAAGACTGACAGGCAGGTAGGCCATCCAGTTACTTTAGCCGGGCCGGCTAAAATGATTGGTCGTGCTTTTTACAGCGCTGCGGCTTCCACAGATGACATTTTTTTATGTATTTATTGTCAAAGCATTTCATATATTCATTTCTATCGGGATGTTAAGAGCATTCCATGGAATATAACAACAAGTGTTAATGAAATAAAATACATACCCCACCTTTAATCACATGGTTGATCCACGATGCAAGAACTAAACCTCTTATGGCCATAATTATTATAATGGGAGAGAAAGAGTGTAAAGAGCCTGTGGCCTCCAAGAAGACCTGAGGGCGGCAGAGAGTCATACTTTAAAGAACAAACTCAAGAACCACCTTTTTGATTTGATTTAACAGAATTTTATTTTAGTCTTATCTTATTCCTTTTTATTCTTATATTTATTTGTATTTTTTATTTTATATTATGAACTGTTTTTTTAATCACAAAGCTATGTGTTACTCTGGTTATACCTTGGAAGGAGGGGGATAGTATTGTTTTATTTTTTGTAAATTGTGTTTGGTTTGTGAAGCACTTTGAGTTACCTTTGTGTATAAAAAGTGCTGTATAAATAAAGTTTGACGATTGACGATTGAGGAATCAAATTGCCGATAACACCCAACAGGTGAGCAGTTTTTCTTACCCCAGCCAATGGCCAGATAAATGTAGAAGTACTTCCTCTCGCTGAACACGGTGATGACGAGCAGGCTGTGCAGGTAGATGCCCTCCACCAGCAGCCAATAGTTGTTGGCCATCACGCTGTACTGCATCATCACCATGGCACCTCGACACCACGTAACAGCCTGAACACGACACAGGATGGGGGTGGTGCGAAAAAAACAGTAAGCCAAGGAGAGACCTTCTGTTATTCTACACAAGATGGAAATTGTGCAGCGAAAATACAATGCTCAGAGTCCTTGTCCCTGTCCTTCACATCACGTGTTTGATTCTAGCACACAATCTTTGCTCACAGCAGAATATGTTGAAACACAAATCGTTTGCTCCTATTTTCAGAAATAATAAAATACTTTCTGCACATTAAAGGGGCTTATTCTCATTCATTTGTTAAAATCTGTGTAAATGAGCACTTCTGCTAAAATAATCCTTCCACCTGGCAGTTGAGGCATATGTAGATGCAGATTACACAGCATGAATATCAGGCTAAGGCTGGTCATTTGTATCACCACTTGAGAATGTGCAATGTTATGTTGAAAAACCAATGCATTAGTGACTCTAAACTGTGAAGTGGATGGATTATCTTGGAGCAAACTGCTCACTAACAAATATGTGCACATCATTTGAGAGGCATTAACTTGTTGAGTGCATTTAAAGTTCTCCTGAAAAATGAGAGTGAAAACAAATATGCGGTTTTTATGTGTGTGCTCAGTGTGCAATATCAAACCAAATAGATTTCCAATGTCGCTTACACTTCGGCACTTTCGCAGGAAATCACATTTGTTGTAGTGGCCATTTTGTCATTATTAATGTGAAATGTACGCAAGGCCGTTTGTACCATTTTAAATAAGATAAATTGCATATATCTCCGAAGCAGATGTAGAGAAGCTTAACAAGAAAGGAGTTAGAGGAACTTGAGGGATCGGCATGTGTTGGAGTTTCTGGGTTTTGTTTTTCTCTCTGATATTAAATATTCACAAGTTGAGATGTATTCTCTATGAGCTGATGATGATGTATGACATTTCAAACTAATATTGTCCTTCAGACTTTTCCTTGGGGATTTAACTTCCATTCATGAATCACTTGTAGGGGGACTCAATATTTATTGCTTTGTATAATAGCTCATTTCTCATCAGAACCCTATTAAGTTATGTATCTAGCTGTACAATTTGTAAAAGTCTGTTGAATGTATTCAATGTCCAAAAAGAGGTTGTAACTGCACATATTCAAGAAAAATGTAGTAGCCTAGACTTTGTATGTGCCACAACCCACTGTCACATATTCTCACTATACACTGTAGTGAATTTACAATATGCCCATTAACAGAGCAGGAGGTATTGTGATGTTACCGCAGGGAGAAATGTCCTTATAGAAAGGTATTTCTCTCGTGCTAAATAGCTGCACATCAACACATGAATAGGCGGTGAGGCTGGCGTGATGTTTTGGCTCTGACCGGTATGTTGACCCAGGCTTGTGTCCGGGTGTCCCCCCCGTTCCTGGGGTCCAGAGTGAGGGTCAGCAGGGCGTCTTTGACCAGGATGGACACGGCTCTCAGGATGAACGATGCGAACAGGTTCATGTGGATGTTGTTCCTCATGCAGTGCAGCTTCCTGGTGCAGAGTTGACAGTGTGTGAAATATTTGGACTTTGATATGTTGTATCATATCACTGTAGTAATGCCTGCAGGAACATGACTCTAACACATTCTTCATGTGTTCCTTCCTTATTCCATCAGAACTTACACTGGCTGTCACTATATTGTTTTACACAATGTACCATACCCATCCTGTTCATATTGTCATGTCTAAGAAACTTATTGTGAAAGTTTATTCTTTATGTTAGTTTTGTCATGTCCCTTTGTTCTGTGCTTTATGTTTAGATCGTTAAGTAATTCTCCCTCTCATTTCAGGCCTCCACGCTCCCCGCCCCTATCTGTCTCCTGCATCCGTGATTGTTTTCCCCGCCCTGATTGTTTCCACCTGTTCCCCTTACCCTGTGTATATATTGTGCTAGCTCCCTCCTGTCCATTGCCAGTTCGTTTCCTCATTCTGGACCAGCCTACTCCACGGACATCTCACGTACCTTTAAGCTCTTGATCTTAGTTCTTGTTTTTCCTCAAAAGAGTGTTATTGTTTTCCCTGTTTTGTTACTGTGTCAATTCCAGTAAAGTCTTTATTTTGAACACTATCTGAGTCTGAGTTTGAGTCGTGCATTTGAGTTCATGCCTCAGAGTTCACTCCTTGACACATATTCATACTGTTATATCTTTCTTTTCTTAATGCATATGTATTTATATATTCATACACCTATATGAATATAATAGGCTATATACATCTTATTTAGTTTTATCATGCAGCACATCGTGTCCTATTTTCTGGAACAGTTTTTAAAAAAAAGGTATATCAGGTTATATTTTAAATGTGCAACTGCATGTAATTTATATATATGACAATAAAACATCTTGAATATTGAATTCTGTCGTTCATTCCTTGTTTTTGCATTCCCTGTTTCCCTCCTTTCTATTACTAAACTTATTTTTCCCTGCATCATTCATTCATTGCTTCTTTTTCTTTTCCTTTGTCCTGTTTGTTCTTGTTTTTTTTCTACTACCCCCTTTCTTTTCTTCCCCCTTAATTCATCCCTGCCTTTTCTTCCTTTCTTAGCTTGCTTTGTCTCTTTTCATTTTTCTTCCGCCTTCACGTATTTGTATTCTTCTATTGATTACTTCACCCTTTCTTTCTTACTTGGTAGGAAAGCAAAAAGGGAAAGATTTTTCCCTAATATTATTAATCGCTTCTTTGTCTCTGTTATTCATGCCCTATCTCCTTGCTTTTTTCTCCTTTTCTTTTTTCCTGCCTTCCTTTCTTCTTCCCTTGGTTTCCACTTTATTCTCATCTTTTTCACAACCATTATTGATTCCTTTCCTTTTGTCTTTTCGTTCTTCTACCTCTTTTATCCTCCTCTCTGCCCCCCCCCCTCCTCCTCCCTTCCCTGTTTACTCCTCGTACATGTTGTACCTGAAGGTGATGAGGATGCCCAGGGCCAGTAGCAGAGCCCCCAGGGAGAGCGAGTAGCCCACTGTGTACATGATGCGTAACTGACTTAGGATGCGGCCATACTGCTGCTGCAGAACAAATGGAGAGACATAATCAGTTTCATCGACACACACACACACACACACACACACACACACACACACACACACACACACCTACTACACACCTACACACACACACACACACACACACACACACACACACACACACACACACACACACACACACACACACACACACACACACACACACACACACCATTTTACGTAAATGCGCACAAAGACACAGCACTGTATACACACACCTCACCAGGGTCGTCCTCACACTCGCTGGTATTCTTTCGCGCCCACTGACCGTCTTCACTGCAGACTCTGTAGACCCGACCCTGCTGAACTGTGAGACATTTGACATTACATTTGACATAAGGATGTTATGTGTAGCTCCCACCGTTCAGAAGTGTCTTATGCCCCTTTCACACCAGAGCTTTTTCAGCTCCGGCTCGGAGCTGGAGCCTGAAAAGCGCCGGTTTTTCCTGTTCACACCGCAGCGGCGCCGGCTCTTAGCTCCGGAATCCGGTTCACTTCCAGCTCCAAAAAATTGTCGGTCTAGAGGCAAGAGCTTCGGAGCTAAGAGGTGGCGTCGCTTACGTCTCTCTTACGTCGAGGCGTGCAGGAAACTAAACCCACCTCCCCTGAACATGGGTCGACTGTCATGCCTGCCTACAAGCAGTAGTGCTTATAAACACACTTTATAAGGTCAGGCAACACTAACCAGGCTTCGTGTGATTCTGTTTATTTGTACCTTACTTTGACCATCCGTTCACTGTTATTGATCATTGTGGAGAGAGGCAGACGTGTTGCTTTGTATTATAGCAGCTATCAGATGGAATCAATACATGGGCTGCACAGGTTGTCGTGTCCGACTATCACAAGTAGAATCATAATAAAAATACGCCGGTAAAATGTGCCTGTAGAAAACGGTTTATGCCACAATAGGATAGCAATAGCAAGTAGTCAGTTTAGCTTCGATTGCTATGCTAACATCACCCATTTTATACCAGAGAAACTTTCATAACAGCGTTGTGATGCCAAACAGCGTCAATTCAGACTGACACACATTCAGGGGAACTGGGGATATGTATCAGCTGCTTGTGTGAGTTGGACAGTGAATACTTTAGTGCGGCCGCTGCAGTGTGAGCTAACCGGGTGCTAACGGGAGAATAAACTCCCGTGGAAGATCAGCACTGCAGCGGTCGGTAAATGCTGCAGAAACACATTAATAAACAATGAACCACGGCACTCTGGAGCAAAGTATAAGGTTGGAGAAGTCGTTATAATTTAATCTGGCTTCGTGTGATTAAAAGCAACACGATCATCGACCCGACGCAGTTGTTGTTGTTGTTGTTGTTGTGAACGCCGTAACGCCGTTGAGGAGCAAACCAGCGATGTAAACGGTGAGGTCATGACGCAGCAGCGGCAGCACCCAGTCGGGCTCTGGGCGGTGTGAACAGAGCGGGAGCAGAAAAGGGAAACCGGAGCTGAACCAGAAAAGCTCCTGCTCGGAGCTAGAAAGGGAAAAGCGCTGGTGTGAAAGCCGCATTAATACCCTCACAATCATTTCATTTAGTGACGTTATTTTATCTGAAACAAAAATAAATTGTCAATCCTTCATATGGTTAAAATGAAGCTAAAGCAAGCTAAGCACAAAGACAAGAAGCGGGAAAAAGGTTAGCCTTGATAATAATGAAGGTTAAGGCCCCATTTACACGGGAACGCAAACGAAACGCAAACGACCCGAATTCGATGTCAAAAAAGTATTCCGTTCACACGGATATGGCTCAATAAACGTGTCCCTTCACACGAGACCGCTCGACCCGCTGGAGACGCTGTAGTACATCTGCCGGGCCTGTAAGTGGGGCTGTCCTTCCGCCACAAAATACACAAAAAGCAGCGAAGAAGACCCCCGAGCATGGTTGCCCTTCTGTTCATTCACCGCGGTGGATTTAGTAACATATAGTCAGAGTTGGGTGTAACTGTAATAATATTACTTTTGTCGGTAACGGAGTAGTGTAACGCGTTACTTTTATAATTCAGTAATCACACTACAGTTACTAACATTGCCCCGACACGCGTTACTTCGTTACTTTTATAAAATCAGTCATAATCACTCTGACAGACAAGAGGGGTTTCCGCCGCAGGTTTATATGTACGTAATCTCCGCGACCGCGACTTGCGCGTCCACATCTCCACGTGCAGTGCTGCATAAACATGGCTGAGTCAGAGTTAGCGATAACTTTCGAGGGGTGGAGGTATGCCCATTATTTTGAGTTCGTCCGAAGACTTGACAGGAATGTGACGGTGAGGTGCAAACTGTGTCCAGGCCAGAAGCTGTTATCCACTGCTGTAAACACCACGTCAAACCTAAACAAGCACCTGCAAAGAGCACATGCTAAGGTGAAGCTAATAGCTAAGGACCCCCGAACCCAGGATGTTGTGAGTGCGCTGCCGCCGACTCCGAAGCAGCAAAAAATAGAATTTGGAGGACCGGTAACCAAAGCAGAGATGGACAGGGTTGTAGCATCCTTCATAGTCGAGGAAATGTTTCCCATTTGCACAGTGGAATCACCATCTTTCAGAGATATACTCCACCAGAGGAGGTGGCACTGGTCTCCTGCTCTCTCCCAAATGGAGCTTTTCCCTCTTCAAGCTACCTAACTTCACTCCTTCCACCTTTGAATTCCATGCCGTCACAGTAACCCATCCTATACAGTTAACCATTTTTGTTCTCTACCGTCCACCAGGCGCCTTGGGGGACTTCTTGGAGGAATTAGATAATCTCCTCTCACTCATCCCTGAAACTGGCCCTCCCGCTGTACTTCTCGGAGACTTCAACCTCCAGACGGGGAAGATAGACAAACTAACATCTCTGTTAACCGCCTTTGCTTTCTCACTGTCTCCGTCCCCACCGACTCATAAAGCTGGCAATGTCCTTGATCTCATATTCTCAAGGAACTGCGCTACTTCTAACCTCTCTGTAAACCCGCTCCACACATCCGATCACTTCTTCATTTCATTCTCTCTATCCCTTTCCAAACATAACAAACTAATCTCTTCTCATCCTGCACTTGTCCGCCGTAACCTTCGCTCCCTCTCCCCCTCTAGCTTTGCCTCGTCGGTGCTCTCAGCCCTCCCTTCCTCTGATTCGTTCCATCTCCTGCCTCCAAACTCTGCTGCAGAAACTCTCCTCTCTACTCTCTCATCCACTCTGGACTCGCTCTGTCCTCTCACATCTCGGCAGGCTCGTCAGTCCCCTCCTGCTCCCTGGCTAAATGATGCACTGCGTGCTAATAGAACCGTCCTTAGGGCAGCAGAGCGGAAATGGTGGAAATCCAAACACCGTGACGACCTCCTAACCTATCAGGCTCTCCTCTCCTCTTTCTCTGCTTCGATCTCTCAGGCAAAAAGCACTTTCTTTCAAGATAAGATCCAATCTTCCTATTCCAATCCTAAAAAACTATTTTCCATCTTCTCCACCCTCTTGGACCCTCCAAAAGCTCCTCCCCCCTCCTCACTTCTGTCAAGCGACTTTGTTACCCACTTTGAAAAAAAGGTTGATGATATTCGCTCTTCTTTTTCTGACTCACCTTTACTCACCGCTGGGTCACCAGACCCTCCTTCCACCAACACACTTACCTCCTTTTCCCCTCTCTCTCCAAGTGAGGTTCTTACCCTCATTACCTCTGCCCGCCCTACCACCTGTCCTCTGGACCCTATCCCTTCAAACCTCCTTCAGACTATCGCTCCTGATATTCTACCGTTTCTCACCCATTTCATCAACACTTCTCTAACTTCTGGTCACTTTCCAAACAGTCTCAAGGAGGCAAGAGTAAACCCTCTCCTAAAGAAACCCACTCTCAACCCGTCTGATGTTATAAACTACAGGCCTGTCTCTCTCCTCCCGTTCCTGTCTAAATCACTTGAACGCGCTGTCTTTAAACAACTCTCCTGTTATCTCAATCAGAACAACATTCTGGATCCGCACCAGTCTGGTTTCAAGGCAGGTCACTCCACAGAAACTGCTCTCATTGCTGTCACGGAGGAACTGCACACTGCCAAAACTGCATCCCTCTCCTCTGTCATCATCCTATTGGACCTGTCTGCTGCATTCGACACGGTGAATCATCAGATCCTCCTTCGCACTCTCCAAAAACTTGGAGTTTCAGGCTCTGCACTTTCCCTCCTCACCTCATACCTGAAAGACCGTACCTACAGGGTGACTTGGAGAGGGTCTGAGTCCGACTCTTGTCAATTAACTACGGGGGTCCCTCAGGGCTCTGTTCTTGGTCCCCTCCTCTTCTCCCTGCTCACCACCTCAAGCTCAACCTTGACAAGACTGAGCTGCTCTTCCTCCCGGGAAAAGATTGTCCCACTCTGGACCTAACAATCAACATCGGCACCTCAGTTGTTTCCCCGACTCAGACTGCAAGGAATCTGGGTGTGACCCTAGATAACAACCTGTCCTTCACTGCAAACATCGCTGCTACAACCCGTTGCTGCAGATACACGCTTTACAACATCAGGAAGATACGTCCCCAGCTGACTCAGAAAGCGACTCAGGTTCTGGTCCAGGCTCTCGTCATCTCACGCCTAGACTACTGCAACTCCCTCCTGGCTGGTCTACCTGCATGTGCCATCCGACCTCTGCAGCTCATCCAGAATGCAGCGGCTCGTCTGGTCTTCAACCTTCCTAAATTCTCCCACACCACTCCGCTCCTCCGCTCCCTTCACTGGCTTCCGGTAACTGCTAGAATCCACTTCAAGACACTGGTACTTGCTTACCATGCTGCGAATGGATCTGGCCCTTCCTACATCCAGGACATGGTTAAACCTACACCCCAGCGCGTGCACTACGCTCTGCATCAGCCAAACGACTCGTTGCGCCCTCGCTGCGAGGGGGACCCAAGTTCCCATCGGCGAAAACACGTGGGTTTGCTGTCCTGGCTCTAAGATGGTGGAATGAGCTCCCCATTGACATCAGGACGGCAGATAGCTTGCACATCTTCCGGCGCAAACTGAAAACTCATCTCTTTCGACTCCACTTCGAGCGTTAGAACTATTAACGAAGCACTTTTATACTAATAAAGGACTGGCTTACCTAAAGCCAGTTGAGTAGCACTTGAAATGTTTGGCTCTATGAAACCTGATGTACTTATATGATTCTGTTTTCTTCAAGGTTGTGTCTTCCTGGTCGAATGTACTTATTGTAAGTCGCTTTGGATAAAAGCGTCAGCTAAATGCAATGTAATGTAATGTAATATACTGCGCAAAATACAGGTAACAGGAGACAGAGGACAGCCATGGTCAGACAGGAAAACATTCAGGAGCTATCTGGATCAGTCGTATGCGACAATGGAAACTGAACTAAAGAGAACATTTGAAACTTTAGAATTTGTGTCTACCACTGCTGACATCTGGACTAGCCACAATAAAAGTTTTTTGGGAATGACAGCACACTGGATTGACCCACGCGATTTCCATCGTGAGAAAGCCGCAATTGCTTGCAAAAGGATTAAAGGACGACACACATATGACGTTATTGCTAGTGAAATTGAACAAATTCATTCAAAGTTTGGACTTTCACACAAAGTCACCGCCACTGTCACGGACAATGGATCCAATTTTGTCAAGGCTTTCAAGGTGTATGAGCAGCAGCATCCAGCATCAGATTCTGACGAGGGAGATGATGAAGTAGATCAGGGTGTAGCCTTCACAGATGTTGGAGAAGTGCTGTCTAGCAACCTAGAACAAGGACAGTTTTCTCTACCTCCACACTTGAGGTGTGCGTCACACACACTAAATTTAATTTCAGGCAATGATGTTGAAAAATGGCTTACATCAAACACCGAGTCCAAATCGGTTTACAGAAGTGCCACTGGAAAGTTCTACCGTGGCATCTGATCTCGTCGAGGATACGTGCAGAAGGAAACTTATCGTGCCGACATCAACAAGATGGAATTCATTCCATGATGCCCTATCCCGCCATCCCAGAGTTAAATATTATCTGTAGCCGACTGGGTATTAAAGCCCTCACTGAACGGGAGCATCAATTCCTCAAGGAATACTATACCATCCTGAAACCACTCACAGTGGCGTTGGATATTCTGCAAGGGGAAGACAACTGCTACTACGGCTGTCTTCTACCAACGTTGGCAATTCTGATGTCTAGGACATTGGCACTACAAACTGGGCTTTCCCGGATGACAGCAGGTCTGCCAGATGCCATAGTAACGGTAAACCGAACATAAGATTTGAAATATCAGAATGCATGGATATTTTTTTGTGAAGCTGCAGATTTATGTTAACTAAGCTACATGACACTTGCACTTATTTTTCACCAAACACTATCCCATTAGGCTGTTTTAATTGTAATCCTAAATTAGGCTCATGGGAATGTGCTGCACACTTTTAAGTGTGATGACTTGATGTAGCCTATGGAAATATGTTGCTGCCTGGTGATGATGATGATAAATAGGAGCGTATTCCCTCAAACAGCTGCCTGCATGCAATCTGCGATTTTGTTTAGCTATAGGCCTCTCAAGTTACAGTATAGCCTAGCTGACCTATCCATCTTATCCAATATTTCTATCGTAGGCCATCAAGAGACGGTTTGCACCCGTGCTTGACAGCAGAGATGCCCTTCTTGCTGCTGTGACGTTGCCAAAGTTTAAAGTGCGATGGTTTATGGAGGAGGGAAGGAGAGAAGCTGCACGGGCGCTGCTGACTACAGTGTCGTTCTGCACCCGGTGGTGTGGAGCCGGGTGCGTCTCATCAGGAGTCTGCCGCCTCCTACAGCACGTCCGCTGAGAAGGATTTCTTTGTCTTCGATGAGATGGAGGGAGATACAGCTTCCTTAAACTCTGAGACAGAAGTCATTGACTATTTTAAGTCAGGGTCAGAGCTGGCAGTCTTGAGCCGTTTCCCTAATATAAAGCGCATCTTCCTGAAATACAACACCGCTACCCCATCGAGTGTGCCGGTTGAGAGACTTTTCAGCCTAGGCAGTCTTGTGCTAACACCAAGAAGAAATCGGTTATCCGATAAACTATTTGAGAGACTCCTCCTAATGCGTTATAACCACTGCTTCAGTGACAAACACATCAAATAAGTGTGAAGTGTTCAGTCTGAGATCATGAGAGGGAGTGTGGCCTATGTTCACAGCCAATGCCACTTTGGCCTATTTTCGCTTTTGATTGTTATTAATGATGTTAAAAGGCCATGTTGACTATATTGTATATTTTTTAGCTTACTGTTCAATTAATGAAGCTCATGCTTTAGGTTGTGTTCTTTTTCATTAGCCTTTAGGCTATTTGCTAATAGGCCTTTTTTTTGTTGAGGCAGTCAATATTTGTGTATTTAATGTGTTATCAAGGCCAACCTCTTATTTAGTTTTATACAGGCTATTTATTTGTAAAGTATTTGTTTATTTTGCCAGTGTCACATCACATTGATATGGCCCACTTGTTCCGTTATTACACTTTTTCTCTTGAAATGTTCTTTAAGTTTCACAGACTGTTAGCTTGTTGTGGTAGGCTGGTAGCCTATTTTATTAAAGAGCATATAAAAAGAAAGACTTGTGTTATATCTTCCTTATTGCAATAGTAATTGGGGGTGCAAGTGGAGTCTCGCAGAGGCAAAACTGTGGCGCGCTTACACTGTAGGTGCGCCGCAGTCTGCGTGATCTGCCTGTAGGGAGGGGCGGGCCGGCCCTGCGAGTAAAGTAACGAGTAAAGTAACGAGTAAAGTAACGAGTTACTTTATGTAGAGAGTAACGAAGTAGTGTAATACATTACTTTTTTTTAAAAGTAATATGTAATATGTAATATATTACTTTTTTTTAGTAACGACCCCATCTCTGCATATAGTTCATGTAGTTCTCCATGTCCACTTGTTGCTAATGGTTGTGGTAGAGGAGCTGTAGATTTTTGCACTAACATCTGTAGCATGGTCAGTAGCAGTAGCTACTGATAGTAGCAACTGACCATGCTACAGATGTGAGCAGCAGAGGTGGGGAGAGGTGGGGCTATGGCTTCATCGTTATCAGAAAATTATCGTATAGGACGTACACACGGAGCCGTTTGGCCCCTCTGAGCGTTCCGTCCGCAGATCTATCCACCTTGGGATCCGTTATCGTTTTAGGGGTCCGTTTCCGCATTTCCGTTACGGCCTCGTGTGAACGAACGGGCTATACAAAAGAGAAAAGTAGCGGATACAACCCGTTTCGTTCCCGTGTAAACAGCACCTAAAACTAGCTCACAATTAACATGTCACAGTTTAATTATTGAACCCATTAAAAAGTGATTAGGTGGTGGTCTACTACCTGGAGTAGCTGCTGGTTGCCTGGCAACTGCATCTCATGCAATTGTACAGCACATAATCCCCTGTCAAACTACCACTCAACGTTTTTAGACCTCAAATTACTAATATCTCATTCACACCAACGCAACTCCGGTTCAAGCTCCGTGCTAGAGCTTTTCAGGTTCAGAACCGGTTCTTCGGTTTACCTCCGGCTCTTTTCACACCGCCCAGAGTCCGACTGGTGCTGCGTCATTGCGTCATCGTTTGCGTCATGACGTAACCGTTTGCGTGCCTGCTTCATAAAGCCAAACCGCGCGGAAACCCCTCACAGCTCACAACGACAACAACAACAATGGCCGATTGTGCTCCAGCTTCCTCTGTACCTCTTCGGAAGACCAGATTCCCAGTAGGTAGCTGGTCTCTTCAGTGGACCACTGCTGCTTGTTAAGTTTCTCCATCGTTGTGTACAAACTGGATAAAACGCGGGCTTTGTGTTGTTGTTCAGGAGTTGATCTGCTCCCGCCTCGACGTAAGCGTGACGTATGTGGTGCTTTTGCTCTGGCCGGACAATTTTTTGGTGCTTGAAACGAACCGGATTCCGGAGCTAAGAGGCTGCTCCACTGCGGTGTGAAGAAGAAAACCCGGTGCTTTTCAAGCTCCATCTCCGAACCAGCCCTGAAACACCGTTGGTGTGAATGAGGTATAAGTGAGCTTTATAAGTCTTGTCAGGTTAATTGTATTTTTTTAGGTCTGGGCAAAGCCAGTCTTTTTGCTAAGCTAGCAGACAGTAGCTTCATGTTTACCTTACAAACATAAGTGGCATCAATCTCATCTAACTCTTACATAACCCGAGCGCGTCTTAACTCCTGTTCTGAAGTCTTTACACTGGCTTCCTGTGTGTCAAAGAATAGATTTCAAAATACTGCTGCTGGTTTATAAAGCACTGAATGGTTTAGGCCCAAAACACATTTCTGACCTCCTGCTAAATTATGAACCATCCAGATCTCTCAGGTCTTCAGGGACTGGTCAGCTTTCTGTCCCCAGAGTCAGAACTAAATATGGAGAAACAGCGTTCAGTTATTATGCTCCAAATATCTGGAACAAACTCCCAGAAACCTGCAGGTCCGCTGCAACTCTGACTACTTTTAAATCCAGGCTGAAGACTTTTCTTTTTGTCGCTGCTTTTAATTGAAACTGAGCCGTTATGTTCATCAGTAAAGTGGAACTTCTGTGTGAACTATTCATATCTTAAACTGCACTGTAACTTTTTATTCATGTACTTTTTTATTCATGTATTTTTTCTTTTAATGTTTCTTTTATTATCTTTTCTTTTTAATGACTGTTTTTAAATGCCTTTGTCTGAATGTCTTTCATTTTTGTAAAGCACCTTGAATTGCCTTGTGTTGAAAGGTGCTATATAAATAAATTTGCCTTGCCTTGCCTAAAGATATTTCCCCAAAATGTGAAACTATAATTTTTGTTTTTTTATCGACAAACACGTCTTTTTTTTCTCTGTTATTATGAACCTTAGTTTACCCTTGTGTTTTTTTCTGGGTTAGCCGTGGTGCATTTTCGAGCATTTGGATGTCATTGGGTCATTGTCCAACAACCTGTCCTCCAGTTATCAGATAATGATATTTTGTTTTTACAATGATTAACCAAACTAATAATCTGATCAGAGCACTTACAGTAAATTGCCAGATGTTCCGTGCATTCATGTGACTTGTTTTTATTATCAAATAATTAGCATGGATTAGCCAATTTGTCTATACAACGGTAAATACATATTTTCCATTTCAGTTTCCCAGATCCCACTGTGATCTTTACATGTTTGGTTTTGTCCAACCAACAGTCTAACATCCAAAGAGATTCCCTTTACGTAAAGAAGAAAAAGAGAAGGAGTTGGAAACAAGGGTTTGACTATACACTTGCTGGAGAAAACAAGGAGATCCCCTGCTGCTACTCCACAGGAGATAACAGGTATAATCCTCCCCTCACACCTACCTGCTATCAGGGAAACCTGAACATGAAAAATAACAATTCTATGCAGGAAGAGCAGCAAATCTTAGAGCCTCATGCTTCATGTATCAACAGTTATCTATCTGACAGCCTGCACACTAAGGGAACATGAATCACAGGAGATACTGTTTGAAGCCTTGACACCACTTTCAGGTTGATAATGAGAGTGGTAGCTGACTGATACGTATCACACCAGTTGATGACGTATCCACTCTCTTCTCACTACTGCATTCACTCATCAGAAGGATTATTTTATTTTACTAAATTACAAGGACATATGAGCTTAACTGACTGAATGACTTTAATGAAAACACGTTAAAGAGCACGTGTTCTCATGCCCCTCAGTGCGTCCTTGTATTTCTCAAACTAATTCAAATGAGTTACATACAAGTCACTTTGTTTCCACTAAGGTGTGTTAAAGAAGAGCTTTAGTTTGAAAAGGGGGAACATTTCTGCATACTGGAATTGTTCATTTTAATTAAAGACATATTATTTCAGTTATATTTATGACATTATATGTAAACCTGGTTACATTTATCACATTGTTGCATATGGCACTACTGATATATTCTGTGTATTTTTAATAGATATATTTGCACTCTTTTCCACGCTGCCACTGCTACACAACTATTTCCTGCAGGCAAAATAAAATGAATCTCTTATATCATCTATTTCTAAAGGAGTACTCAACCCCACAACTACTAACACTGTGTTATATAAAAAAGATGTTCACATTCCTCTACGGAAAATAATGAAAAAAACTGAGAAATTCTAAGTAAATGGGGGCCACGTTTAAAAACAGTACGTTTATTTCAAAACATCTGGCTCAATTAGCTCTCACAAAACTCATACAGAGTATTGAGATCAAGTTTTGCTATCTATACTTGTCTGGTATTTTGATCCTTTGTTCACCTTGGCTGTGGGCATTTTCTGTTAACACACATACCTTTGCGGTACCATGGCAGGAACCATGGGCAGGACACATTGACAGTTGTTCCTGGGAGTCCATCAGGCCAGCAGACATACAGATCAAAGGTCCGGTTACACACCAGCCCTGCAGCGGAGAGCAGGTCTGTGAAATCATGCTACTTAATTCTACTGCAGAAAAATGCTAATGCTGGGAGGAGAGGGGCTCACCGGTGGCGGGGGGCGTGGCGTTGAGGTAGTCCAGGCACTGGTCTTTGTAGCTGCTCCACTTCTCCTTCACAAGCTCCAGGGAGTTTGTAGAGAAGACCTTCAAGAAGAGGAAACGTCATCAAGCCTCGTGAAGTTTCAGCAACACCATCATCACATTTTCTACACCTTCATCTTTCTAGATCAAAGACACATCTCCTTGTGGTGTGTGAAAACGAAAGAGACACTATGAGTCGTACCTTTGTGCAGCTGCAGAGCAAAAGCAAGGCCAAGAGGAGACACACCTGGGACATCCCACTGACGCTGGGAGGATGGGGGTGGGTGGGGACCAGAACACAGAGGAGACCCGACACATGAGGCGGTCTCAGCCCTGTCTCTCCGTGTGGCCTACACACACAATATGGAGGAGCTTGTTAGTGGAAAGGTGTGTGTGTGTGTGTGTGTGTTGGTGGCCTTTTGAACTGCAACTGAAAGAGAGACGGAGTGAAATGATGAAGATATCGGTGAACAATGACCAGAAAAAAGTTACAACCGGTGATGTACTGACTGCTCTCTCACACACAATCCTTCACAATGGAAGCTCTGTATGAACAAAGATCTTGTGAACCCAAGGTCCTTGGTCAAAAACATACCTTTTCACACATTTTTTCTAAGCATTGAGTGCGAAAATGCAGCACAAAAGCATCAAGCATGGATGTTTAACATATAGAAAGATGGGATTGGACAGCAATGGTGAATGGATCGGCGTAGAACATGTACCCTATTGGAAGAACAAATATGTTTGTGTGCATTTGTCTATGCATTATGGAAAGTATACCTCATATAAGGTCTGGAAATCAATAGCATCAAATTACAGGTAAACATTTTTGTGTTTGTGTCATTTCCTGTAGATCGTCTTCATCCATGAAGTTGGAGAACAAAACGAAATCTGAAACGTTTCTGCAAAAAACACCTTGACCATGGAAACATTTTTGGCTAAAACGTTTCAAATTCCACTCTGTTCCAGTCTCGGTGCTTCTGTTGGAGTGCCGTAAGGAAGATGTGTGTGTGTGTGTGTTTCATTGTGTCCAGTGCATTGAACTGCTGTACCTGCCTGAGATCTAAGCCAAACATCGATAGCCTGTTGTGTTAGCACAGCAGAATAAGACCTTCATTTTGAAACAGAACAAACAGCCATTCAGTAAGCTGCGGCTGTTTTTTTTCCAGTAACGTTGGGTTACGTATGGTAACCCTTGTTATATTCGCACAGGCGGAGCCCTCTACTGGACTCTATGGGTACTACCTTACCCTGCGAGCATTCTCCCACTGAGACTTCTATAGACGTAGCCGGCCTTGGGCGGGCCTACCTGAATGCGCGCGCATCACACCGTATAAAAGGAGGCCTCACCTCCTGACTATCATCCTACACCTCTCTTCAGCGAGCGGAATAGGACAGACAGTGCCCTGGGTAGAGGGCTCCGCCTGTGCTAATATAACAAGGGTTACCATACATAACCCAACGTTATATCTCTCACAGGCTCCGCCCTCTACTGGACTCTATGGGTACAGTGGCTGGAGCCGCGATGTATACGCGCACTGTCGTCCAACAACAATATTCCACCCTACTGCCCCTGACCGGCTTTTATGGTCAGCAGCTGCTGCCCCACATTCTCCTTTAACCCGGTTGTAACCGAGGAGAAATCTGGGCTGTGGCTGACAGAGCACACCCTGCTGCGCTTACCTCGCAGAAAGTGTGCTCAAAAAACAGTGCCGGGGGACCCCCCCCCCGCCCATAGACGGATGGGGACAGCCCCCTCGGCCCCGAATGGGCTTACTACACGCCTGCCTCCCTGAATCCCTAAGGATAACAGGGAGAGCGTCAGAGCCCACGTCCCACACTCAAACACTGACCCCGTGCAGAGTGTGTGGACTAAAGTGTGGAGGGTTACCCCCCTCCTGCCTCTCGACAGGAGGAGAGTAATCCTCCAGCCCTGTAAGGGCCCAGTGCGCCCCCCCCCCACCCCTCCCGGGACCCTCAGAAGGCCCGAGAACAGCGAAGGCGCATTACGTCCGGGGAGGGGGTCAGATGCCAACTGACCCACAACCCCCCTCCCCCCTACCAGTCCTGTGTTGCCCCCGCAAGCACAGACGAGGAGAAAGAGCCCGACATGTCCAAGAGATAAAACCTTATGAAGGGGCCTGGCGTCGACCAAGACGCCGCTGTGCATATATCCTCCACACTCACACCGTTGAATAAGGCTGTTGACGCAGCCACAGCCCGTGTGGAGTGTGCACGAACCCCCGTGGGGCAGGCTCTCCCTGCCTGTCCGTAGGCATGTGCAATGCACTCACAGAGCCAGCCTGCCAGGCGTTTCTTGGACAGAGCTTTCCCGATCACCCCGCCCCCGAAGCACACGAACAGCTGTTCGGTACGTCTAAGGGCAGCCGTGCGCTCCACATAACATGCTAGCGCACGCACCGGGCAGAGGAGGTGCAGTTTAGCTTCCCTGGTCCCACCATGGGGGGGAAGACTAAAACCCCCTAACTGAATAGCCCTTGACCTGAACGCACTCCTTAGGCTCTTGGGCACAAAGGAGGAGTTCGGTCTGAGTGTTGCGCCGCTCTGGTCACCCCGAATCTGTAAACAGCTCGGGTGCACCGACAAAGCAGTTAACTCGGACACTCTTTTGGCTGACGTTTAAGGCAAGAAGCAAAGCTGTTTTCCACGACAATGCTTTCAGAGAGGAGAGCTCCAGAGGCTCAAACGGCCCAGAGGCCAGAGCCTCGAGCACTAGGGGCAGGTCCCACTGTGGGGTGGAGGCGTGCACTACTGGGCGCAGCCTCCTGACCCCCTGTAAAAACCGCAACATCAGTGGTTGACTAAAGGCTGACCTGCCGCCAAATCCCTCATGGCAGGACGAGATGGCTGCTGCATACACTTTCACTGTTGAATGCGCAAGCCCTCTGTCCACCAGTAACTGTAAGAAGGATAAAATAGAGCCTAACTCACAAGATAAGGGCTCTATTCTCTGCTCCTCACACCATCGCTGGAATCCTAGCCACCTTGGCCTGTAACAGGCTGTGGTGGATCCAGCTCTAGCTGCCTGGATAGACTGAATAACACTATCAGACAATCCACCCTGTCTCAGCCTGTCCCTCTCAGGAGCCAAACCTGGAGAGGACGGCCGAGAGTGGGTAACGCCCCGATTGCACCTGCCTCTTGAGACATCGCCCCCCAGAACTGGGGAACCGCCCAGGGCTGGCCCACCTTCATCTGTGTCATCTCTGAGTACCACGGCGCCCCAACGCGCCACTAGGATGACTGACAGACGTTCTCGCCTCACTCTCCTCAGGAGGGGGAAAATGAGACGCAGCGGTGGAAAGGCGTATAGCAGCTTCCTTGGCCATGGCTCGTGTGCAAACGCGTCCACCCCCAAGGGTGGGTCGTCGCTCCGAGCCACGGAGAACCACAGGGCACAGTGGCTGTTTCGCCGGCTGGCGAACAGATCCACTTCCGCTCTCCCGAACTGGGCCCAGATTTGCTTCACCACCCTCGGGTGAAGCACCCACTCGCCTGGCAGGGGGCCGCTCCTCGACATGAGGTCGGCCCCTCTGTTCTCCAGTCCCGGGATATGGAGGGCTCTCAGAGATAACACCACCTCTGAAGCCCATAACCACAGTTCCTCCGCTGTGGTCAACAAGGCGGCAGATCGAACTCCGCCCTGCCTGTTGATGTAAGCTACTGTGGTGCTGTTGTCGCTCCTGACCATTACATGCCTCCCTTGAATTAGGGGCCTGAAATGCTGGAGGACTAACACTACCGCCCGTAGCTCTAGGAGGTTGCTGTGTCGAGACTCTGTTAGAGCCCAGCGCCCACCTATAGCGCTCTTCAGGCAGGTCCCTCCCCATCCTGTTCTGGATGCATCCGTGAACACTGTGATGTAGGAGGTCACCCGTCCCAGTGGAGACCCCCTCCGGAGGTGATCCGGAGACCCCCAAAACCGGAGGTTGCCCTCCACTGAGGGGGGGGATGGTCACCAGCCGCCGCCTGTGCCTCTTGGGATCCAAGCGCAGGCTGGAGAACCACCTCTGCAGGCGGCGCATATGTAGTAACCCTAACGGGACCACCATGTGAGCAGCCGCCATGAGACCCAATGTCTGCATGACAGTAAAAGCTGTCACTGTTGCCCCCTGTCGCAGCCTGCGCACCCCCTGAAGAAGGGACGCACGTCTGCTCTCTGACAGGGTGGCGCGCGACGCGCCTGCATCGAGCACCACACCCAAATACAGCGCCCGTTGGTGAGGTATGGGGGTGCTCTTTTTCCAATTGATCGCAAAGCCCAATTTGGTCAGGTGTGTGATCAATTGTGCTGTGCAAAACATTTCCTGTTCCCGTGACCCAGCCATGACTATGAGGTCGTCTATGTAAAATAAAACTCTCATGCCGTGTGCGCGCAACGGTTGAAGCGCTGTGGCCACACATTTGCTGAATGTGCGTGGGGATAGGGAATAGCCGAACGGCAGCCTGTTGTACTCGTAGGCTATTCCCTGGAAGGCAAAACGCAGATACTTTCTGTGCTCTGGAGCAATTTCTACATGAAAGTACGCGTCTTTCAGGTCGATGGTGGTGAACCAATCGCCTGGCTGCACAAGCCCCAGTAACTATTTCATAGTTAACCTGCGGAATTTCCTGCAGGAAATGTGGCGATTCAGGCCGCTGAGATCTAGAATAGGTCTAAATTCCCCTGTCTTCCTGAGAACCAGGAAGTACATGGAATAAAGATCATTTTCTCTGTGCTGAGGGTGCACAACAGACACAGCCTGTTTCTGCACCAGAGCCTGAATCTCTGCTGAGAGGAAACACATCTCCTCCTGGGAGGACAGATTTACCTCTTGCATGCCCATAAAAAAGGTGGGTGTGGGACACCCACAAGACAGTGGTCCATGTGATACATTGGTACAGTGTATAGACATGTGGTACAGTGGGACGCTGCAAAACTGGAGTGAATGGCCCCGTTTCAGCGTCATGTCCCTCCACCTTGTAAGCACACAGCTGAGTTTCCATTCCCCAGAACATTGTGTTAATGGACAAGCCCTCAGGTGTGGGGCAGCAGCTATGAAGCTGTGATACTCTCTGGTGACCCGTTTCGCCGCAACAACTCCCCGCGAAGGGAAGATTTGCCCATGGAGGGTTGACACAGAAAGGGCCGATTATTTACTGAGGACCCTGAACGGACCGCCGCGCGCTCTTGTGTGAGCGCGCGCTCCACCCTAATGCTGTTCTCACCACTACGGTAAACAGCATTCATCGGAGTCTTTATAGGCGTAGTGTGTTTTACTAAGGTCCCTGAACGCACCGCCACGCGCTCTTGTGTGAGTGCGGGCTCCGCCATAATGCAGCCTTTACCACTACGGAAAACTGCATTGGAGTCTTTGCTCTAGGCGTAGTGTGTTCTCTGACAGCAATACGCCGGCCATAATGTCCCTGTACCCGCCTAGTGCTCTCCCTTAGATAGCACTCCCTGCGGTTCATCCCTCTCATCTGCGCATGCCCACTAGCCACCTCCTTTACAGGAGCTTCAGCATGGGGCAGCGAATGGGGAATTTGTACGGTTAACATTGTGTGTAAGTGTGGCCCTTGTGGAAACAAAAGACACTTAGACTTGGATACAGATCAACCTCATTTTTATTAGAAAACGTAGTGATCTGTGCATTATACAGGGAGGAGGCGGGATTCGCCCCCTCGTCCCGGGCGGAGAGATTTTCTCCCCCCGCCAGCCAGATCCGTAAAGACGGAAAGCCCGTCCCCGTGAGTGCCGGCACGCCGGTTCCACGGGGTGGGCCGAAGAGGTGGAGGGCGCCGCGGGCACGGGATCTCCGTGTCGGCACCTCTCCCTTCGTCTCACCTCTCTACTGAGGTCTTTGAACGCACCGTGGCCCGCCCTCGGGGGAGGGGGGCCGCGCGCGCCGTCACAATGCCGTCTCTTTGAAACGGACATTATGGGGAAAAGTGGAATTGTGGAGAGAAATAACTCTTACTCTGGGATAAATGCAATAGTCTTTACTGAATGCATTTTTCCCACACACATACCTCACTCCAGAACTAGAGTTTACAAACGTAAACCACCGTTCTCCTGCGGGGGTCCCTGAACGCACCGCGGTCACTCTCACGAGGGCCGCGCGCCCACGTATTAATGCTGTATTTCCCATTGCAACGGTGAAATGCATTAATCGGAGCTATTATACCAGGCAAGGTGTGTTTTCTGACAACAGCACGCCGGCAATAGCGTCTGTTGAACCCGCACAGTGCTTTGACAGCACTCGGTTTATTCCACTCACGTGCACACGCCCCCCTGCTGGCTCCCTATACTGGGGTTTACAGCGGGCCGGGGAGTGTAGGACAGTGTATCTTCCTCTGGGAATTGGCAAGAAGCAGCCACGCTGCGACTACTCCTCATCCCGTGAGCAAGGAGATCGAGCCAAAGAGCCCTCCGTAAACACGGGGGCTCCCAGGAGATCAACACGATCCTCTTTGGAAAGTGCCACGCGGCGTGATATCCCAGGGACATCACACGGCGGGCAGCGGCGGCGGCCTGTGATGAAGTAGGGTCGACCCTATATCATGTGAAGCCACCGAGCACCGGTCCCCGGGGGAACCGGGCCTGGGGCAAGGCCCGTGGACCAAGCTACTTATTCGGCCTTGCGGCCCAGTAATCGCTCTGACCTGGTGAGGCGGGGGCATCTCTAGCAATGAGTGAGTAGCCCACACACCCGCCGCCATGATCATCATCCAGGAAGAGTACAGCCCTGGGCGGTGGACTTCCATGGACGCCAGACCCGGAAGGAACGGCGAACGTGAATGGCACCGCCTCGGCCATATCCTGGTCCCCCAAACACTCAAATCTAGCAGTGGCGACTCCCTGGAGGTATGATAACTATTTTTAAACGTCTCTCAGTCTTTCGTGGAATGACTTCCGCTGCTGAAGAGAAAAGGATGATAGTCAGGAGGTGAGGCCTCCTTTTATACGGTGTGATGCGCGCGCATTCAGGTAGGCCCGCCCAAGACCGGCTACGTCTATAGAAGTCTCAGTGGGAGAATGCTCGCAGGGTAAGGTAGTACCCATAGAGAGGCGAAGTCACGCCCATCTACTTCCGGTCCATGCGACCCCGGAAGCGAAAAATTATACATTGAATTCAATGGAGAGAGAAAACGTATCTTTTGATCCCGTTTGAATTGTGCCACGAACTACACATATGATGTTTGTCAATCTTAAACAATAATTTCCATGTAAAAAAAAGTCACAGTTTGTCGTAAAACTGTTGAGATATAAGACTATGAAAAATACGCAACTAGAAAGACTACAAATCCCAAATCCCATTCTGGGTCGCGTAAGTGATGTCATAGGTGATAATGCTCCAAGACTGGTAGCGACTCGCAATTAAAGCAAAGAAGAAGAAGAAGATCTCATAACTGATTTATTCCCTCCAATAAATATAAGAGATTGCTCCAATAAATTCACTTTTACAAGATGCCTGTGTGCTTTGTACCAGGTTGGAATCACAAAAGTGATCATACCACTTGCTCGTTCTATCGCTTCCCGTCTGATGAAAGGACCAGGAGTCGTTGGACCAAACATATCAGGTAATATACATGTTTTGCATGGAACATAGTCAAGTTAGCTACCTAGCTAGTAGCGAGCACGTTAGTTAGCATCACATTACTTAGCCTTGTCATTTGTATTAGCCTTAACATGAAGTAAACCAAAATGTTAAACAGTAAGAGTAGTCATGATGGTAAGTATTTTGTGAAACATTTGAAGAGTAGCCTATCGCCACCTCCACCAGGTGCTAAGGGGGCGGGAGGTAGGCTAACGCCACATTAGCATCGGCGATATTTTCTACTTAATGCTATCTGCACAAATGGTTAACATTGAACATTAAAAGATCAGGCAGTTCAGGGAGAGTCGAAGGCAGGCAGGCAGCTTTGCATGACATTCTTCTGGACGTGTTTCATTGTGATGATAGTGAGGGTGAGTCAATCTGTTTGTTGGAAAGACAGTAGTTGAGTGATTACGGAGAGAAAATTATTAAAAGAGATAATTATTCAAAGTGTTGTTACTTTAAAGTGTTGTTACTGACCTTTTTCTCTTTTATTTTCTTTACCTCACCTGTAACTGCTGAGACCCTGAGGAACATGCACACTGGACTGACCTGCTCTGGCAACCTGATTTCCACTGTACGTAATAGTATTTGGTTATGGTATATTATTTATATACATCAAAGGCACAATGCACCCCCCAGAGACACACATGTATTGAGTGTGATATTTTGCATAGGTCATGTGAAATCATCTTTACATACTAGAAAACTGTAGGAGCGGCAACTTGTTTTGAAATTGAATTTTTAATATCCGATAATAAAGTTGATCTGTTTTCTTTATTCTTCTGTCTTCCCAGCTCCATCCATCACCATTCTCTGTTCCTGCAGGTCCTGCTTGCTAATCAATGCTCATATTTTTTTACACAATTACAAATAAAGTCAATGTATTGTATGACATGAAGTTGTGCTTCATTCTGATAATCAATAGTCAATAATAATAAATTCATTCTGCCTTCATTCATTCTGCCTTCAACTGCACAATGATTGTGGACTGCACCGACATCCATGTAGCTGCCCCCCAGTAAGATGAACCAAGCAAAGAGGGTCACCATCATGCCCAAGGACATCCAGCTGGCCCGCCGCATCCGCGGAGAGAGGGCTTAGACTAACCTGAGACCAGCACACCCAAACACAACGGCTCTTTTAAGAGCCACCTACAGTTTCAAAGAGTTGCAATCCTACGTTATTATAATGATTAAACGGGTTCATGTATCACTTAGTTTACTGAACCGTGATGAATGAAATAAATTAGTGAGGTAGTGGTTTACTGAAGTTACAAAGACATTAATATATGAGTAACAGGTCAGTGTAAACACAAGCTTCTGTCAATTATGGATCATTCAAACTATTTATATAAAAATATGTAATAAAGTTCTAAAACAAGTATTCGGTATATTCCTTGATAGCTTTTGGAGAAGGTTGTTTTTAAGTTTACTAAAATCTATCGTTTCAACTGTTTCACTTTATAAAAAGGGAACAGGTGAGTAGAGCATCATTGAGTTTCTTATTCTGTCAGTAAATTATCCAAATGAATGTTTTTCATTATTTTAGTCAACCCTAAACAAATTGATTGTACCTTTTAATAATGACCTTACATGGTCGCCAAAGTTAAATTAACTTCAGAAAATCAAATCTGTTCTGAGAAAAAAACGAATAAATGTTTAAAGATAGGAACTTGCCATCCCACTGAAAAACAGTCCGTAGAGATTTAAAGGCGTAGTTGTAGTTCAGTCCAATGTTTCATTTGGATTCATTTGACAACAGTCAACTATTTTCATAAAGAATATATATATTTTTCAAAGTTAACTTTATTGTCAATCTTACTCAGTTTGTGTTTATAGACAGAGAGATCAAAAAGACATTTCCAACAATCCCAAATACGAAAAATTAAATTATACAATTTACAGATATGTATACATATATATATATATCCTATATACACCATAATGTATAATGATGGTGTATGATGTAGAAATAAGTGTGGTAGATAACAAGTAAATATACATACAGATCCATGTTACATTACATTACATTACATTGCATTTAGCTGACGCTTTTATCCAAAGCGACTTACAATAAGTACATTCGACCAGGAAGACACAACCTTGAAGAAAACAGAATCATATAAGTACATCAGGTTTCATAGAGCCAAACATTTCAAGTGCTACTCAACTGGCTTTAGGTAAGCCAGTCCTTTATTAGTATAAAAGTGCTTCGTTAATAGTTCTAACGCTCGAAGTGAAGTCGAAAGAGATGAGTTTTCAGTTTGCGCCGGAAGATGTGCAAGCTATCTGCCGTCCTGATGTTACAGCAAAAGATGGAATAACTAAGAAGCACGCAGTATAATAATAATTACATGCAACAATTAAATAACTGCTCAGCATCTCCACCACAATCCCAATCTGCTGTGTCCTGTTTTCCTCCCCTCTGCATAACACCCCATCACACAAACCAAACACAACGCAGAGTCCGAGGGTGTTAAGAGTATGTTTATTTAAATGTCCTCCTCCCTACTGGCCAACACAGGGAGCATATGCTGGGTGTAGAAGTTCTCCAGGAGGAGGAGATTTCCATGCCATGCAGGGCCTTTGGGGATGGGGATGATGATCGCCTCCTTCGTGGTCCACACAACAAAGTAGCAGAGACTCCGGTCTGTGATGTGCAGCTGCCCTTGGACCTGGTGCCAGTATGGGTGATTCTCCTTGAGAATATGTGACCCACCCTCCTCACGGAGACAGAAGGATGGTAACTGGACTGCCTCCGCGATGGTCATGTTCCTCTGGCTGTGTGAACAGTGACACTTCACCTCCAGCAGGGCAGATGGCTGCACAAGTCCATCGGGTGATGCTCCCAAAACACCCGACTCACTCACAAAGAGACCAGACTCGAACACTGTCACCCGATAGGCCTGCACAAAAGCCTTCACCCCCGTTTACAACCCCCCAGTTGACAGCCATGACTCCGTCCAAGTTGTACCCCCCAAGCACCCTCTTCATGAGGGACGCGCATGGAGTGGATGAAAGTCCCGACCGCAGCACAGCACCAATATTGCTGGACTCAACATCTGTGGAGCTGATCTGCCACATGGCAAATATTGCCAATGCTGCAGCGTGGCTGCATTTGTACATCCCCCGTACACAATCACAGACAGCGCTCTGCATCGCGCCATCGTCTCCCATGCAGATCTGTAAAAATAAAGTAAGTACCATTTGTTAGCATGCTATAATAGATTGAATGAGCAATAATACAAGGATGGTCTGGATCTGGGGGTGGGAGGGTTTATTTTTCCATAGTTTTGTCCTCTTGTCTGATTGTTGTTATTGTTTGTTTTTTCTCTATTTTTTGTAATTTGTGTTGTATTGGTTGTGATTGTACATTGTATTTTTCTAAATGTGTATGAATACATTTTTGAAAAACAATTGATCAACAATAAAAAAGGATTTGGTCAGGATCTAGACTCAGTGTGTAGTTTATTAATTAATCAATGCTCTCTACATTAGGAAAACACATACCAGTGTACCAGAGGGAGTCACACACAGCTGTGCCTAGATAACCAAAATCCTTGAATCTACACACAGCAAATAAACTCAAATGACACAACGAGAAAAAGGAGATCACACATACAGTATAGTCGATATAAAACTGGGTGCTTCAATCTGAAGAGCAACTAAAACAAAACACGGGAGTATACCTTGTTCTTGTGAACACTAATGTTATCCACAGCATACACAGAGACCACGAATTTCTTAAGGAGAAAACTAGTTACTAAAACAAAACATGTTAGTGTACCTTGTTAGCTAATGTTAGCTAGCTGACATTAACGTTACACATTGCACTCATATTACTCACCGAAACCTTGTAAAGCCGGTCCCGCATGCTGGCTCTTACAGAACCGACTAACTCCCCTTTCGTGTATGTACAGCTCTCAACATGCCCAGACTTGTAGTGATGTTCACCTCGTTTTATACTTTTTGCCTCATTCTGAAAGAAACAGGTGAAATTTGCTAACGTGACGGCCGTCTTTGTGATGGTGACGCGTTTTGTGCAAGACCAGCGACCTGTAGTTCACTGAGCGGTTTCACACAAAAAAATGTGTAACTTCACAGTTTTACGACACATTTTAATTTTTTTGACTTGTAAAATGTTCTTTTAAATTGACAAACATCATATGTGTCATTCGTGGCACAATTCAAACGGGATCAAAAGATAACCTTTCTCTCTCCATTGACTTCAATGTATAATTTTCCGCTTCCGGGGTCCCATGGAGGCTCCCGGAAGGGGAGGGACTTCGCCTCTCTATAGAGGGCGGAGCCTGTGAGAGATATAACAAACCTTCTATTTTGTGGTGTTACAGTAATTACCTTCTTCTTTACCATCACATGCAGATCTTATCAATTGAGGGAAGACAGAAACTTTACATGCTCCTGTAGGCAGATTTCATGTTATCTACATGTTTGGTACACAATTTGTGAGATTAAAATGTACCGGGATGATAAATGTTCATCGTGAAACCTAGTTATGATTTGTCAGTGATATAAATACGACCATAGATTATGACATGGAGTCATATTTTAGGCAGCTATTGACTCAGGTTACACTGGAATTCATTTAATAGGGCACATAACAACAACTGTTCTGTGCTTTTTTATTCTCATTGTCAACAAATCGCATAAAATGACCAAAACCTGCTTTACTAACACGTAGTGTATTCACTTAAAAGCCCCATATACTGTATTGCTCTGTTACATGAACCTCTATTGTTGAACAACACTTGTTAAAAACACATCAATGAGCCATATTGTGTGACTGGGTGACATTTCCATTCATTATGACAAAAACATACACTGTTTAGAGTCAATCGCTCACAGGATGTACTGCTAATATCAATACTCACTAGACCAGAGCATGCACTGTATCAATGCATTATGTTCTTCGGTTTGACTGAATTACTTAGCATGCTTAGGGATGACGCTAAATAAAGAAATACAAGTAGAAGGAAACTGTGTTGGTGCTGAGAGACACAGAAGGGCTGGAGAAGTATGCAGAGAGTATTGGGAGACTGACGGATGTGTTATTCATTGATCATATCAGCAGTATTATCCTTCATGGTGTACATTAGACAAATAAAGTCTGGACATGGTGCTTCTTTTATAAGAATCTCTATGTGGAAGACTTTGCTTCATCTTTTGGGGTTTCTAGTTTTCTGGTCACTGAGTGATAACTGTGAAATATTATTCCTTTACCAAACAGGTCATATTTTCGGTTTATCTTGTTTGACTTGTTGTTGTTTGTCTGTCTAGCAATGATACAGAAAGTGTTGGAACGATTTTCATTCAAATTGAAGAGTGTAGAACAGGCAAAGGAAAAACCTCTTATATTAGGAGTGGATCCTAACGGACAAATACACACATTATATTTCACTTTTCTTCATATTGTGAAATAAGGAATGGGTTTGCTGGAGGTCAGCTCTCTGAGTGCCCTTCTTATTTATATTGTTATACATATTAATTATAAAGTGTTAAATAAGATGTTCTCGAGGAAAACTGTCATTGTTATGTATTCTCTGTTATAAAATATAAATGATGCCTGCTTGTGAATAGTAACAATCATTCCTAAGTCAGGTCATTTTCTGTTCCAACGTGTATTGTTGGTTTAAAAAGGATCTTTGTAATCTTCAGTTTTATGTGATTTAATCTCCTAACCTCCGTCATATGAACAGTCACATGCAGAGATTTACTTGATTTACATGGTAGCTGGGTATCTGTGTGTGTGTGTGTGTGTGTGTGTGTGTGTGTGTGTGTGTGTGTGTGTGTGTGTGTGTGTGTGAGCATGTGTGTGCCGCTGGCAGCGCCTGTGTGTCTGCTTTGTGTTAACCACAATACAGAGAAGAGGATAGTGCATAATCACAGGATTGTCTCAAACTGATAGCCTTATCGACCTCTCATGGAGGTTTTACATTACACACACACACACACACACTCCAGCGTGCTGTGGAATGAAGATGTCCTAATGCCTTTTGCAGCCTGTGAGGGTAGCACCTCGGGTTGCTAAGGCCTGCAATTTAATCCTGTGTTACAGAGGACTGCTGCTACTTTTGGATGAATCTATCCGTGTTATTGGATTCAGTCTTTGTATCTCCAAAATGTCAGCCCTCCTCCAGGAGTGAATACAAATCTGCATTGCCTTTTGATTGGGGAGCATTTTTGAGTTGCTTTTTTCTGGAGGGTTTTTGTAGAGGATCTTTATTTGAATGAGTCCCAAAAGGCTGTAAAGGCTTCTCAAAACACCCCAACATCTTTTGGAGCAAGTAAAAAGATAATAAATATTTCTTTAGAGAGTATGTGCTGACGTCACTTGCCGGACAGATTGAGTGGCAAAAGGAGTAAAAAAGCATCCTGCAACATGGCAGCTGTTTAAATGGCAAACTGCGAAACCGACTCTTTCCCATTCTAATATGTGTTATTAAAGCTGAACCCTACAATTGCAATTCATTTGGCGTAGCAGCAGCAATTTTCCTTCAGTCACACAAACCTTTATTTTAACTTTGAGCCATTACTGAGCCAATACTCACATCCTTCTTCTGAATAACCACTCTGGACATACTTTTACATGACGTCCCTGTAATCATATGATGAATACGGAGCTGTGTATTTGTTTGTCTGTGTTACTGTATCCAGGAGAAAGAAAAAAGCACAGGTAGAAACACTAAAGCAAGCAAGCAATATATATGCACACCGACGCTCACTGGTTTTTAAAAATGAGTCAAGGCTTGTTGCTTTGGAAAATTCCACTATATTGTGATGTTCATGTAAAACAAAAAGGACTGGCGCTCTCTTTCTATGTGTGTGTGTGGTCATTGTAGAAGTTACATTTGCTTAAACAGACTTAGATTGCGTTGTTTATTTGTTACACCTACACAACAACACACACAAACACACATACATTTCTCTCTAGGGAAAAGGAGGTGGCCCTATTAGCTCATAATGCAAATCATCAGCAGATGAGGCCGCTGTGTCCTTCTGCTCTCCTCCATCTGCAGTTTAATTAAACATTCCTGACAACAATACTGCATTTGACAAATGTCAGTTTGTCAGTCCCTTTCACTCATATTGGTCATCATCTTCATAAGACCAGATTGTACTTTTTCATTGTCTCTCTTTCTCAGTCCGTATCCATGTGTCAGAAGTCAGAACCTCTCCTCCCTCACATTTCCATTCAAGTGCACAATATGTATGTTTGTCCTGGGGAAAAACACAGAAACAAAGCAGGAAGGAGAAGCAGAAGGAAGTGGAGTGGAAATGTGTGTCAGCAAATCATTGTATAATCTAATAAAATCTACTTATCACACATCAAGGACCTCGAACGATCCAATGACCGATAATGAAGTCAATCAGGAAAACAAACCTCTCCTCATTACCATTAAGGTTCTCATTAAGGTTATACTGTCCATGCTACCTTCTATGAGCACCTCCCAATTATGTTTTTTAAATCAATAAGCCTCTCTGTAATTACGCAGTATAGAGGGTATGTAGGCAGCAACAGACAGGAGTGCAGTGGCTGTAATGGAGTTAAACAGAGCTCTAATTATGTTGTTTCTGCCTCTGTGAGCTGACAGCCAACTGCTCTGGAGCTCTAATACCATGATTTGTACTCGCTTTCTTCACTTAATTTACCCTCTCTATTGCTGACTTTTTGTACACAGATTTTAAACTACATGTTATTAGGACATCATTAAAATGTGAAGGTTTGGTTCACCATGGTGACAAAAAGGACATGATTCATCACTTGCCACTTGTGGTAATTTGTATAAATGACCTTTGTTTTGTCTATTATTAGTCAAATTGTGTTTTCATCTTCACTCATTTCCCTTTATATTCTTTGTCAATATGTGTCTTATTGTGAAGGTTGTAGCTCTTATTTTGAAGGTGACATATCTTTAAGGGCACTGATCTGACTTTTTAGTTATCGATACTGATACCTGAGCTTAAGTGTTTGAGTCAGAATTGGCCCAACATCCATTTTCTGTAGCTATTCATCACTAATGTCTTTTTAATCAAGAATAAAACATAATAAGACCACAGAATATGTCAATATTTAGTTTCACATTAGGTTAAATATTGAGTAAATTGCCCTTTCAATTCTCATACAGTCATGTACACTAATTTGATGTATGTCTTTTGACGACCCTCATACATCTCTCTGTCCTGATTTCTGCCCTTTTTAGTAACAGTAGTTAGGGCAGATAAGCCTAGTGACAGTCACAATCATTTGTGTGTGTGTGTGTGTGTGTGTGTGTGTGTGTGTGTGTGTGTGTGTGTTGTGTGTGTGTGTGTGTGTGTGTGTGTGTGTGTGTGTGTGTATTTGTGCGTGTGTGTTTGTGACTGTGCATTCAAGCGTGGAAAGCTTTGTGTTATGATTGTGTTATGATTAACTGAGGTGACCCAGTATCTGCTCCTTCAGCACATGTCACGCATCACAAACAGAGCTGTGGCATCTATTTTTCTTTCTGTTCATGTTATTTTGCCTATTTTGTCTGTCTTGTTCTTGGTTCTCCTTGTTCTTCCCCAACTTGTCTTCTTTATAACTTTGCAACCATTCAAAAGCAATCTGGATTCTCAGACATTTCTAATTTAATGTTTGCCTTCCTCAGGGGAGAATTGTCTGACCATCTTGTTTCCTGCCTCGATCCATGGGAGATTAGTTTAGTGGGAAATACACAGAGATAGCAGATGGGTTTGACAGAGACAAACACCAGTCCCTGCATGTCATCTATAAGCACCTCAATTTAAACAATAGCTGATCAAAACTCTTTACAATAGATCTAATAAACACATTAGCCCAATGCTAAATAACTCTGTGACCTGCACTGTTTTGGTATATCAGCCTGTAACGTCCCATAGTATGCGGAGTGCATTTAGAAACGGAATGTAGAAAAACACAGCGGCTTCATGGTTCTCATATTAAAATAGTGGAGATAGTTTGGCTCCCAACACTGATATCACACTCAAATCATACTCCTTCCACTTGGAGACATCTGGGATGGAAAGACTTTTGGATGCTGCCGATCCTCTGGCAGATGGTCAGGGCTGCTTCGAGCTGACAAATGAGCAAAATCATGCACTGTTAAGATTTCATAATGGCAAACATTGCATCTGAAGTGTCCAGTGGCGATAGTGGATGAACCCACATGAGCGTCGTAAAAGTTGTGTGTGAATGTGAGGAGTGTGCGAAAGAAGGGGAGAGGAAGACAGAGCACATTGGAAGGGAAGGCTTGCCCAGTACATACCATTCTCAGTGTCCCGTGGAGAATGCCAAGAGCCAGACCCTAAATCCTCAGCCATGTGCTCCCCGGACTCCTCCATAAAAATGCTTTACTTATACCACAGTTATCCTGCTCACTATATATTGTCCTTCAGGCTCGCATTGCTCCCATATAAACCCTCTCTCCTATGGAAACAAATGACAGCACATTCCCCTGCCAGCACACACACAAACCAGTTAATAAGTAGAAGATGCAGTGAACTACCCCATGTTACCTGCTGTGGGTTTATTCAGCTGTTTAGGGGGAGAAATGCAACAATATAAGGTAAATTCGTTTTTTACATGTTTGCTTCACTTTTTGCCAAACTGCTATTAAAATATCAATAACGCAAATATCAATAAGATATAGGAACAGTTTTAGGTTTTGGGAAATAAAGTATGTTTGTGCAGAGAGTTAGGAAAACTGCTGCCACTCTCATGTGAGGCAGCTGCGGCTCAGGAGGTAGAGCGGGTGGTCTGCTGATCACAGGGTCATAGGGGCATGAAAACAAGCTGACACAACACCACGCTAAATTCAGTTCATAAATTTGACACTTAAAAGTTTCCTTTTCAAAATATATATCATTCCCTTTTTGGAAATGCACATGAAACACTCTTACCATTGGCACCTCCACAGCTATTATTTAAAAACAAAATACTTTCCTTTTTTAAAGTTTGCTTTTTCCCCTTAAACTGTGGGTTTTCTCTGGAAGTTTTTCCTTGTACGATGTGAGGGTCTAAGGATAGAGGGTGTCGTTTTTCTCATACTGATATTCTGAACAATCTGTGCTGTTGTATTTGCTGTAAAGTGTCTCTACTGTAGGCTATTTTTATTATATGTACAGCACTTTGGCTCGACCAAAAATCGTTTATAAATGTGCTATATAAATAAAACTTGATTTGATTTGATTTGTGCTGGTATTTCTATTTTCCCAACCAGTGATGAATAACACCAGAAGCAAATGCCAGGAGATTTTTCAAAAAAAAGATTTATGATTGGTCCTGCACAAGGCAAAATTGCCTTCTAGGTAAAGATATGAGTCGTAATCAGCGACGTGCAGTCAGGGGAGGCAGGGGAGGCAGAGCCTCACCTGTCATACTACAATGTAAAGGAAAAACAACTAAAGAAAAACTAAATAGTAATAATAATAAAATGTCTCCACTGATCTGTGTTGTAAGTGTGATTTATGTTTGATTCCAATCGCTTTTTATAGTCAAAATCAGCAAATTTGCCGAGCTCCGCTACAACTACGGGTAGCGATGAGAAGTGAGGCAGGGACGAGCCCTGCCTCTCGTAAGCCCACAGTAACTGGCTGGAGCGCGGGCACTAATTTAGCGCGGGCACTTATTTTGTGAGCGCGCTCAAGCCAGTTACTGTGGGGTGAGGTGAGGCACAGATGAGATCTGCCTCACCTCAGAATGCGTCACCCCACAGAAACTGGCTGGAAAGCGGGCCCTAAGCGCATGCCTGCACCATCTCACTGTATGTCACCAATGTAATGTTTTTAGATCCCTTTATTACATTTATCCTCGCCATCCATAGTCTCTAAATAACTTATTTCACGTATATATGATATTTAGGCTCGCTGGTCTCTTCATACAACGCCAATGAAAAAAGCATCAGGGGAGGCAGCCATAACCTCTGCCGCACTGAAGGGGGCGCATGTGAGCCAACAGGTTCTTGTTGCTACTGTTATTCTACGCTGAGACGGTAGACGCAACAAACTAGACTTTTGAAACTAGAGCAGGGGTGCCCAACCAGTCGATCGCGATCGACCGGTCGATCGCGGGGAGATTCCCAGTCGATCGCGAGATGTGTCTAAAAATAGAACAACAATATTCTGTTTTATCGTTAATGTCCTGTAACATAATCCTCCTGTGGCAGAATAATGCACTTGAACGCATCAAAGCTTTGTGATTGGCCGGCGTGACCCCATGTGTCGGGGCGTGGCTGGTGAGCAGTGGGCAGTGCACTAGTTCGCTAACGTTGTCCGTAGGAGTGACAGTCCGCACACACACAAGACCGCAATTATGGCAGAAGCAAAACATATATAATTTTCACTCCGAGTGGGAGGATGATTATTTTTGTATCTTTTCCAATTCAAAGTCCATCTGTCTCATCTGCAATGCGAGCGTGGCTTTATCGAAGAAGGGTAATTTAGGAGCGGCATTTCAAAACAGTGCACAAACGCTACGAGACGGAACTCCCTCCTAATTCTGTCCTACGCTCCCAAAAGGGGAGGGGCCTGAAAGGACAGCTAAATGCACAGCAGTCCATTTTCACCAGGCCCAACAACAAGAGCAAGGCTGCTACCAGAGCATCTTAACGTGTCAGTCACGTTCTTGAGAAACACATGAAGTCTTTCAAAGACGGCGAAGTTGTGAAAGAAGCATTCCTGGAGGCTGCCGATGCGTAATAAAACTAACAGTAGCATTTCAACAGGTTTTTGATATGATGAAACTCAAGTTAGATACCGTTATTAATCAGCTGTAAGTTTGAGTTTGTTTGAACTTATTCATTATAATTATTGTACAAAATGGTATAATAATGCAAACTTAAATTGATTATAGTCTATTATCAATTCAGGTTAAGAAACTAGTGTTGCTTGCATCCTATTTTAAAGGCATTTCTTTTTATAATCTACTAAAATGCAACAAAAAAAGGGTTTGATTCTATTAATTTTGTCTTTTGTATTGCACTGTTGCAGCAGATTCCTGTGTAACTTCAGATCTGAGTTGTCTTATTAGTAAGCCTAATTTATACTTTTGTAGCAACACTATTTTTATATAATGGCAAAGAAAGGGTTCAGAGTCTTTTCTTTTCTTCCTGTGTCATATGTGGCAGCACTGTTCAATGTTTCTTGAAAACATTACCCACTGTAGTATGTGACGTGTGAATAAACTCCAACTCTGTATCAACAACACTGTTGTGTAACTTCAGTTAAATACTTGTATGTGTGTAGATTAGAAAGAGGTAAGATAAAGGATCTGCAGTATTTTATGAAGTATTCATCGTACAAAGGTCAGTTTTATACAAGTAGAAGTGTGTATTTACCTGGTAGTAGGCTGTCAGTAATGGCTACGCCTCTCTATTTGGACTGGTAGATCTTGGCAGACTGGCAACTTTAAAAGTAGCTCTCGGCTCAAAAAAGGTTGGGCACCCCTGAACTAGAGGAAGATAAGGAGGACTTTTACAAAAAAGTAATAGAGATTGTTGTCCAGAAGGATAGCATGGACTTCATCTTCAAGGCAAGGCAAGGCAAGGCAAGGCAAGGCAAGGCAAGGCAAGGCAAGGCAAGGCAAGGCAAGGCAAGGCAAGGCAAGGCAAAGGCAAGGCAAGCAAGGCAAGCAAGCAAGGCAAGGCAAGGCAAGGCAAGGCAGGCAAGGCAAGGCAGGCAAGGCAAGGCAAGGCAAGGCAGGCAAGGCAAGGCAAGGCAGGCAAGGCAGGCAAGGCAAGGGCAAGGCAAGGCAAGGCAATGGCAAGCAAGGCAAGGCAAGGCAAGGCAAAGGCAAGGCAGGCAAGGCAAGGCAAGGCAAGGCAAGGCAAGGCAAGGCAAGGCAAGGCAAGGCAAGGCAAGGCAGCAAGGCCAAGGCAAGGCAAGGCAAGGCAAGCAAGGCAAGGCAAGGCAAGGCAAGGCAAGGCAAGGCAAGGCAAGGCAAGGCAGGCAAGGCAAGGCAAGGCAAGGCAAGCAAGCAAGGCAAGGCAAGGCAAGGCAAGGCAATGGCAAGGCAAGGCAAGGCAAGGCAAGGCAGGCAAGGCAAGGGCAGCAAGGCCAAGGCAAGGCAAGGCAAGGCAGGCAAGGCAAGGCAAGGCAAGGCAAGGCAAGGCAAGGCAAGGCAAGGCAAGGCAAGGCAAGCCAAGGCAAGGCAAGGCAAGGCAAGGCAAGGCAAGGCAAGGCAAGGCAAGGCAAGGCAAGGCAAGGCAAGGCAAGGCAAGGCAAGGCAAGGCAAGGCAGGCAAGGCAAGGCAAGGCAAGGCAAGGCAAGGCAAGGCAAGGCAAGGCAAGGCAAGGCAAGGCAAGGCAAGGCCAAGGCAAGGCAAGGCAAGGCAAGGCAAGGCAAGGCAAGGCAAGGCAAGGCAAGCAGGCAAGGCAAGGCAGGCAAGGCAAGGCAAGGCAAGGCAAGGCAAGGCAAGGCAAGGCAAGGCAAGGCAAGGCAAGGCAAGGCAAGGCAAGGCAAGGCAAGGCAAGGCAAGGCAAGGCAAGGCAGGCAAGGCAAGGCAAGGCAAGGCAAGGCAAGGCAAGGCAAGGCAAGGCAAGGCAAGGCAAGCAAGGCAAGGCAAGGCAAGCAAGGCAAGGCAAGGCAAGGCAAGGCAAGGCAGCAAGGCAAGGCAAGGCAAGGCAGGAAAGCAAGGCAAGGCAAGGCAAGGCAAGGCAAGGCAAGGCAAGGCAAGGCAAGGCAAAGGCAAGGCAAGGCAAGGGCAAGGCAAGGCAAGGCAAGGCGAAGGCAAGGCAAGGCAAGGCAAGGCAAGGCAAGGCAAGGCAAGGCAAGGCAAGGCAAGGCAGAGGCAGGCAAGGCAAGGCAAGGCAAGGCTAAGGCAGCAGGCAAGGCAAGGCAAGGCAAGGCCAAGGCAAGGCAAGGCACCAGGCAAGGCAAGGCAAGGCAAGGCAAGGCAAGGCAAGGCCAAGGCAAGGCAAGGCAAGGCAAGGCAAGGCAAGGCAAGGCAAGGGCAAGGCCAATGCAAGGCAAGGCAAGGCCAAGGCAAGGCAAGGCAAGGCAAGGCAAGGCAAGGCAAGGCAAGCGCAAGGGCAAGGCAAGGCAGCAAGGGCAAGGCAAGGCAAGGCCAAGGCAAGGCCAAGGCAGGCAAGGCAAGGCAAGGCAAGGCAGCAAGGCAAGGCAAGGCAAGGCAAGGCAAGGCACGGCAAGGGCAAGGCAAGCGCAAGGCAAGGCAAGCAAGGCAAGGCACAAGCAAGGCAAGTTTATTTATATAGCATTTTCAACACAAGGCAATTCACAAGTGCTTTACAAAAAATGAAGAGATAAGAAAATGGCATTTAAAATCAGTCATTTAAAAGAAAAGCTAATAAATAACATTAAAAGAAAAAAAAATACATGGCAGTCAATTAAACATTTAAATAAAAAAGTACATGGTAAAAGTTACAGTGCAGTCTAGATGTGAATATATCAATTAAAAGCAGCGACAAAAGAAAAGTCTTCAGCGGATTTAAAAGTAGTCAGAGTCTGACAGCGGACCTGCACGTTTCTGGGAGTTTGTTCCAGATATTTTGGAGGCATAATAACTCTGAACGTTGCTTTACCATGTTAGTTCTGACTCTGGGGACAGAAAGCTGACCAGATCCCTGAAGACCTGAGAGATCTGGATGGTTCATAATTTAGCAGGAGGTCAGAAATGTATTTTGGGCCTAAACCATTCAGTGCTTTATAAACCAGCAGCAGTATTTTGAAATCTATTCTTTGACACACAGGAAGCCAGTGTAAAGACTTCAGAACTGGAGTGATGTGATCCACTTTCTTAGTGTTAGTGAGGACTCGAGCAGCAGCGTTCTGAATCAGCTGCAGCTTCCTAATAGATTTTTTAGTGAGACCTGTGAAGACACCATTGCAGTAGTCGAGTCTACTGAAGATAAAAGCATGGACAAGTTTTTCCAAATCCTGCTGTGACATTAGTCTTTTAATCCTAGATATATTCTTTAGGTGATAGTAGGCTGATTTAGTAACAGTTTTAATGTGACTGTTGAAACTCAGGTCAGAGTCCATGACTACACCTAGATTTCTGGCTTTATCTGTTGTTTTGAACATTGCACACTGAAGCTCAGTGCTAACTTTTATACGTTCTGACTTGGCTCCAAAAAACCATTACCTCAGTTTTATCTTTGTTTAATTGGAGAAAGTTCTGACACATCCAGTCATTGATTTGTTCAATGCACTTACTCAGTGTTTGAATTGGAGCATAGTCTCCTGGTGAAATTGTCACGTAAATTTGTGTGTCATCTGCATAGCTATGGTAACTTATTTTGTTTTTTTCATTATCTGAGCCAGTGGTAGCATGTAGATGTTAAAGAGAAGAGGCCCCAAGATGGAGCCTTGAGGAACCCCACATGTCATATTTGTCAACTCAGATGTGTATTTACCTATAGAAACAAAGTTGTTTCTTCCTTTAAGTAGGATTCCAACCAATTCAGAACTGTTTCCGAAAGTCCCTCCCAGTTTTCCAGTCGGTCTAGTAATATGCTGTGGTCACAGTGTCAAACGCAGCACTGAGATCTAATAATACTAACACTGAAGTTCTGCCACTGTCCTGTGTTTAAGTGGATGTCATTAAAAGACCTTTACAAGAGCAGTCTCAGTGCTGTGGTTTGGACGAAAGCCTGACTGGAACACATCAAACAGTTATTTAAATGCAAGAAATTACTCAACTGTTGAAAAACAACTTTTTCAATGATTTTACCTAGAAATGGGAGGTTGATATGGGCCTGTAATTGTTCATTACTGAAGCATCTAGATTATTCTTTTTTAAGAGTCGGTTTAATGACTGCAGGTTTTCAGGGCCTGTGAAAAATACCTGAGTGAAGAGATTTGTTTACTCTATGAAGTAGATCTGAGGCCATGCAAGGCAAAACATCTTTGAAAAATCCTGTTGGAAATAATATCAAGGCAGCAAGAGGAGGATTTCAGAAGTTGAATAATGTCCTCTAGGTTTTTATCATTAATCTGATGGAATTGTGTCATGATGTCTGAATTGATGTTACGTGGAGATAGGGACAAACACATTTGCTGTTCCTGATGCAGAGGCACTGACTGCTTGTCTGATTTTCTGAATTTTGTCAGTGAAAAAGGAGGCAAAATCATTGCACGCCCTGGTGGATAGAAAATTCAGAGGCTACTGACACTGGGGGGTTAGTTAGTCTGTCGACGGTAGCAAACAAGGCACGTGCGTTGTTTTTGTTTTTTGGTAATGATGTCAGAGAAGAACGATTTGTCGTGCGTTTTTCCATTCCAAATTATAAAGGCCAAGTCTCCTCTTTATAGATTTCAAAGTGAACCTGGAGATTTGTTTTTCGCCACCTGCGTTCAGCTTTTCGACATTCTCTTTTTTCTGTTTTTCACGGTCATGGCCTTTCTCCATGGAGATATTTTCTTGACAGACACTTCCTTTAACCTAGTTGGAGCAATGGCATCTATAACATTTTTAATTTTTGAATTAAAATGATCTACTAGCTCATTTACTGAGATGTTGGCAGGGGCAAGTGTGGAAGAGAAATTCTGAGTAAACATTTCCCTAGTATTTTCAGTTAAATATCGCTTTGTGGTTACCCTCTTTTTGAACATTTTTGTGAACAGAAATAGAGCTCTCAAAGAAAACACAGGAATGGTCAGAGAGTGCAACATCAGTCACCACAACCTTAGAGATATTTCACACCCTTTGAGATAATTAAGTCCAGAATGTGCCCCTTATTGTGCGTGGGCTCCGTCACCATGCTGAGTCAGTCCATAGCTATCAAGAACACAAAACAGTTCTTTAGCCCCTCTGTCCTGGGGGTTGTCAACATGGATGTTAAAATCACCAACAATGACTAGACGGGTCAAAGTCATACACACTATAGACAGCAGTTCAGTAAAGTCATCAAAAAGCTTGCACAGTATTTGGGTGGTCTATAGATATTTAGGAACAGAGCTCGAGAGGAGCATTTCAGCCGAAGGGCCACATATTCAAAGAATCAAAGTTTCCATATGCTGTCTTCCTGCATTGAAGGGAATCATTGAACAGAATAGCAACTCCACCCCCCTTTCTTATGCATTCTTTCCTGACTCATAAAACTAAAGTTGGGAGGGTTGATTCGATAAGAACAGCTGCACTGTTATTTTGTTCAATCCAAGTTTCTGTTAAAAACCATAAAAATCGAGATTGTGCTCAGTGATAAAATCATTGATTACAAATGTTTTTCCTGCCAAAGACCTGACATTTAATAAAGCTAGTTTAAGTTTGTTAAACACACTATCAGTCATGTTTTTTGTAACAAGCTGTGGCTGACATGGAATCCACTGCTAAATGAGATACACTCACACAAACGTTTGAGCGCTTCCTGTTTCTATGATTCACCGCTCTTAATCTATTACCTATCAACACAGATATCGGCAAAGCTACTGGCAGGCAGGGGCCCCGACATGTCCTGGAAAGAGTTGAGAGTGCCATACGCCCTTGAGCCTGGACCCATCACATATCAGTAAGAGTTTGTTGTGTTTTGTACACACACATCCTTATCAGGCTTCGGAGACTGCAGATGCCCCCTCGAAGGGATGGGAGGTCGTCGACGTAGGCACGGTGATGGAGACGGGCGAGATGGTGCGGGGGTAGAGGACATGCTGCCAGGGGGGGGAGGTGGTAAAGTCAAGGTAAGACCACAATTGTAATGAAAATGGGATCTTACTAAGAAAGAACAATCCAATATTTAGATTTGGGGTATCCTTTTGTTGAACGGTCTGTTTAAAATGAATCGAAGCATCAGACTAAAAAAGCTTTTGAAAATAACCGAATATTTCGATTAAGGTCAAAATATAATATTTGTAAATCTGACCTCTGAAAGAGTCAGTTGCCCTCACCAGCCATGAAACCTCACCCGCACGTCACTGGTCGTAATAGATGACATTTATAAGGCAATTTTTCGCCACATGTGTTCACTCATCATTAATTGCACTCGGGCTACAGATCACTCTCAGAAAACGTTCACCAATATCTTTTCACCTAATATTATTTAAATAAAGCTGGAAAGAATATATTTTGACATTAGAAATAATTGTTTACCTAGCATGGCTCCCAACGCTCCCTGCCATCAGTGTGTGATTGTATGCATGAATGCATGAAAAACCTTTTTGAGGTCTTTTGAGAATTGGTTACTTTTAAATCCAGGCTGAAGACTTTTCTTTTTGTCGCTGCTTTTAATTGAACTATTCATATCTTAGACTGCACTGTAACTTTTATCCATGTACTTTTTCTTTTAATGTTTAATTGAACTATTCATATCTTAGTAACACTGTAACTGTTATCCATGTATTTTTTCTTTTAATGTTTATTTTATTAGCTTTTCTTTTAATGACTGATTTTAGATGCCATTTTCTTAATGTCTTTCATTTTTTGTAAAGCACTTTGCATTGCCTTGTGTTGAAAAGTGCTATATAAATAAACTTGCCTTGCCTTTGGACAAAAGTGCTTAATAAATTAGGCCATTTATCGGTTAGCTTAGCTTAGCATAATGTCTTTAGACTTTGTACAGATGTAAGCTAGCTGCCTCCGGCTGCTTCATTACTGTACAGACATTGGAGTGATATAAGTCAGTAACTCTCAGTAGTAAAGAAAAAGAGTATAAAACAAAATTAGGAAACATGATATTTTGTTCAATACAGTTTGAAGGTAATGTACAAACAGCTTGCATAGCCCAAGTGACTAAACAAAGCTATTCTGATATCCTGTCCTCACAGTGAAGCTGTGGGCTTCACTCTCCAACTCCGGCCAAACAGTAGAGACTAAGAGACTATATAACCCTTAGAAGCCAAACTAAAATCCAGCTATACCTATACCTATACCTGCATCCTGTAAACCAAGCTAAACCACATCCTAACCAGCCTCTCTACTGAAAACACAAAAAGTGATCAACCCTCCGATCAAACTACACTCTAAAAACGAATTCAGGCGACCTTTCACCTCCACTTAATTAAATGCATGGTTGCAAGATAAAAATGTGAATTAATTGATTTAGATAAACATTTGAAGTTGCAAACATTAATTTATAAGTTGTGTTGACGTAATAATGTTGGTAATTACATCAACTTAATATTGTGTGTAATTTGAACTCTGATTTCTGCGTTAATTAAATTCTAATAAAACTAAATTCAAGTTGTAGTAAGTAATGCAATTGGCTTGATAACTTAATTGTTCTACACATTGAGTTAAGGATTTCAAGTCCACTCCCACTTAACATGCCTGGACAAGTTCCCACAGTTAAGACAAATAGAAATATACAAAGGACATTTTAAGGTGAGTGTCATCTTTTGTCATTCAAATACAGTAGATGGCCTTGTAGTTGCACTGTATAGGCAAATTGCTGTGTGCCCATTTCCCATGGTAATATGGCTAATGTGTTTATTTATTATTTGTGGGGCAATTTAAATTTGTGTTATTTATCTTTTTTCTCAAGATTGAAATGAAGCTCAGCGCAAGTTCTTTCAGGAAGACTGGGTGTATATACATTCAATCCGCAGCTGCATATAATCAGCTCATCACAGGCGTTCTCTTTAACCTATTACATTTCACCTCATTCTCCAGCAGCCAATCACTGTGCTGCAGCCAAACTATAAAATGGTTCTCCTCTCTCCTGCAGTCAGCTGTGATGGTAGGTGTTCATGCACCTTATCATATGGCATGTGTCAATAAATGTTCAAAACAAAATGAATTCTCTCCTCATTGAAACATGTGTTGAAATAAACAACTGCAGTTCAAAATAAAAAGTGAATTGCCTAATATTTTTGTTGTGGAATCAATTAATGTCTTTCTTTAAAGGCAAAAACATGAAAAAGCTAAGAAAAAAACTATTGAATATAATATATTTGGAGCAACTTAATTTATAAATGGTTGTCAACTTGTGTGTTCACAATGATGGTAATTAAGTACATACAACTTAAGAATACATTTAAATCATACGGTAAAACAAGTTGGAACAACTGAATCTTTTGAGTAATCAACTTAAAAATGTGTGTTTATGCTACCAATTATTAAGTAAGTGGTAATTAAAAACACCTCTGATTGTAGAGGAAAAGCCTTCTCCCCTAACTCAAATAACTTTGTTGCTTTAAGACAATTTCATTAGAAGTTGTCTTAACTCAATAAACATCGATGCAAACGGTTGCCTTGATTTTCTTTGTTGAGCCAAGGCATTTGTTTTTAGAGTGTAGTAAAACAGCATTAACTGCCAAAATGTCAACTATAAATGACAATTAAAAAAGAATAGTAATCCCATTTCAGTAGGGTGTCAAATATGCACAACACTGGTAGTTGACATTTACACAATCAAAGGACAGATGAACCAGGGCTGATCCATAGTGTCTCCTAAGCCCTGTTTCCAGTTGAGAGAAATATCACAAGCGAGAGTGTTTATAGTGTGTGTCATATCCAAACTAACCAACAAACCTGACTGTCATGCACTTGCCAAAGGTGCATCTGCTAAACACATCCTGACACACACCGTCAAACCTGTGACAAACACCAACATGAGGGACACAAACCGGTCTTTGGCAACCTGATACGCTAAAATAGATATAAATGGTACATAAAATACACATCAGCAGCTCTTCTCATGGGCTTTATAATGACACAAAAACTAATAGAGAAACATAACAAGCTAGCAGCAAGAAGCTAACAGTCCTGTGCCACTGTTCCTGTTAACAGCTCTGTTTCCATAACTCAACTGTGCATGTGTTCAGCACCTGCATACATACCTGCATGTGTGCTGTTTGAAGGAATGGATGGAGACAATCATGGCATCAACATTGTGCTCACAGTAGCCTACATCAAAACACACGCAAGAGGATGGGGGGGTGGGCAAACAGAAGACTGTCTGTCTGAAGTGTTAACATGTGTTATCTGTATAGAGAGTTCCCACACAATAGCTTTTCATTATTCCTCTTTATATTAATAACTAACATGCATTGAAATTGGTCCTTTTTAAGTAATCAGGATATTACCCTTTAGAACTGAGATGGAATGATGAGCTTTTTAAAACAGTAAGTTGGAAAATTGTTTGAAAGTCGAAGCACATCAGCCATGAATGAGACAAAACGCAAACTGCATCCTGCAATCAACGCACACATCAAACAGACTACCTGATTTGAGCTTAATACTGTGAGGAAGGAACTGTGAAAAGAACTGTGAAAGAAGCCAAAATGCAAAACTGAACACAGACTTTGCCTTGAAATATAGTTGTATTGTTCTATGTTGAGTACTTACGCCTACTAACATCTCCTGATGAAAATACAACTTTTCAATTCAGCTCAGTCATGTTATTATCCAAAATGGGAAACTTTGTTAGCAGATATAAAAGTGCAAAACAAAAGATACAAGGACGTATTTTGTCCAGAAAACATTCAGGTGTTTAAAAATGTTATTCTGTGCTGCATGCTGTCAAAATGAGATGTATTACATCTCGCAACTCTTGGCATTTTATGTTGTGATGTACTTTTAAAAGTATTTCATTGTTCCCATCATCAATTTATCCCCCTCTTGTTTTTACCAACATTTGCTTTTGTTTTCCTTCTGTTTCCATAAAGACCCATCCTATAGTTCATTATGAGGGTAATCATAGTGATTAATAATGCGCTCATAATTCCAACAGAATGTACTAATAAATACAAATAATGCTTTCTGATGCCTGAACCTTAAGACGGATGAGACATTTAATGATTCATCGTGATTATTGGCAATAACTTTAATGTCTACATCATCAAAATACACAATTATATCATTGATGTTAATGTCCTTACCAACAGTAAGGCCTATGCCATTGATCTAGTCTGGATTTGTAAAGATCAGCAGATTATTGGTTTTGTTCCATGACAACCCCTTCTCATTTACATTTAAAAAGATGCATAATATCAAGCTGATGTATCCTCAATATCTTTTTGGAAATCTATCACACTAAGTCAATATACTCAAATGTAAATAATGTATTTAAAATGTTACATACAACCAGTTATTTCACCAGGGAACAAACTGTTAAACAAAGAAGAAACAAAAAGAAGAAACTGGAGCTTCACATTGAAAATATGAATGGGAACTAAATTCTCTCATTTCTGCCTAATGGGCATTATTTGTAACAGGGAATTTGTTTGAGTATGAAAAGTGAGCAAAGTAAAGCGGAGAAAGAGAATGTGGGGTCCATTCTTCTCTTTCAGATGAGAATATTTCTGATTTAGTGAGGAAACATAATTAAATAAGCTAAATAGACCCATATGTGCCAGATGCCTCTAGAGATACACAAGTATCTCTGTGTGTGAGTGAAATAGACACAAAGAGAGAGAGAGAGAGAGAGAGAGTGTGTGTGTGTGTGTGTGTGTGTGTGTGTGTGTGTGTATGTGTGTGTGTGTGCGTGTGCGTGTGCGTGTGCGTGCGTGCGTGCTGGCTTATAACTCAACTCAGAGTATTTGGCTGCAGCTTCACTCCCTTTAAATTATAATAAAGATAATTTAATTTATAATGTTGTCGTCAGAGAATGCTCAAAGTCGTAAGACCACATCAAAAACACAACTGAATGTCCTGTTAAACACTGGCACTAATGTAAAGGCTAAATGAGTCTCCTGTGAACAATTTCTCTGTTAAAAAAACATTCAATGTAAAATTACCAGCAGACTCAAGATATGTCTGGAACTGAAAAAAGGGAGCTTTGGCATGTAAAGTCAAAAACAATTCAAATGCACAAATACTTAACAATTGCTTTATGAGCTGGATGAGGGGATCAGGGAATTTAGTGTAAAATCAGTTTAAGTGCCAGCGATTTCTTTTCCTAATCACTTGAGGCAGAGACGTCTATGAAGTGGTAATTTAATTATTTCAAATGTACACAAAGTAATTTTTATTGAGCTCCAATAGGCTTTTAAAGTTAAGAGCTTTAATGGAATGCAAAATTAAAGGGCTTCCTTTTATTTTGCATTTGGAAGATTTCAATAAAAAACTAGAGAATACAATTCCTGAAGAAATTGCTAGTGGGAATGCTTTATGCTGAAAATCTGACGCTAAACTGCTATGCTGAAATGTAATGTGTAAGAAGAAAGTGAAGAATTTAGATTGAAATGTAATGTGTAAGAAGAAAGTGAAGAATTTAGATTGAAATGATACATGAACACAGGAGGCTTGAATGTGTGATGAGGGAAGAAAAGAAAGTAAAAAGGCTTGGAAAAGCAGCAGAATATTTGAACTGCAAACTTCTGAACTAACTTGATGGCGAATGATCTGTCGCCATGGCAACGGCATTTGATGACACCCCATAATACGCTTAGATGCGTTGATGGCTGCATCGTTACCAAACCTGTGAAGTTTTGGGGCGTTTGGAGCATTTTCACTGAAGTTATGAGAAAACCGTGTTTCATGGCGAGCATTGTGTTGCCTGCCATGGCAAAGGCATTTGAAGAAATCTCAAAACTGTCCCATAGATGTCTTCACGGCTGGACTGTTAGCACAAATGTGAAGTTTGAGCACTTTTGAAACATTTTCATAGGAGTTAAAGCGACATCATGTTTTATGGCGAGGGATGCGTTTCCATGGAAACGGCATATGGTGAGATCTCAGATTTGGCGTAGAGCTGTTGAGGCATGGACCGGTGATATACAAGTGAAGATTGGGGGACGATTGGACCGTGTCGATTGGACTTACAGCCACATCGTGTTTCATGGCGAGTGGTCTGTCGCCATGGCAACAGCATTTGATGACACCCCATACTACGCTTAGATGCGTTGATGGCTGCATCGTTACCAAACCTGTGAAGTTCTAGGCTGTTTGGAGTATTTTCACTGAAGTTATGAGAAAACCGTGTTTCAAGGCGAGCAATGTGTTGCCATGGCAACGGCATTTGAAGAAATCTCAAAAGTGTCCCATAGATGTCTTCACGGCTGGACTGTTCGCACACTGCTTTCTGAAGTCTGCTGCTCTGAGCATGTCAGTTGGAGTGATGACATCATCGTGTTCCATTACACAGGTGTTTATATTTGAACTAACGAGGTGTGCAGAGATCACAGGTTTCCATTGTTCTGAATGAGAGATAAACCTCTTACATGTGAACGTTTTGTGGAAGAACCGTAACAGATATCTGTGAAATTTCAAAACGTGAAGCATGTCAAGGAAGTTGAGTATCTGAAGTGTAATTTTTGTGTAGTTTCGGGTTAATAATGTGGCCTTTTTGGCAGTTTAACTAAAGGTGTGCGGCTGCTACCGTGAGGAAATATCTGCCTGAAATTACAATGGGCTTCAATGGAGGAATTTTGAACGTTTTTGTCACTTCATGCCCTCAAGAGGCATTTTGTTTAATTATTTTTTGCTTAATTATTTGTCATTTTTCAAGCTACGAGATGTTTTCCTATGTTTGTCATGATAAATTATGTCTCAGGAATGTAGGGTTTGGGAATTATGGCAGTTTAAAAAAAATATATGAAGGCAAATTTCAAGATGTTCTACCCTCTAGCTGTGACATCACACACTCTAGTTAATGTTAAAATCTGAAGAAAACCTCTAAAACAAGGTCTGAACAATGTTTAATATCTCTAAAAGTAAGAATCAGATTTAAAAGTTGTTTTACACGAATAATGTCAGAAAGATCTGTAACATTTAAAGTTGGAATGAGGTTTCTGAGTGAAAGTATGAATTAGCAGTTGAAGTCGCATGAAGATTTGTTGAAGTCTGATGATTTCCTCCATTGACTTCAATGTTAAAAATGTGATGTATTATGGGATGTATCTCTGGAATTATGAAAGTTATGAATGAGAAAAGTAATAGCCATCGATTCCCGACCGAGCTGAACGTTTTGATGTTTGAACGGAGTTTCTCTGCGAATGTTCAATGCGGGAGGAGAAGAGGGCCAAAATAAGTCGGGCGGAATAATAATAAAAATGTTGTCCGTAGAATAACAGTTAGTGGGAATGCTGTTAACAGCATTCCCACTAAACAATCAGCCGCCTTCTCAGATTTGCATGCAGGTAGAACCCTTCTCAGTGTGTTGAGAGTTAGTTTCAGGTCTTCCCAGGGTTGGACGAAATCAAATCTTAACTAAGTTAAAGGCCCTGCGCTCCCACACAGGTGTTTGTAGCTATCCTGGCTGATCAGAGCTGGAGTGAGTGAGCTGTGCTGGGAGTTTGCTAGGAGTATACCTTTTATCACAGCAGACATCTTTAACTGTCATAAAAAGAAAAGCACAGGTGCTGCTGAGAAACATTGATAGTGTAATGCAACTGGTGGACTGCAGCCGTAAATAGCATTATTTCTCCCACATGTGCTCATCCTGCCATGACATGTCTAAATGTCTGCCGTAAAAGGGAATAAGATTCAAAGATATAGTCTTATTTAACTTTTGTCCCTTGAAAGTTAACTCCCTTTCAGTTAAATTAAGAGTTCAGAGTTCACTTTTATTCAACACTGCCTTGTGTATTTTCTATCCAAACATTGATGCAATCTTCGGTAATGAAGGCGTCATTATTTCATGATCATCTTGTTTTGTACATGAGGATACCCCTCAGAGTCTGTTTAAAGTATGATTGCGCTCCTCAATATTAATTAATTACTCACATCTAAAACATGACATGCATCTTTTATTCAAGGCTGAATGTGGGGCAGTCTTTTAGGACAGGGGGCTATTGAGATCACCTCGAGTTCAAGTCATTAAACAGCACAAAAAGAATCAGCGGATGAGTAAAACCCTGTTTGTGTGGAGCATACCGTGTAATTAAAGTCTGAATGTATTTTATTGAATAACACTTCGCACCATGTTTAGATTCATTCAGCATTTTCTTATATACTGGCAAGTGCTAGCAATGGGTTTCAAAGGTTAAGGAGACGTCTTGCAAAGGAAATTGTATACTTCTACAAAGAAGAAAGACATTTTAGAAACAGAAATGTAAATCAGTGGGCCTTGAAAGCAGCTCTACAGGACCTTAACCTCTGCGTCATGAGGCATGCAATAAGCCTTCAAACCCACACTATTGCTGTATAATGACACACACAGGCAATATGGTCCTGTATATCCTTCCCATATATCTTGTAATCTCATATCTAACAGTTTAGATGAACAGATATCACCATTAAACTTCCACAATTACATTAGGACAATTATTTTGAAGTTTTCATCTTTCATAATTCTTCTTTCATTTTGTTGAACCATTAGAGGAAATTGTTTTTACAAAGGGAGTTTTGGATATCTTATTAGAAATACAAGGTTTTATAAATCAGGCACAAAACAAAATCCAGTTTTTTTTTTCTTCCTTCAAGTGTTGGAGGCAGACTAAGCCTGTTGAGTGTAAATATTTGTGTGCAGCAGCAGGTTTGTCATAGCTGCTGACTCTCTGCAGGGCAGGCTGGGCTCCATTAATAATGGACAGCGGGACGGAGCTTGGACAGGAGCACCGAGCCGCAGAGAGGGATTATGGAAAGAACGGTTGGATTGAAGGCCCAGCCCGGCCCGGGAGTGTGGAACGTAGCCACAGACCTACTCCTTACCTCTAACCAATTCAGGTTCCAGTGGGGACCTTTCTCCCTGTGTGCCTCTCCACCTCTGTTTCCTACTTCTTACTTGCTATCCTTTTCCCTCAACCTATCCTAAGGGAGTGCATGTATGTAGACACGTTAGTTTAGCTGCTATAGGCTTGGACTGTTGGGGGGGGGCACCTTACTCCGTCTTTCTGGCTGTTTGTACCTGTGTACTCTCATGTTCCGATTAACCCAGTTTCCCCCAAATCTCTTTTTTGTGTCTATATATACGCCGGGATCCTGAGTCGAGGCTAATCATGTTGCTGTGGTCGTGTGTCCTGGATCCTCTATCCTGAGCACTGGATCTGAGTCCTGGACTTCGAGTCGTGGCTGACCCTGTCTCTGTGGTCCTGCCTGACTCTCACCATACTACTTCCCTGATGGCTCCCACAGGATTGCTGACATCCTCGTGGATTCATCTTCTTATTTTCGACACATGCATTTCCAAACATTTTGACTACCTATGTTGTAAATGTATTATCTTTTCAATTTACACACGGCATCTATTGCACGTCTGTCCGTCCTGGGAGAGGGATCCCTCCTCTGTTGCTCTCCCTGAGGTTTCTCCCATTTTTCCCTTTAAACTGTGGGTTTTCTCTGGAAGTTTTTCCTTGTACGATGTGAGGGTCTAAGGACAGAGGGTGTCGTATTGTCATACTGATATTCTGTACAAACTGTGAAGTCCACTGAGACAAATGTAACATTTGTGATATTGGGCTATATAAATAAACATTGATTGATTGATTGATTGAACATAGACCCTGACACTCAGGTTACATGGACTGTGACTCTGCAGGGACCGGGACTCGGCGGTCCCACAGTTGAGTGGAAAGTCATTTCGCCCTGAAACACTGATGCAGAGGCACACAGGGGCGCCGCCAGGGATTTTGGGCCCCATGAAAAGATATCACATTGGTTACTTAAACATTTTTTTCTTTATGTTCTAAAATAGTTTGGGCCCCTGTCAGTCACGGGCCCTTAGAATCGTCCTAACTTTTCACCCCCTTACGGCGCCCCTGGAGGCACAGACTATTGACTGTTCACTAAACCCTACCCACCTAGATATTGTTGTTACACGTGTCAAGGTGTATATTTTAGCACTGCATTAATATTCTTTGATAAAGACACCAGATTTACCGCTTAAAATAGCAAGTTATTTTTTAAAGGTCACCTATTATGCAAGATCCACTTTTTCACGTCTTTTATACATACGACACGATACGATATTACTTAATTTGTCAGATCAAGTCTGAAATTTGACTTGCATCACAGCAGCTCCATGTCCAACATCAACAGACAAGTATCCAGACACAAGACATGAAACACAAACAACAAACATTTAACATAACAGCACAATCAGTGAGAGAAAAGCTGCTCAAAGAGCCTTCAGCGTGCATTTGATCTGGGATTTAGCTCTGTGTTTACTGTGAGGATGGACTGATGCACAAAGGAGTGCTTCAGTCTGACTTTATTGAATCGTGGGACCCTGTATCTCCGATTAGATGGTAGCATAAACATGTGTCCCCTCTGTGTAAAGATATTCTGAACGTTTCAGGAAAAAAGATTCGCTAACTTTTTGTCCTGATCCATTTATATAAAAACTATATAAAATGTATACATCTGAAAATGAGCTGATCAGATTTTGGCCACTTTATGATCTCATAATGTTTTTTTGGGCTTGTGTAACCATTAGCCAATCACCAACCAAGGTACCCCCCCCCCGCCTTATCACCTGAATCTCCTCCTAGAGCACCTTTGTGTTCTTTTTAACCAAATATCTCTCAGAGCGGCGTGGGGAGGGGCTCCTTATTTTCATCTAAAGTAACAGACAGAGAATTTGAAACAGGGCTGAAACAGAGGGGATTATGGGATGCTACAATGCACGATCTGTTTGGTATTTCGAGCCAAACACTTTAAACAATAAAAAAATCTAAAACAGCAACTATATGCTGCAAGGCAAGGCAAGGCAAGGCAAGTTTATTTATATAGCACTTTTCAACACAAGGCAATTCAAAGTGCTTTACAAAAAATGAAAGAGATTAAGAAAATGGCATTTAAAATCAGTCATTAAAAAGAAAAGCTAATAAAATAAACATGCGTCTGATTGTCCCTTTGGGCTCTCCTTTAATGAAGAGCAGTGCAGCAATACTCTCCTTCAAATTATATGAAAACATATGTCCCTCTCATGCTACCTCCAGGGCTTTACTATATATTGGTATACCCACAATTCCCTGTCCTTCTGCTCTCCACTCTCTGTCCCCCTCAGCATGTATGTGTAAATGCATTGAATTAATATGCTAAATTTTATCAGTATAAAAACCCATAAGCCTCATAAGCATTGTTTAGTGTTTATTTTTTCGGCCGGGTTGATAATTATTATGTTGCATGCATGGTTACATTTTTATATACAGAGCATGACTGAAGGGGCCTGCAGACAATTATGTGAGTGAGCGTGAGTGCGCGGTTGTGGCCTCGGTCTGCGAGCCTATGCATTACTGATGTTGATTAGGGAAATTAAATACTATGAACAAATATGAACAGTTGGCCACACAGTATGGACGATGTGACTCTCTTTGGTGACACCATATCATCCAACACCTCACATTAACAGCCTCCAGAGCATCAGCCGATTTCGCCAGTGGGTGGAAACATGCTGTTTTAAAAATGCAAATGAACTGTGTAGTTTCTACTTTTAGAAATGAAGACCACTAAGGACACAGCTTGCGGCATGAGATCAGACGTAACAGCCGTTAATATAAGAAGTAACAGTGTATCGAGCAAGAAGACGCATGTGTTACTGTCAGATGAGCCATAATGTTGGAAATGGAAATGAGTTCACTTATGGAGGAAACTAGGCCCAGTTCACTAACCGCGTGTCTTCTGTGTACGCATCCTGTCTACATTAATTTCCATTCATTAAAACGTTTTTGCTAAACTTTCCTCACTTAATGAACAAATGCAAATTTAACATGCATAGAAAAACTATAATTTGTTAAGATGGTTTGGTCTTACAACAAACCCTTGCCATTCTTGTCCTTTTTATGAAGGTTTTTACAGATGGGTTTGCTCATATATAATGCATAGCCTGATTTATAAAACATTCTATTTCTAATAAGATATCCAAAACTCCCTTTGTAAAAACCATTTCCTCTAATGATTCAACAAAATGAAACAAGAATTATGAAAGAAGAAAAATAATCGTCTTCATGTAATTGCGGAAGTTTTATGGTGATAAAAACTGTTGGATATGAGATTACAAGATATTGAGGGCAGGATATATAGGATCCTTTTGCCTGTGTGTGTCTTTATACAGTAATAGTGTGGATGTTGTTCAATGGTTTTGTGACAGGCACAGTAAGAACATTTACCTTTCTATTTCTACCATTTCTCTCTTCTTTGTACAAGTATACAATTTCCTTTGCAAGATGTCTCCTTAAACTTTGAAACCCCTTCATACTGTAGCACTTGACAGTAACATGGAAAATGGTGGATGAATCCACCACTAAACATGATTTGAAGTGTTATTCAATAAAATACATTCAGACCTTAATTACACACTGTGCTCCACACAAACAGGGTGTTTTACTAATTTCGCTGATTATACCTCTTCTCGTGTTGTGTTTGCTTGGCAACAGCTTGAACTCAAGGTGATCAAATTAGCTTCCTGTCCTACAAGACTGCCCGAACATTCAGTGTTGAATAAAATAATAAACACAGCAGGAGTATTTCTTTGTCAAAAACACCAATCAGCAGGAAATGAAAATAACTGCTGAGACCTAACAATGATTAACATATGACAGTGTGTGTGACTGGAAGGAAGGATATGTACAAGTCAGCGAAAAATATGTGCTACTGATAGAGAATGATAACTGTGAGGTTTGATTGACAGCACTCTACCTCGCTGTCTTTCTGCTTCAAAGCAATATGACAGAGGAAAAGGTGAATGAATTTGAAAAGGGCTCCACAGGGCCCGGTTGGCACACTGAATGTCATTCATAACATAACGTCAGAACACAAGAGCTATGACAAGCGGCTTCATTAAGATATCAACATGAAGCCTCGGCCATCCATCCAGCCTCAGGCGCTCTCTGTCAGGAGATTAAGAAGCAAACAAATCTGTAGGGAAATCAATTATGGCAAGGAGAGTGGATACACACATATAATATAATAAGACATGTTGATGAGTGTGTACATTAAATGACTGACAGAGTAAAGAGAGGCTGATCCTCAGCCAGCAGCAGAGGCCTTAACGCAAACAGTTTACTGTTACTAAAACACTATTTGTAACTAAGCTTTTAGTTGTGCAGCTCCACTAAATTGGAACAGTCTGCAAACATGTTTAAAACTGAGCACTTTGGTTCCCCTGCATCATTTTAAAACTCGGCTGGGTGACATGCTGTTTGATACTCATGGTACCTGTCTCTGTAAATAGAGTTTGTAAACTGTACCCTGTACATTATGTTGTATGTCATCCTTATTGTTGTTCTGTTGTTTTTATGTTACATGTGTAACTAATGTCCTGCAGGTCACCCTTGAAAAAGAGATCTTTTGATCTCAAGGGGCTTTCACCTGGTTAAATAAAGGCTACAAACAAACAAATGTATACCCACTGCAGTTCTTATTTGTATTTCTTCATTTCACACAAGAAAGGTTTTCTTAATCATTTTGATCATCAGATGTCATACAGTAGTTCTGATTGACAGTTTTACCTCTGTTCCAAATCAGTGACTTTCTAAATGGGGCGGCGGTGCGAAAGTCCATAGGGAGTTGGCTTGGGAACTGGAAGGTCACCAGTTCAAGTCCCGGAAAGTCCAAGTACTACAGAGGTGTTCCTGAGCAAGGCACTCTCCCTACACTGCTCCCCGGGCGCCTTACATAATGGCAGCCCACTGCTCCTAACATTAGGATGGGTCAGATGCAGAGATCTTTCACATTTCCCCTCTGTGGGACAGATAAAGGTTTAAAAAAAAAGACATTCTGTTTTTGACCCTCATTACTCTGTCCTTCAATGATGCAACTATAGAAAAAGAAAAGCGGAATACATTTAAATTTAAAACCTTTTTCAAGTCACCGGTGCCTGTATCATAAATGAACACTATGGTGTGACTAAAAACCTACCGAGATAAAAATACAAAAGGTCAATCAAACTGTGTCAGATGTACCTGTGTGTCACACACAGGGTGACTAACAACCAGCTTAATATTTTTGTCAGCTTTCAGTTTTGGCAAAAAAACAAACAGACAACAACGCAGCATCCCAAACACAGCCTCCTCATTCATTTCAAATAGGTCATCACAATAAGGTACTGACTCAGAGTGTTGGGCAACACAGCGCAACGGCATCCAGCAAGGCTCTGTGTTGGGCAACTCAAATATCTGTAAGTTCCCGGTCCTGATAAATCAAACTTGAAAAACATTGTATTAACAGTGTTTAGGTTGTGATCGCTATGTGAGTGTGATAAATTGAAGGCTGTAAAATCCTTCTTCACAGTGGTATAAATCACAGAGCAGTGTGCAGGCGTCTGATAAGCCTTCAAACTCATGAATCTATTACTCAAACCAGCCTTTCCTGCAGCAGCAGCAGCAAGAACCTTCCTAAACTTTTTCACACTTAGAAGCAGCTCTCCTAGCTTACAATATCCCTGTATGGTTTGGGTTTGATGATTTTTAAACCTACTTCTGGCAAGGTATGATTGTTTATTCTCACAGCTTAATGCTGACCATGTGGTCTACACTGTGGTCTACACCGCTTCAGAAATGTTTCAGTGTTTCTGCAGACTAACAGCACAATAAGCAATCAGTTAAAACAGGTCTAAGCTAATCATAACAAATACTGCTCATTTCTGCTTTATACGGGGGTGATAAGATGTATTGTCAGATCTAATGAGCCTTAGTGGTATCATGAAATAATTATCTCTTTAATTGTCTTGTCCTGTCAGCCCCCTTTAAACACTCACTATGGATATATGTTAGGGCTGCTCGATTATGGCAAATATCATAATCTCGATTATTTGGGTCAATAATTGATTACACGATTATTAAAAACGATTATCCATTTACTGTGAACAGTATGTTTTTAACAGTTGATTACCCTGAACTTTAAGAATAATTCAACTGAAAAAAAAAAGAAGTAATTAAAAAAAATAATAGTAATAATAAAAAAATAATCGTTTTATTTCGATTACGTTGTTTTTGTAATCGTTGCAAACCATGATCGTAATTGCGATTAAAATACGATTAATTGAGCAGCCCTAATATATGTAATATGGTTTCATTTTTAATTGGACTGAGATATGTGGATTCACTGTGTTATCTCTACGTTTTAAGAACTTCTAAAGCATTTCATAAATGTCATCTTCATCTTTAATATGATATTGAACCAAGAAATCTATTAAGTCATTTATCTGCATGAACTTCCAGGGCAGCAATTATTATTTGGTAGTGACTATAGGTACTTTAGGTATAGCCCTAAAAGGAGTCGATTAATTGTGTGGTCTTATGTTGATTTTAGTAAGACAGTAAAACTGAGGGACTAAGTGCTTGGGACAATGTATTCTCATTTTACGGTATTTTTGCATTGTGGTGGTTGTAGTGACAGTAGAGGTGAATGTCCGGGAACCCTGTGGTCAATCATGAAGAAGACCCTTTAAGATTTTAATCAGCCTCTTAATCCACCACGATTAAGATCTATAACATATTGATCTGTGTTTGGCAGGCGCTCCACACACTGACGCTCATGATGGAGGTCAGCTGTCCAGCCGAGGCTGATCGTTGCACTGATTTAGTTGAGATTGTTCATCAGGATGTGACCGGGCAGGGTAAACCCACACGAGTAAATTTCAACGGACCTCAAGTGGGATTAAGGTTTGTAATAAAATGACTTGTTTTCCAAGGATCGATATCCTTGCTGCTCTAGTGTCCCTGAATGTGTGCCATGAACCACGATCGGTGACCTGAGTCTTTGCTTTAATCACATGTAACGGAAACCAAACACGGCAGCAGCTACATGAGGTGGCAATTTAATCTGCTGTAAAGCTTTTGTAGCAAAAAGTAAATTGCAGATATCCAGCAGACAATTCTAAAAGGTTTATGAAAATACTGTATCCCAATGCCCCATTTTTCTGTGCACTTGTTCCCCAAATTCAAAAGAACCCAAATATAATCCACTTCCTCCATCTAATATTAATTATTCCATTTTCCAACTTCCTGTTCCTGTTTGGCCACAGTTGACTAATCCTGGAAACCATCAGGATTGGAAAACAAAGACCGGATCATGTTAAAATACCTTAAATTAAACAAAAAAATCACAATATAATTTAAAAATCATAAAGTATTTTACAAATACTGGATCAAGTAAACACACTTAAAATGGACAGTGTGCAATACACATTTAGACATCTCTGGTGCATTAAGTGATGTGTGTCTTTGGTCTGGGATGATCAGGTAAAAAAGGGAATAAAAATGAAATGCACAACCAAATATATATTATTTTTTATTATCATTCCCTGTTCCAAAACCTGGCTCCTAAATTAATTAATTACCCAACTCGACCCATCTCTGTTATGCTAGTAGCATGAAATGTTTTCAAACCTATAGTCTTCAGAGGTGCTCAACACTGATTTAAATGACATCACTTGATGTATTGTTTATTATTCCTCAAATCCTTTAAACCGAATTGAAAGTATTAAAATTGTCCCATATAATTCTGTAATTTAGATGATGGTGATTTTAGATACCGAATAACATGTTTTGATGTGTTATTGATTTAGGCTGTAGAAAAGGCCCCAAAGTTATAGTTATTGATATATATTATTTTATTATACAGAGTTGATACCTGTTAAGTTGTGCCTTCATAGTGGGGAGGGGCTAACCCACGTGTTTTGGGTGACGTCATACACACATCAGAGGGTAATGTGCGTCAGTAGTTGCAGGAAAGTTATGCCATCTTAATTGTCGTGTTGTGTGCGTAAATGAACGAAAAACCACACACACAAATATCTGTATGTCTGCCTAAATCAGTAAAGAAGTCAAGCCTCATCTTAGCTCCTCATTTCCTCTATTCTGGACCTTTGGCCTTAAGTGGTGTTCTGGCCGACACACCGGGGTGAACAGACACAAAACTAGTGCCAACACTGAGTCATCTCTAACTCTCCACTACATAGGCACTTCCCGTTTATCCAGAGTTTAACTAGAACTACACATAGGCCACTTGTAGTAGGACCTGATGTGTTTAGATCAGCCCCAACTAACAACAGACTGACAGAAGGATGGTAAACAGAGAAAATGTTGCAATTGCTAATATGTCTGCTATTCTAGCATGAACAATGCCATGGATTGTTCAAGGCACAGTTACATAGGCTACTAATGTTTCAGCGCCAAGGGACAGGACCATGCATTCCTACTAGACCAAACCTCAGTGAGATAATGAGTCAATAAATCATGTTTACTTGACTAACATACTCCACTACTAACAGCCCCTCTGCCCTGCACTCTCTCTGCTCCTCAGGGAAGAAGAGGGGGGATGGCAGGTTAACAAGGAGCGTGCATTTGATCATTTTGCTAAGTAGGATGACATCCTCCCTCATACAGTATGCCCTACTGATTGTAATAAGCCTTTAGGGCTATCTGTGTTCACCCAGTTAGATAGTTATGGCTCCTCCGTCCGTAACTGAGAAATCATTCATACATTTCCTGTAGTGTCAGAGTCCCTCTCCCTCTCTGATGAATGAATCACAGTGATGGCAGTCTGCATTAAATACCCTGCCTGTTATTCAATCAGAGGATACACATATAAATGATTAAAGATTGTGAAATTATCTAGCAGTGATTACACGTGATCAGCAAAAGAGACACACATCCTGCCAGTTTCACTCACACATATCTAATCAAAGAAAATCAGGCACAGAAAACATTATGGATGAGAAAAAATTCACCTGAAAATATTGTTTGTTTGTTTCAAATACTATGCCATATATTTCATAGAAAACATGGATTCATTTGGTAGGACGATTCTACCAGAAGAAAAAGTGACATCTATGTTACGAGATTTCCATTCGAAAAAACACATATTTCTGGAATGCATATACTGTATCTCTGGTAAAGATATAACTTAACATGTTTCCCTAATGCTAAATTCACAAGTCGTACAGAATCCTTCTGGAGGACAATTTAAAATACTGTGTTTGTTGTTTAATTTGGATGACTAATTGTCCAGAACCTCATGTTGCATTCCTATTGCCTTCCCTAAAGTTAGGCTCTAACTAAAAAGTCAACTTCGAGACGAACAGGACCGGTTTTTCGATTCAGGAAAACTGCTCCATATTTGCCATCCAATGAGTAATGCTTCTAGCATGACTGAAGATAAAAAATGAATAATTATTTGCTGCATACTGTATACATTATTACATTTCCTTACTGTGTTTGTTTGTTGTTGCTGTATTTTTCTTTTAATAAAGAAAGTTTGCAAGTCCTATTATTGTTGGCCACTCAGCAACATACAGCCAATTAAATCTAAATACAAGTTTAAATTATTTTTCCACTTGTTTTCCTGAAGTCCCTGTTGTACTTTAACAGCAGAGTGTGCAGATAGTTGTTCAACTTTACAACTCTTTAATTCATTGTTAATTCACCATTAATTTGTCACTGCCAACATAAGCTCATTGACACTGGAGTGGATGGACATTGGGATGAGTTTCCCGTAGAGAGCAGCTATATGATAACGGTTGTCCCAACAACAGGAGTCATGACGACAGACGAGCAGCATGACTAAAACATTAGTTGGGAGTCGGTGAAAGACATAGTAAGTGATATCCTAGGGGTAAATGTTCACCTGTCTAATTATAAACACTGTCTTTCAAATAACGGCACACACACACACACACAAAGAATGCATGGAGGTACTCAAGAGTGAGACAAAAACTCTTACAGGGCATGTAGTGTAATGACGTCCATTACCTACATTGTAGAGTCACCTTTGAAAACAGGTTTGAAAAACATGGAGAGTTAAATCCATCAGCCATTTGTTACTGTCCATTTAAGTACTTCATGAGTCAGTGGAGTAACAAGTGTCAGTTGGGATTTGTCTGCGTAAGCAAACAGCAGAGACAGCCCATCTGTGTTCATGGTGTCAAAATGTCTTGTTTGACTCATAGACATCACAGACCAACTCTATCTACATTGCATCTCTTCCTCCCTCCTCCGTCTCTGTCCTTCCTCGTAGCTGTGTACAGTAGATCACATTATCTATTAGCACTTCATGTATATGTCATGTTCGGGCACCTAGTAAGGATAACACCTGGGCGCCTCCCTAGGGAGGTGTTCCAGGCACGTCCAGCTGGGAAGAGACCGAGGGGTAGACCTAGGACCAGGTGGAGGGATTATATCTCTTCGCTGGCCTGGGAGCGCCTTGGGATCCCCCAGTCAGAGCTGGTTGATGTCGCCAGGGAAAAGAAAGTTTGGGGCTCTCTGCTGGAACTGCTACCCACGCGACCCGACCACGGATAAGCGGGAGAAGATGGATGGATGGACATCATGTATAATGGATCAGCTTAGAGGCAGCGGATCTCGCCAGCTTTACTTGACATTGCTCCCAGAATATCTTTGGTCCATTTGCGGCACTTAGTGCACACCTGCAGCGCTGTGGAGAAAAGCTTTCTGTTCTCTCGCTTTCCATGCAGAGAACAAAAACCTTTCTCTCCTCTTTCAAAAGCTTCAGTGAAAGAAAAATAACTATGCACTTTAGAATACTTTTCTTGAGACGTATTTTAAATTGGCCTACAGTACACTGTAGTTAATAAATGGCAAACACTAATTACCCATGAAAAATGGGAAATGTATGAGTTTTTCTTATGTGTCGAACAGCAAAAACATAAAACATATGGGCTCAGAACAGTCTCATAATAAACACATGACCACAGAAGGATTCACACTTGTATTTCATGATCCGCAAAAGGATTCACACTTGTATTTCCGGATCCACACTTGTGTTTTTCAATGCACACACAAATGTGTTCCGTTTCATATACATGTAAATAAAATCCAAATACAGAAAAATACAGCTGCTTTATTTATGTCTGTATGAAGTTGTTGTGAGTGTGGAGGGAGCAGCTACAGGTTAGCTTAGCCTAATCGATCAGTGCACTACGAAGCCAGTGTTAGACAGTGAACTTTCAACGGGGGGAGCCCCACCGGTCATTATCGGCCGATATTCACTCTTAATACACTGAACAAAAATATAAATGCAACACTTTTGTTTTTGCTCCCATTTTTCATGAGATGAACTCAAAGATCTAAAACATTTTCTATATACACAAAATAACCATTTCTCTCAAATATTGTTCACAAATCTGAAAATATCTGTGATAGTGAGCACTTCTCCTCTGCCGAGATAATCCATCCCACCTCACAGGTGTGGCATATCAAGATGCTGATTAGACAGCATGATTATTGCACAGGTGTGCCTTAGGCTGGCCACAATAAAAGGCCACTCTAAAATGTTCAGTTTTATCACACAGCACAATGCCACAGATGTCGCAAGTTTTGAGGGAGCGTGCCAGCAATTGGCATGCTGACAGTATTTATTTGTCTGCTTAATATAGCAGCGTTTTATGTTGAGAATGATATTGCAAAGTGGGGTGTTTATGACAGCTGAATATAATTTGATATGAATAAATATTAATAATATAAATAATAAGGCTGATATTACTGTATTCTTATTGTCAAGAAATCCAATGAAAGGCCCCCAAAAGTATTAAAGGGCCACTTGAAGGGAACTGGGGAATCATCTCAAGGTTTCTCGAGAAAATCAATGTCAAACTATATTTAAAAAAAAAATTCTAGGGGCTACATTTATTTTCCAGCACTTGTCGTATAGTCTATTCCTCTTCTCTTTATCGGTTGTATCATGCTCCTCTTTCTTCACACTTTATTGTATTGTAGCTCATCAGACATAATTTGTCATTTAGTGAAGACAAAAGATACCTGAACGCTGCGCTGTGCCACTGTGAAGCCTCCAAGAGGGGGAGTCGAATGAAAGTCAAGGGTGTGGGCGAGGACTAGCGGAGAATTGTTCAGCTGATCACACACACACTTAAGCATACACATACCCACCGACACATACTGAACAGTTTACTGATGGGCAGAGGTGGGAGAGGTCCAATTTTGCGCTTCAAGAAAGAAAGTGAGAAAATAAAAGGAGAGTCAGACTGGGGTAATTTGAGAGCGAGCATTTCAGACGGAGGGGGGAGAAATGTAGTGGCACATACACGGATGATTTATCTACAGTTTGTGGGGATTGAATAAATAAAAGGAAAGGGAAAGGAGGGGTAACAACATACAGCACAAAAACAAAGGGAGTTTATTTAACTGACTCACTTATCAGACGTATTATTACCTTTAATGGGTGAAATGGGCGAGATAATTGATTTAGACGCGGGGCAGGATAACTGAAAGTCATAGAATGAAAGAGGGAGTAGTGGAGTCATGGATGACGCAGGAACGTAATGAATGAGATGGACTGATTCATGCTTTTCAATTTCACTGTCCGTCAGAGAAACTCACAGAGCAGGGTGGAGATTAGATTGATCCAGATACTCATTAACGAACACACACACTGAAGGCACATGCATGAACGTCACAGTATGGATGTATGAAGGCTAATAGTCCTATTTGAAATGATTGTTTTGCTCTTTATGGCTGCGAGTTAACAATCAGTTTGCCATATGTCCAACGAGTGTGTCTGTACCATAGAGATCAGATGACTGACACGTAATATTGACGCTGCTCGCTCCACTCTTCAGTGTCCTAACTCTATGCATACTTAATTTTTTAACAGCACAGTATCTTGAAGAAATAGGGTGCTGCTATCATGTTCCAGATCTGCTAAGAACATTTTTGATTATTAATTGTGACAACCATCTTGCTCACCTTAACAAAGTTCCTTAACCATTGCCTTAACAATTGCTTATTTGCATATATGACAGAGCTCAATAGAGAGTTTTTCAGCGTGTAAGCATATGTCCTAAAACTTTACTATTTTGTTTCAACCTCAACCAAGCAGCAACTAGGCAGAGAGCGACTCGACTGGTTGTAAAAATATGTATAGAAGTCTACCAGAAATTGTTGTTACTTCAAAGTTGATTTATTACCTCAGTGAACATTATCCTTGCTAGTTTATTATCTCAAATGCTTGTTTCAAATCTTCTTCAATGCAGCATTATGTTCATTTAGTAAAAAACGGTCACATTTATAGTGAAAAAGACAATAAACCACACCAAGGCCATCTTGTGATTGACGGGCATAGCTAACAACAACAATTAACAGAGTAGACACCGCAAACGTGAAAAACAGGAATTTAAAGATTATTGATACTATCTTTCATGACTTCCAATATTAAATGGTATACATGTATTGTGTACATTGTATTCTGACATTGGGATGCAGTCTTTTCTCACTTGCACTCAGTCTCTAAACATTTAAACATATCTTATCACCATGTTAGTGTGAAAACATGGTGATAGTCCCTTTATCAGATTTGTGATTATTTGTGGATAATGCATGCCAACTACAATTAAAACAAATTCCTTGCTTCACCTTTACCTCCATGTCCGTAGATAAAATTCAGGCATTTAAAACAACTGTAGGGCGAGAAACTCTGCGATCATTTCCTAGATTAATTAACCACAGAGGCTTTAAAGTTTAAACTGAAGACATCAGCATCAGACCAAGATTCATTTAGGTTATAGCATGTATAACAGGGGCAATCTACCTCTAATGTGCTTTGAATGTGCGTGTGTGTGTGTGTGTGTGTGTGTGTGTGTGTGTGTGTGTGTGTGTGTGTGTGTGTGTGTGTGTGTGTGTGTGTGTGTGTGTGTGTGTGTGTGTGTGTGTGTGTGTGTGTGTGTGTGTGTGTGTGTGTGTGTGTGTGTGTGTGTCCACAGCATGCGTCAGAAACCAGTCTGGGTCAATGTTGATTAAATAAACAATTGTGTTTATAAAGCAGACCTTCTTTCAACACGCGTGCATGAACCATATACACACAGACACCTCTAACATGCTACGCTGTCACACCACTTTGCTGTTGTCACTTGTGATAAAGAGACGGCCTTTTACAATGGAATAAAGTGCAATTTCAAAACCTCAAACACCACCCCCATACACACATACAATATCAACAACAGAATCAGGCAGGGAATATTTAATAATATAAACTAGAGAATGCAATTCCTGAAGAAAATGCAAGTGGGAATGCTTTATGCTGAAAAGCTGACACTGAGCTGCTATGCTGAAATGTAATGTGTAAGAAGAAAGTGAAGAATTTAGATTGAAATGATACATGAACACTGGGGGCTTGAATGTGTGATAAGAGAATTAAAGAAAGTAAAAAGGCTTGGAAAAGCAGCAGAATATTTTAACTGCAAACTTTTGAACTAACTTGATGATGAATGATATGTCGCCATGGCAACGGAGGGATGCGTTTCCATGGAAACGACATATGATGACACCCCATAATTGACATAGAGCTGTTGAGGGCCGGACCATTAACCATCATCTGAAGTCTGGTGCTGTTTTGACCATTTTCATAGGAGTTACAACAACATCGTGTTTTATGGCAAGGGATGTGATTCAAGTGATTCCATGGATGCAGCCAATGGTGATATGTCAGATTTGGCATAGAGCTGTTGAGGCATGGACCGGTGATGTACAAGTGAAGTTTGGGGGAGAATCGGACCATGTCCATTGGAGTTACAGCGACATTGTGTTTTATGGCGAGGGATGCGTTTCCATGGAAACGTCATATGGTGAGATCTCAGATTTGGCGTAGAACTGTTGAGGCATAGACTGGTGATATACAGGTGAAGATTGGGGGACGATCGGACCGTGGAGTTGGAGTTACAGCGACATCGTGTTTTATGGCGAGGGATGCGTTGCCATAGTAACACCACATTACGTAACATCAGATTTGATGTAGAGCTGTTCAGGGCCACAGTGTTAACCATCATGTGATGTATGGTGGCGTTCTGAGCATGTCAGGTGGAGTTATGACATCATCATGTCATATCTCCAACACACAGGTGTTTATGTTTGAGCTAACAATGTTATGAAACACCTGTGCTTGAGCCCAGAGATCAAAGGTTTGCATGGTGATGTGCAGTAATCAGTGAGAGGAGAGCCTTTCCATTGTTCTGAATGAGAGATAAACCTCTTACATGTGAACGTTTTGTTGAAGAACCGTAACAGATATCAGTGAAATGTGAACGCATGAAGCATCTCAAGGACCCTGAGCATCTGAAGTGTGCTTTTTGTGTACTTTCGGGTCAACAATGTGGCTTTTTTGGTAGATTAACTAAAGGTGTGCAGCTGCTGCTGTGAGGAAGATCGGCCTGAATTTACAATGGTTCTTAATGGAGACATGTTGAAAGTTTTTGTCACTTCTAAACCATCAACGTGTATCTTAGACCCAATTCCAACTAAGCTGTTGAAGGAAGTCTTTCCATTAATTAGCACTTCTTTATTAAATATTATGAATATGTCTTTATTATCAGGCTATGTTCCACAATCATTCAAAGTAGCAGTGATAAAAACCGCTTCTTAAAAAGCACAACCTCGATCCAGAGGTTTTAGCCAACTATAGACCTATTTCTAATCTTCCGTTCCTCTCAAAATTCTTGAGAAAGCGGTCGCAAAACAGTTGTGATTACTTAAAAAACAATGATTTATTTGAAGATTTTCAGTCTGGCTTTAGAACACATCATAGCACAGAGACAGCTCTGGTTAAAGTCACAAATGACATTCTAATAGCCTCAGACCAGGGTCGTGTCTCTATTCTTGTTTTGCTCGATCTCAGTGCTGCATTTGATACTATCGACCATGATATCTTATTGCAAAGACTAGAGCACTTAGTTGGCATACAGGGAACTGCTTTAGGCTGGTTTAGGTCCTATCTATCTGAACGCTCTCAGTTTGTACGTGTCAACGATGAATCTTCCACGCAAACCAAAGTTAGCCATGGAGTGCCTCAGGGCTCAGTGCTCGGACCTATTTTGTTCACATTATATATGCTTCCGTTAGGCAATATTATAAGGAATCATTCTGTACATTTTCATTGTTATGCGGATGATACTCAATTATATTTATCAATCAAGCCTGATGAAATTAATCATCTAAATAAAATTCAAGACTGCCTCAAGGACTTAAAAACGTGGATGACCTTAAACTTTTTGATGTTAAACACGACCAAAACTGAAGTTATTGTACTCGGCCCGAAGAATCTACGAAACAAACTATCTAAAGATATACTAACTATGGATGGCATTAATTTGGCCTCCAGTGAGACTGTAAGGAATCTTGGTGTTATATTTGATCAGGATTTATCCTTTAACACCCACATAAAATCAATTTCTAGGACCGCCTACTTCCATCTACGTAACATTGCAAAAATCAGGCATATCTTGCCTCAAAACGATGCAGAGAAACTAGTCCATGCATTTGTTACTTCAAGGCTGGATTATTGTAACTCCTTATTATCAGGGTGTACCAAGAAGTCAGTTAAGTCGCTTCAGCTGATTCAAAATGCTGCAGCTCGTGTACTAACCAGAGTTAGGAAAAGGGACCACATTACTCCTGTTCTGGCTGCCTTACACTGGCTCCCTATAGAACACAGGATAGAATTTAAAATTCTTCTTCTCGCCTACAAAGCCCTTAATGGGCAGGCACCATCTTACCTTAAATAACTCATTATACCCTACTGTCCTACTAGGGCATTGCGTTCCAAGAATGCAGGGTTGTTGGTTGTCCGGAGAGTCTCTAAAAGTACAATGGGAGCCAGAGCCTTTTCTTATCAAGCTCCACATTTGTGGAATCAGCTTCCAGTTTATGTTCGGGCGGCAGACACCCTATCCGTTTTTAAGAGTGCACTTAAGACCTTCCTTTTTGATAAAGCTTATAGTTAGGGCTGATTAGATTCAGCCCCTAGTTTTGCTGATATAGGCTTAGTTTGTCGAGGGACAACTTACTTCTTCCTTCTCTCCGTCTATACCTGTGTACCTATCTCATGTTCCGATTAACCCAGCTTCCCCAAATGTCTTTCTTTTTGGTGTCTATATACGCCGGGATCCGGAGTCATGGATGATCCTGTTGCTGCGGTCCTGTGTCCTGGATCGCGTGCCCTGGATCTTGAGTCGTGGCTGTGGTCCTGGATCATAAGTCCTGGATGGATATCCTCGTGGATTCATCTTCCTATTATACACACATGCATTTCCAAACATTTGGACTACCTATGTTGCAAATGTATTATCTTTTCAATTTACACACGGCATCTATTGCACGTCTGTCCGTCCTAGGAGAGGGATCCCTCCTCTGTTGCTCTCCCTGAGGTTTCTCCCATTTTTCCCTTTAAACTGTGGGTTTTCTCCGGAAGTTTTTCCTTGTACGATGTGAGGGTCTAAGGACAGAGGGTGTCGTATTGTCATACTGATATTCTGTACAAACTGTGAAGTCCACTGAGACAAATGTAACATTTGTGATATTGGGCTATATAAATAAACATTGATTGATTGATTGATTCATGCCCTCAAGAGGCATTTTGTTTAATTATTTAGCTTAATCTATTCTACACACTCTAGCCTTAACGAGCTTGCGCAATACACACTAATGTTAAAATCTGAAGAAGGCCTCTTTACCAAGGTCTGAACAATGTTTAATATCTCTAAAAGTATGAATCTGATTTAAAAGTTGTTTAATATGAATAATATCAGAAAGATGTGTAACATTTTAAAGTTGGAATGAGGTTTCTGAGTGAAAGTATGAAGGAACAGTTAACAGTTGAAGTGGCATGAAGATTTTTCAAGTCTGAAGAGTTTCTCCATTGACTTTCATGTTCAAAATGGGATGAATTATGGGATATATCTCGGGAATTATGAAAGTTATGAATGAGAAAAGTAATAGCAATCGATTCCCGACCGAGCTGAACGTTTTGATGTTTGAACTGAGTTTCTGCGATGTGGAATGTGGGAGCAGAAGAGCAGCAAAATAACCCGGCGGAATAATAATAAAGAATTTATCCGTAGAAGAACAAGTAGTTGGAATGCTGTATCAGCATTCCCACTAAATAACATCTGGATGAATGTGTGCACAGTTACTGTATGTTTATGCAAAATGTGTTTGTTGGTGATGTGATGTAGCTTGCAGAGACAAAAGGTACAGGGTGCTCTTGTGTAATCCGTTCCGCAACGCACCCTGATGAATACATATCAGCGATATCAAATGGAGGAGTCTACAAAAGAAATAAAGTGCATGAAATATTCAAGACTTTCTTTTTACATCAACCTTCTTCTCTCTTTGAGCTTCTTAACAACAGTCCACAACACAAATCTTCTTATCAGCAATTTGGTTCATACGACCTCTGTTTTTGCACATGCAAATCTCTCTGGCTGAGTGGTTCCACGCTGAAATTACGCACTTCTTTCAAGTTATATCTGGCCAGAAATTGTGACAAAGTATGCTTGTGTTTGGTTCTGATTTGAGGTAAAAACACAGATTGACATCTACAGTAGTGCTCAATATCTCCACAAGGTAAACCTTTTACTGGGGGAGGATGGGTATTTATTTTTGCATTGCAACATGTTAAACATTTCCATCAGCTTCAGCTGTCTGTTTTTTACTTACGTTTTTTAATCAGCTTGCTACTCAGCACACATCATTTATGTGAATTTTACCTTGATCCACCCTCACCATTGAGTACCTGGTTTTATCATGGCTTCCATTATGTATTGTATGTAATGTATTTTCCTTTGAATGTCTTCTAATGTGTCATTGGCTGAATGTGATATTATGTGTCAAAGAAAAAACTCTGCCTTTTGAATCCAACGAGAAAATGAAGTACTTTTTTATTTCAATTTTGTCTCTGTATTTTGTGCTTTTAACAAATATCAGCATAAAGTAAGATGACGGACATGGTAAACGTAACACCTCATAACTGCAGCATGATGAGAGCATTTAGCTCAGAGCCCCGCTATGTTCAACTTCATCAGATAGCTGAAAGCAATTTGCAGACTCTTATGAGTTGAGAGGCTATTTCCAGTTTTCACGGCAGCTGTGCTTGCCCTGTCTCTCAAGTAGGCTTCAATCAGCATTCACCTAGTCCTTCATTGATTCAATCTCCAGCTACATGAGATGACAAGATGATAGTAATCAACAATGTACGTAACAAAATGCCCCTGTACGCTCTGTTTTTATCACAAGGGCCAAATCAAATCCAAACCGAATACATCGCTCAGCACCACATCATTTGGTGGGCGTCAATGACACCATTTTGATCACATTTTATTGTACATACTGAAATAATCAAGGGTTGACCATTTGTGTTGAAAAGTAGTGGGGACATACTGTAAGGTTTTGGGTGAAAATATCATTTTTTTAAAGCAGTCTTTAAACATATATGTACAGTATGAGTATGGAATAGTTAAATATAACCCCTCTTAAAGGGGCTCAACATAGGCTTTTACAGGCTCGACATAAGAAATGATAAATATTGACCATAGAAATAACAGCTATCTGTATGCATCTTTCACAGAGAAAGGATGGAAAACTGTGTCAAGAAGAATCCATGTCAAGAATTTGTTAAAGTTACTGATTTAATATAGATTTCATTTCAGGTTTTTTTGTATTGTAAACACATTTTTTCAAAGTGTTCTTATTCGTTACGTCGACATGCATCAGTGCCGTGACCAACCTCCACTGAATATTAACTTTAAAAATGTAAGTTTGTCATAGTAAATACCGGAAGAGACAGGAGGGAGCAGTGTGCCATTACTAGCTATGTTATCTGCAGACATTAAGTGGAAGTCTGATTTACTGTAATGTATAGCTTTTAAATGTAAGCCTTACTTAGTTCCAATTATCAACATAAGTTCATAGGTCAAATCGATCACTTTCTTTAAACAATGCCCCCCACAGGCTCCACCCACAGCTCTTGTGATTGAGACTTGTCCGCTCTTCACAACAACCCTCCATCTCTGTTTGCTTATTTAAAAAAGACTTTAACCAGTGAAACCTCAAGCTTTCTGACAATAGTTTCAGGAGGAAGAGGATAATATAAAAAGACATTAGCTAATTTCATCCAAACCAACGTCCAAGACCAACGTCTGTTAATCAATATCTGTCCTTTGTAAATGTGCGCCTACCCATCCTGACCAAATCAAATCCCTGGCCATCATACCATTACAAAAGAGTGGTCTGATATCTGAGAAACCAGGGAGACCTCAGGCAGGACAACTTAGGATATTACTTCTTGGAGATGGGGGGGGTGAAAGGACGCAGAGGGAGAGGAAGGGCTCTGAAACAAGTACAAGAACACATTTGGGGCAGTTCTTGCAAACCAGGTGTACCGGCGCACAATCTGCAAATGAAGACAGATGGGATGATACATTGTTCTTAGGACAGGCTTCACTAATGGACAATCACATCAGCATCTCTCATCCCATTTTAAATACATTTTCGTGAGAGTCCAGGTCAGCTTCTCCAAGAACAAACCTGTCAGTGAGGTGCAGAGAGTCAAGGCATCAGCCCCATTTTTTATAAATGTACTTAATGCACCATGGCATGTGTACATTTTTACATATGGTTGAAAGTACTTTTATTCATTATTAATCTGCTGATTGTTTAATTGATTAATAGTTTCCTACATCCCAAGCAATCTGTTCAGATTGCATTCATTATTTTGTCCAATATATTCCATGTATGTCATGTATTACAAAGAGGCACTTTCTACACATTTTTGATTGAAGAAATTACTAAAACATTAGATTGATAATTAATATCTTTTTTAAATAAATATTCTGCAAAATAATGTATTGATTCACAGACTAATGGTGCAGCGTTATGATCACAGAACAATAATTGGATGATCTGGATGTAATAAGATTTTCCTTATTATAGCATCTGCACACAATTAGACCCTTATAGGGATATAACATTGATTTGTGTCTGATGTGGCCTCTTCAGGCTTCTGTAAACTAACTGATGATCACCACAGGGCCACTCTCGGCCCCTGAGGGCATATTACAGGGACCCTGGTTGCAGCTGCATTAGGCTGCAATAACTCTTCTGTGCAGATGTCAAATGTAGGCACCTAAACAACCGGCAGTGATTGTCTAATGTCTTCGGATTCTATGATTACCCAGCACAGTATGGCGTGTCTTTACGTGGTGATAACAAGACATTTAGGGTAAATGAAAGGAAATTTAGTTAGTGGAGGTAACAAACCATTTTCATACAGTTTCTGAATGTGTGTTGTGTGCAGCAGTCACATTTGAATCGAACTTAAAAGCATATTTACACACATCATGTAATCAGCTTTATGCAGCACTTCATATCACACAGCCCAAACCAAAAGAAGCCAATATCAATAAGAATTTGCATATTAATGACTTTCATGAAAACATAAGCCATAGAGAGAGAGGAAGAGGAAAAGAGAAGAGAATGACTACTAAACTTTTCATAAATACATTTAAAGGGATCATGCCGGTATGCCATTACATTTGCCATGAGCAGATAAGATTTAACATCTAATACAATATCCATGGATTCATATTCTGTCTTATGTCTTTCTTACACTTTCAAAAACGACTTCCCTGTCCTGGACACCAACAAACAAAAATACAAAATGTACATAACAAACACAGTACAACGTGTATAGATTTAGTTTTTTGTCTAGCTCCACAAAGCAAATAGTAACAATAAAATACAATACCATAAAAAATAGAAAAGGTTCCCAAAAAGAAACAGTAAAGGAATATTCCAGCATGTTTAAGAAAGAGTAAACAGAGAACCAGCATAAACTGCATCATTTATATATTATGCAATGGCAGGTGATTTAAATGGTGAATGATGTACACGTTATGGATCACCATGGTAGAAAGAGAACAAGCAGAACCTGGCTTGCTGTTCAAATACAAATAAGACAAGTTGCCTGTTGAAAGAGGAAACGTTTTTTTCCTCTTTCTTTTAATCTAAATTCGTTAATTCCCTCATCTAACACACACATATATACACACACACACACACACACACACACACACACGCACACACACACACACACAAACCATAGCTTCTAGAACACCTCCAAAAGTTTCAGAACAAAATGTCGTTTGGACCACAAGGAGGGAGAAAAAGGAAATAAACTCGTATAGGCTGCATCATTCGACACACAAGCTCCTTAAAGCTTTGATGGAATAGCTAGAGTTAAGATTAACACAGCAAACATTAACAAAAATAGTTTTTACCTAAGCGTCCAGACCTCCTCGTGCGCCCCTGGCACCCCCACACCGCGCGCTGCTCATCTCCCGGCCCGGCCCATCACCGCAGGTACTGTCCGGAGAGCACAGCACATCACCGTGTCCGAAAGTGGATATTTAAAAAAATAACTCTGACGTTCAAAATAAAGAAAATAGAAAGAAAAACTGGACTTTTGAGTTCTCAACTTTCTGTCCAGGCTGCCTTCTCTCAGTACATTCATATAAACCACTTTCCTAATAGAAATCTCGCTTCTGTTTCAGTGGACTGAAGTGTGTCCGACTGAGCGAGGCTGAACGGTTCGCTGATGGGGCTCTGCGCTCCAGATTTTCGTCAAACTAGTCAGGATATCCAGGGTACTTCCGGTGAAGAGTTTCAAAATAAAACAAAAAAATATGTATTTCAAGGTTCATGGATGAGTAACCATAAGCACACAAATGACAATGTTTGTAAGCCATCTTTGTCATTTAAGGTCTTACATTTTAAAACTCCTATAGCAAAAGAGTACCATATTGTGTACATTTGTTTTTTTAAAGCAGCAGATAAAGGCCTGCAAACATTTGGAACATTTATTGGATAGTAAATCCAAAAATGTAGTCATCCTAACCTACGAGAATATTTAATCAGCGTAAAATGCATGAAATATAACCTGGCCTATAAGAAAACCTAGATAAAACGTTTTTATTGATACTACAATATTTACTGTCATAATTGTCAGAGTACGAGTTTGACTTATTTTTAATGAAGCGTTGCACATCTGCTCTTATGAATTTAAGGAACTGCTTGTGCTTTAATGTAATTTATTGTGAGTCTGTCATGGGCGTACATTTGTAGGTATTTGATAATCTCCTTATAAGTCAAAGTTCAAGGTTCAAGGTCCTTTATTGTCAAACTAACATAGCTACAATAAAGAACCTTGAACCTTGAACATTGTCTTATACGGAGATTATCAAATACCTACAAATGTATATCATTATGTGATGACACACAATAAGGGTTTTCTTTCATCTGTAACATCTACACAATGTGCCTGGACATAATACATGCTGGTTTAAAGTTAAGGTGTGTTTGTTTCATTGAATTGATCACCATAATTGAGGCATTGTTATTGTTACAGTGAATGTTTTAATGAATGAGTGCAACAGTTAGGAATATAAAACAGCTACAGTAGTATGAAGTTGGCTTGGAGGAAGAGGTGGATGGTTAATTTGTTCCAAGGCTGCATTAATTCACTCTTACGGTTGTCAGGTTTTCTTTCCTTTCTGTAAAAGTCACACAATGAAGGTGGATCTAAAGTTAGAACAATTGCATCTCATCTGTTATATATGAATGAAAGTCATTGTTCGCTCATTGATAGATTTTAAAGAACAATACATCGAACTGCATGTAATGATCATGTTTATTAGTGCCATTGTACTTTTGTGCCTTTATTTTTGAAATACCATTCAATACACTTCCGGTAAGTGTTTTCCTGAATGTCGGCAGCTTTATCCAGGTCGGTTCCTGGCTGGTCTTTCTAATTGAATGATCCTTAAGTCATTGAATATATTTTATTTTCTGACAGAAGGACTTTAGGTAGTGATTGTAGTGGAGGCTTTTATTTAAGATATGCTAGATATAAATAGTGTCTCCCCATAGTGTCTGCACTGGGAAAAAGATGCAACGGTAGGATACATTGCAGGGGGGTGTTGAAAGGTTACACTCAAAGGTGTGGGCAGCATTCAACAGGAAGAGACTTCTGAAGCATGAAAGCAAAGTGAAAGCTGCTTCAGAATTCTGATCAGTCTGCCCCTCTGTCCCTACCCCCCTTCCCCCGGGCCCATTTATTTCTGAGGATGTTTCCCGACCTACCATTTTCCACCTGTACACCACTTGATCTGCTCTGTGTCCTTCTGCATTTGGGTCCTCAGTCCTATCGAAATGACACCATGAGACACATGCTGATGAAGCAATGAGACTTGTGAGAGAAACGATAGTGGAGACTCTGATTGTTATCTCCTCTCTGACTCCAGTCCCATGACTTCCAGCCTTTAAGACTTGTTGCATCATATCATAGGATGCTCAGCCACAAGAAAAGGGAAAATGAGGTAACGTGAAGTTCCCTGGTGCCAAGTTTACAGTGAAATCAGTCATACAGAACCTGCCATTTTTGTAAACAAAATATTAAAACAAATGAATTCACATTATAGCTACCAATGTACTTGCAAATTACATCTCAGCTGACTTTGTTAGCGTTTTGTTTAGTGTTATTTCCATTTCCATTTTTAGTCATACATGATTTACACTCGTGGACTTAAAGACAGGAATTACATTTTAAAAATGTTTAAAAGGGTATTTGAGTGACATAACTCATTTCCATATGTCTTGGCTTTAGTCAGTTGTACTTTTGATGAAGGAGTTGAGTTCTAAAGTGTCCCTGTCGGACAATCATTTACATGTGTATGCTACTCTACAATAATAACAAGACAATGTGGTTCATCATTTTCCAGAGAGACTTCATTCAGGGTCAGTGCCCATTCATTAGCAGCATAATCTCGCTTATTTCACGAAGCAAAGGTTATGAAGAGTGAACCCAATTGCAAAACAAAATTATAAAGTCAAATGTAGGCTTCAAGCAGCTGCAGTGCCTTTTACAGTAGGCTATATGTGACAATTGGGACTGGGCAAACAAATTAACATTATGTAATTCCTTGGAAATTACATATTGCAAATTTGCACCCCTTCTTGTGTGACAGGCACGTGCACACATCAAAGTGGGCTTGAGCCCCTGCCCTTTTTCTTCCTCCAGAGAAAGTGCCCTTTTCCCCCCTTTTTAATTGTTTTAATAAATGAAGATATATATACTGCTGTTTGCGCACAGTTTCCCTTTCCAAAAATATATTGATTGAATACAAAATAAAAATATAAGGTCAGGAGATTAGACTGTGAAGTTCCGATGCTCTCTCTACCCCTACATTATATTTGTGTTTCTTGTACTGATTTTATCTTCATTTGTTTATTGGATCGAGTCTTTTTTATTGACCCATTGGATCAAGACTTTTGATTGGTCCATAGGAATTAACTAATTTGATTTGCCCATTGGAATCCCGTCATTTGATTGGCCTACTCGATCCACATTATAATAGGCCCATTTGATTGAGCCATTTGATTAATCCATTTGCACTTAGCAGGTTAACCTCATCAACATTATATGGGTTCAGCTCAATGTCAATGTAAGAACTGGCAGACTGTGAAGCTTTTGCACTTTAGTGGAATGCTGTTCACGTGACCAAGCATTGTTTATCATGAATGAGAAACATGTCTTTTTTTATGTTTTAGGAATGTTTATAAGCACAAATCTTGTAAGTAAATGTACAAATGTGCAAACATACACAAACACAGTGGTGTAGTGGGCATTGGACTTATTTGGAGCATGATCTTTTTTTTAATAGTCTAATAAATATAAAATCATTGCCAGTCTTATCAGTTGTAAGTGTGTATTTGTTGTAATAATGACAAAAACATAATACATTTCACCGTAATTATAATAAAAAATAAAAACGATTTTCCTTAAAAAATGATGATTCGTCACATCACGCTCGTGACCCCGCAGCGAGCTGGCCGTGGGTGTGTCAGTGACACAATCACGGCCAGCGAGCCACCCGCAGGTTTTGCGGCAGCTCTTTCCCTCAAGAACGCTAAGGAAAAAGCTTTATAATGGCAGTCAAATATTTTTTACTTAACTTCTTTTCTAAAAAGAATATAATTCACAAGAAGAAAGAGGCTAGCAGCACCGAAGCTACAAGTGAAGCTGCTACTAGTACTACATCACCAGAAGAGCCGCCTAAAGACGTGGATAATGCTAGCACTAACGTTAACGTTAGCTGCGCTAGCAACGTTCCCCTGGCTAGCTCAAGCTCACCTTTCCCAGAGGTATGGACGGAGGAGATGTGGCGGAGGATACAAGAGGCATAGGCCTACCCGTGGATAGACTGCAAAGCTGGGAAACTGGGCTTTAAAGTTTGTTCATCCATTTCGGATGTATCAGTCTTCAAAACGCAAGGTGTGTGTGTGTGTGTGTGTGTGTGTGTGTGTGTGTGTGTGTGTGTGTGTGTGTGTGTGTATGTGTGTGTGTGTGTGTGTGTGTGTGTGTGTGTGTGTGTGTGTGTGTGTGTGTGTGTGTGTGTGTGTGTGTGTGTGTGTGTGTGTGTGTGTGTGTGTGTGTGTGTGTGTGTGTGTGTGTGTGTGTGTGTGTGTGTGTGTGTGTTTGTGAAGCAGCGCTGTCTGCTTATTTGCAATATAGGCTAGGCCTAATCAGAATAATTTCAAGTCCAGATTCAATGTTGTTTGCATAAGTAGGCTATATTTTTGGTTTCGTTTATTTAATAAGTTAATTTCAGGACAACTTTGGGATTTTGTTTGTTTGTTATGAATTTTAAATAGATTTTGAAAGTGGAGATAGAGAGAGAAGCAGCGCTGTCTTCTTAGTGGCAATACTGTAGCTTATGCAATTTAGACCTATAAATTGTTTATGTAACTTATGTGACTGTGTGTCCATGGTTTTGAGTCTGTGTGTGTGTTGAGCGCAGCGACGTCTGCTTTTTGCAGTAGGTAACTAAAGTAGGACTAAACATACCGGTAGTTTCTGTGGACCTGTCTGCCCGTTTTGTGAGTGCACTGCGCGTGTGCGCACTTGTTTGGGATGACCTGATTAAAATAGCGTCCCCCCAGTAAAAAAATCCCCACTACACCACTGCACAAACATGTATACTTTTGGAGTCCATTTATATGTTTCATTCTGTGTAATGCATCTACTCAGTGTGATTGATACACTGTGATTCAAGCTGTGCAATCAGGAACCATCACAGTTCCAGAGAGAGTTCAAAGCTGGAAGAAACAAACTGAAAATGTCTTCACATTTTTCTGTCAACTGATAATAGTTTATTGAATTAGCAAATAACAAATTCATTTAGGCCTCTCTCTTTCCAATGCACACACACACAACCACACACACACATACACAAACACATACATGAACCCCAAATCACCACACACACAGTTTAAATATAAAAAATAATTTACTTATGATTGACTTCACGAGTCTCGATGAGGAGACAAACAAAAGGACCATTGAAATCTGAGCTGAATTCCATGGAGAAAGGCAACTTTTTTTCCGTCTGAAAATCATATCAAGTTTTTCTTATTCCCTGAAGTCATCACTGCAAAGCTATCTGAGTCATTCGATGCTCCTGCTGCAAATAAACTGACAGCTCTGATCTGAGGTTCATAAAGATATATCTGGGCAATTAACTGTTAAACATTGTGCAGATGGCAGATCTTCAGAATAATAGGACTCTTTGTTACCATCTGCTCAATTTGTTTGATTTATTCTTAATTTCCCTCACCAGTTGTGATGAAGCTTCCTTCAATATTCATCTGTTTGTGTGTGTGTCTCTGTGTGCGTATGTGTGTGTGTGTGTGTGTGTGTGTGTGTGTGTGTGTGTGTGTGTGTGTGTGTGTGTGTGTGTGTGTGTGGTGTGTGTGTGTGTGTGTGTGTGTGTGTGTGTGTGTGTGTGTGTGTGTGTGTGTGTGTGTGTGTGTGTGTGTGTGTGTGTGTGTTGGAGAGAGAGGGAATACAAAAATAAAAATGAACTGTCATGTTAGTCAGACTCCCAATACTGTTTCTTAAATTAAAAAGTAATTATATTATGCCAGTTGATCAAAACTATTTGCCGAATACAAATGGTCCCTTCATCTTCGGAGTGTCATTTAAAACCCATCACGCAACAGTTATCAAAGTCCGTGATAATTTTTCACTGACATTCATTTTATTAATGTATAAGTTTGAATCGATGTGTCACCCCAAGAAGGTACACATTTGATCCATGCTAAAAATAAAAGCATACATTACATCTGTGAGGTTTCCAAAACCCCCAAGGAAATAAAATGCATCGCTGCAGTTCACTGACTCCATCGTTACCCACAAACCATTGAGTTCTGGCCTATTACAAAAGAAGAAAAGATATTATCAGCGTCAATATGAGGTGTCCTTTTCCTCAGCGCCTTTTGATTTCCGCCACCACTCAACTGGTGCCATCCAGCACTCAAAAATCCCTTCTTTTGTTCTTCATTGATGTATTTTCCCAGTTCCCCTATTTTCAGTTTACCTCCCTGATGGACGGTGACATCAACATATAATCCATTTCCTGAGGACATCTTTACACAGAATTCACTGTCAGTAATTGCATGTTGTATGTCTCTGAAACCTTCTCCTAATTAATATAGGTACAAATTAGATCTTAACAACTTAATATCTTAACCTTTTTTTATGATTAATGCATATGTGGAAGTCTTGTTGTTCAGCTGCGAACAGATATTGTATCTTATTGTGAAACTATGATGAAAAACCTTTGAGAGAGATGAGTGTGTAGTCACAAGGCAGACAAAGAATGTTCTTGCTTTTGTTCCATACTCATTCCATAGTACTCGACTTTATACATATAAAAAACACAAATTAACCTTGACGGAACAGGTGTCTGTGAATGTTTACATTTTAAATTGAATGAACTGCAAACTACCTTCAAACTAGATACTTTGAATTGCCTTAGATAATTACTTGATGATCGTGTTTAATACAGGGAACTGCTTTAGACTGGTTTAGGTCCTATCTATCTGAACGCTCTCAGTTTGTACGTGTCAATGATGAATCTTCCACGCAAACCAAAGTTAGCCATGGAGTGCCACAGGGCTCAGTGCTCGGACCTATTTTGTTCACATTATATATGCTTCCGTTAGGCAATATTATAAGGAATCATTCTGTACATTTTCATTGTTATGCGGATGATACTCAACTATATTTATCAATCAAGCCTGATGAAATTAATCATCTAAATAAAATTCAAGACTGCCTTAAGGACTTAAAAACGTGGATGACCTTAAACTTTTTGATGTTAAACACGACCAAAACTGAAGTTATTGTACTTGGCCCGAAGAATCTACGAAACAAATTATCTAAGGATATACTAACTATGGATGGCATTAATTTGGCCTCCAGTGAGACTGTAAGGAATCTTGGTGTTATATTTGATCAGGATTTATCCTTTAACGCCCACATAAAATCAATTTCAAGGACCGCCTACTTCCATCTACGTAACATTGCAAAAATCAGGCATATTTTGCCTCAAAACGATGCAGAGAAACTAATCCATGCATTTGTTACTTCAAGGCTGGATTATTGTAACTCTTTATTATCAGGGTGTACCAAGAAGTCAGTCAAGTCGCTTCAGCTGATTCAAAATGCTGCAGCTCGTGTACTAACCAGAGTTAGGAAAAGGGACCACATTACTCCTGTTCTGGCTGCCTTACACTGGCTCCCTATAGAACACAGGATAGAATTTAAAATTCTTCTTCTCGCCTACAAAGCCCTTAATGGGCAGGTGCCATCTTACCTCAAAGAACTCATTATACCCTACTGTCCTACTAGGGCATTGCGTTCCAAGAATGCAGGGTTGTTGGTTGTTCCTAGAGTCTCTAAAAGTACAATGGGAGCCAGAGCCTTTTCTTATCAAGCTCCACATTTGTGGAATCAGCTTCCAGTTTGTGTTCGGGCGGCAGACACCCTATCCGTTTTTAAGAGTGCGCTTAAGACCTTCCTTTTTGATAAAGCTTATAGTTAGGGCTGATTAGATTCAGCCCCTAGTTTTGCTGATATAGGCTTAGTTTGTCGGGGGACATCTTACTTCTTCCTTCTCTCTGTCTATACCTGTGTACTCTCATGTTCCGATTAACCCAGCTTCCCCAAATGTCTTTCTTTTTGGTGTCTATATACCCCGGGATCCGGAGTCATGGATGATCCTGCGCTCCTCTGTCCTGGATCGCGAGCCCTGGATCTTGAGTCGTGGCTGTGGTCCTGGATCATAGGTCCTGGATGGATATCCTCGTGGATTCATTTTCCTATTATACACACATGCATTTCCAAACATTTGGACTACCTATGTTGCAAATGTATTATCTTTTCAATTTACACACGGCATCTATTGCACGTCTGTCCGTCCTGGGAGAGGGATCCCTCCTCTGTTGCTCTCCCTGAGGTTTCTCCCATTTTTCCCTTTAAACTGTGGGTTTTCTTTGGAAGTTTTTCCTTGTACGATGTGAGGGTCTAAGGACAGAGGGTGTCATATTGTCATACTGATATTTTGTACAAACTGTAAAGTCCACTGAGACAAATGTAACATTTGTGATATTGGGCTATATAAATAAACATTGATTGATTGATTGAATTAATTATATTAGTCACTGGATTGTTGGTCGTCTGCCTTTAGATGTGTGGTTCTTGTATGGACTGAACTGCATTTTGTTTTTGTTGGCCAAGCCGTTGGGAGCATTTTGATGGTTAAGTATCTTTCCCAAGGACCCATCGATAATGCAGGGGCTGGGATCGAACCATTACTGCAGTCGCTAGTATTCTAGTTGTGGGGTTTCCTTCTGTTCACTGGTCCTCCTAGGAATAGAGTTGTCCTCAATGAGGGCTACCTGGTTTAAAAAAGTGAATAGAATAATAACGAGTGAGGAACTAATAAGCAAAGCATGTGGAGCTGCTGACTCACCATGAAGTGGTGGATTCCTGAAGGTTTTAGCTTAGAAAAATGTGAGTACTTGATATTATTCTTGACTTTTGAAGCGGTTTTGTATTTAGATGTTCTGGATGTCTGGCATTTAAAAGCAATGTTTTGTTAGCATAAGGTGCCCCAGTCAATTGTCAGAATAGCATAAAACATCATTATGTGACTCAAAAAGACACAATACAATATAAGCAACATCCCACAAAAACACACCTCGCCCTCGTCATTTACACATTCAAACACACACATCCGACATCCAAACATGTTGATTTATCATAAGCGGAGAGCTAAAAGAGCGCGGCCATCTACACAGACACATTAACTTCTGTCCTGGCACCCTTGAGTGTCCTAGGGCAATTTTGTCAGCCAGTTTGAGTGTACCCTTGATGCAGCTGTTCAGAAAGGAGTTCTCCACAGAGTGACCCTCCATATTGGATCAGATCCCCAGGAGACTGAGAGGTCACTAAACCACACTGAACCCCTGTAATGGTGGAGCAGAATAGTCGATTGAAGTTTTCCCTACTGGCTCTGAATGACCTTATCTTGACCTTAACCTGTTAAGCACTGAGCCTGTTTTTCAGGTCTCAGGCTTGAAAATGACATTTCCAGAACAAATGACCATAACTACACTTCTAAAAGGGGGAAATTAATAATCTTTTTTCTCAAAGTAATGATAAACCTGTGAGTTGGATGTAGAAAATAATCAATATAGAAGTTTTTTATTTTAAAGAAAATTCAGATTGAACATAGTAAAAAACTGTAAATGATGGTGTCCGTCCAAAAAATATTTTTTACTTATAGTGAAAACTACCCTTGGATGATGGTAAGGTAGACTAAAAGCTTTAGGAACATATAATAAGTACCCTGTATCAAGATTGATGCAAAACAAGTGACATTTGACCTTTTTAGAGAGGTTTAGCAAATAAAACATCCATTTGGGTGGAAATGGGCGTTTTTACCGTTTCTCTAGAACCCATTGGTCGATTTTGGTGATTGACATCTCTTTTTGACCGTTAGAGCCAATAGAATCGAAGGGGAATTTCCACATACACACACACCTTACCATTGAGAAATGAGAGCTATGCGCACGCAGTTTTGCATGAGACTAGGCCTGTCACGATAATTAATTTTTTTGGACGATAAATGTTCCCGGAAATTATTGCGATAAACGATAATATTGTCGGCACCGTTGTAAGACCATTTTAGACCACTGACATAATGATAATATATAATAATAATTGAAGTACATCCTTTCAAACAGAACTTTTGTATTGAACATTCAACATTGCAAATGAAATGTGAAATAATATTCAAATATATAAATTATATATAATAAATAAAACAAATTTAATTATAAAAGAATAATTAAATCACACACAACCAAAACAATCAATTAAATAGACTCAGGCTGGAAAGGCTCTCTCATATATATATATATAAATGAATAAATATGAGCACACATTGTCTCACAAGCAAAACAAACCTCCTTAAAAGAGCAGTCAAGTGTACAGTCCACTGTCCATACAAAGACCCAGATGCCTCAACAGGCCATATCCGAAATCTGTATCAATCAAAGATTTCAAGCAAGGAACACCAACATGTTTGAATTGTCGGGCAAATGCATCTTTGATTGCAAACTGTAGGGAAGGTGGGGGCTCTCGAGCTGCCTTGTTTGCTCCCAGCTGAGGGAATGGGGTGGTTGTGTTTCAGGTGCAGTTTAAGGTTGGTCGTATTGCTAGCTTTTGTTGCTACCTTTTTAAAACAAATGCGACACACCGCCCGGCTCATTCAAATCCGTAGGTTCGCCTCGTTGATTTGGCTTAAATCCAAAATATTCCCACACCGGAGATGTGGTATTAGGTTTTGCAACCACTTCCATTTAACCCCTCGAGTAAGTCACACATTGTCTCCTGCTTGTCGCTATATTATTAATTTGGATGCTACACAGCTACACGTGCACGCGGAGTGTCTGACTCCTGACCTGGCTGTGTGTGTGAGTGTGTGTGAGCCCCGCTCCTCACAGTGCGCCTTGCCGGCAGACACAACGCGAGCGTGCATGCCCGGCAGACACAGCCCGCCTGGCTAAAATGCCGGTCACATCATTATTTAAACAAACACGCATGTAAACGGCAATTTATCGAGCTCAGAAAAGTAATCGAGTCCATTTTTATTTATCGCGCGATAAGTCCATTTATCGATTATCGCGACAGGTGATGAGACCGAACCTATCTCTCGCTCTGACATCTGGAAACGGAAAAGCAGGTTTATTTCTTATGGATTATCATAAATCATTTCAAAGGGACACAGACACATTGGATTAACCTATGGATTAACCTTCAGCAGCGTTTTTATCGTTTTAATGCCATTGAAGACCACTTTTGACCAGACAACGACAAAGGACATGTTTTGATGTCTTGTTAATATCTTCGCGTGTTCTTATCATGGAGTGATAATGTAGGTACCGATCGATTCTGTGTCTTCTCACTATGCAAATCGATGGGTTGGACGTGCAGCTACGATAAGTAATAAGGGTGTTATGAGTGAGTTTCTGTGCGTTAGCATTTTTCCAAACTTGGCTAATTTAGAGGCAGAGCGTTAGCTTTGTGGGTTTAAAAAAAAAAATAATAATAATAAAAGATCAGTTAGCTGAGTTTCTTCCCGTTACATGGATATAAAACATTTATAGTTTATTGAATATTAAGATGCCCTCAGACGCTGTTTCCTGCAGATGACGCGTTTCCCCCCCCCGGGGGAAACAGGGTAGAACAGGTTAAAAAAGGAACTTTACTGCAGATAAAGTCCATGTGGTGGGAACAGTTATTTGTCTATGTGCACCCTGACGTATTTGAATGATGTTTGCATTATAGGTCTGAGAGTAATTTTAACCAGAGCAATATGGTTGTGTTGTATTATTTTCTCTGTTTTGAGAAGTGAGTATTTGGCATTCAGGTCAGATGGTCTAAAAAGGCGAAGAGCTAACAAATCCTTGTGGAGCGCCACAGTGGAAGAGATATGGAATGAACTCCAACTGTTGCATTTTGAAGAGCAGTATGTGCAAACTAGTATGGGTTCAGTTACTTTCTTGAGAGAACATGTCAAACAAGATTCTCTCGTCATTAATGTAAAGGTTAGGGCCAGAAGTCGACACATTTGTCTCCGATGTCTTCATTAATGTAAAGGGTAGGGCCAAAGATTGAGAATCATTAGACTCTCTGAAGAGTCTAACTCATCAGATTATTGATGGTGTTTACATGGAACAGCTGCTCTCTCTTATTGTGGACAAAGGGTTGAATTCTAACGGTTTGCTTGAAGATTTATAGGAACTGATGATGTTTATAAAACATTTGTCGGGTGTATTTTTCTTAATTATTACACATCTTAAAATCCTGCTTTTCTCCAGTTTTCAGGTTTTTAAGTCAGGAAATGTATTTCACATATTTTGCAATCGTTTAGTTATTTGTCCATGGGTGACAGTGGATGTATAGTAAAAGGTGCAGTGGTCCCATTGAGGCTGCATATGTATTAAACCCCATGACTGATCTGCTAAATCTTTTTCAGGATATATGAATAAATAATCCTTGAAAAAACCTTGAAAACGAATCGTGTGTCATACTGTACACCTGAGGTATGCCTCTGTAGACATGAAAGGATGTCTTTAAACCCACCATTTGAGTGTGTTGCTATGCATTGTAATATAGCTTAAATAATTAGTTCGGCCTTGAATGTAAAGCAACTCAATCCGAAAATAAAACATGAACATGAATGGGAATCATTATATGCATATATGCAAATGATATGGTGTATGTTTTCCTCTCCTCACATTTCTAAGACATGGTTTTAATAGCTATTCCCTATATATTTATTTAATGCCCTATGAGACACTGCCGCAACAATCTGCAAGTAAAAGCATGCACACACATCCAGACCATGAGGGGATGACCCTGAAAGGGAGCAGATCATGAACAAATTTTATAAAATTGCACAATTCAAGCCTCCAATATCTAGTTATTTTACCCTGGAAGTAAATAATCCTGAACCATAAGTGAAAATGTCAAAATAAAGAAAATGTGAGTGAATCAGAGCAAGGGAAGGGAAAGCAGAGACACAAGATCATTAGGTTATTAATGGAAGGGTCACAGACACTTAAGACGGAAAGTTAATTGGAGTCAGCTTGAATTCATAGATCAGTCCTTTCACACAAATAAGGCGTGAGTGCACATATAAATGAATATATAACACACCCACAACATACATGTGAGTGTCAGAGAGAGATTTTTTCCCCCTGTTGCACATCCAATTTATAACCTTATTTTTTGTAGATGGATCAGTCTTAATAGTAGGGCTGAAATATGTGTTCTGGCTTGTGTGTGAGGGAGAAATACAGTCGACACACAATTCAATTACACACTGCCCCCTAGCATTTCTTATACTCTTTTCTAACAAGAAATACCATACCATGCTCTGCATGCTCCTGTTTTGTTCCAAACTCAAGTCCAGATGGTGGCAAACTGTATGCACCTCTAATGTGTTTGCCAAAATGAAGAAGAAAGAACATTGTTTTTCAAAAGGGTTGTTTAAGGAGATTTGCTATTAGGGTCATTGTCAACATTACATGTAATTTATCAAAGTCAATAAGACACTCACTGTTGAAGGAATACAAAGACAACCACATTTTGTTGATCTTCTGGCAACAAATGTAATGGTACCAACTGGAATAAAGTTCTGGGGCCTCATTTATAAAGGGATATACGCTCAAAAGATGGTGTACGCCAGTTTCTACGCAATGTTTGCGATTTATAAAATACTAACTTGACGGGAAAATGTGCGGTCCTCCACGCAAACTCTAACCCATGCGTACGCACTAAGCACAACAACGGGAGAGACGAGAAACTGCGACACCGTTGGCAGAAGGAAGAATGGAGAGAAATAATACCATAAATAAAATGTTACCTCTCATTTATCATATAGGCTAGGCTATGAAGAATTCATTTTTCAAACATTGATTAAAGCCAATCTTAAAATGATTAAACAAACGCCTGTTTGAGACTCCTCAGTGCACACAAAAACATAACTTGGAGAAATAAATAAATACGGATATGTTATTGAAAACCATCTCGAATATGTTGTGTTAATGTTATGAAATGTTTTCTCATAAATGATGCGGTAAGCAGGAGGACAGAATTACGTCTAAACTGACGCCGTTTTGCATTTCTATAGGTTGTATACGAGCATGGTTTTATATACTATCATGTTTAATCGTGTTTTATGCCGTTTGCCAAGACTTGATAAGTCGCTCGTAAAACACAGGAGGTATGGAAACTAAGAACACCATATGTGGTAAATTGTACAGCTAATATAACACAACACATTAGTTGTATTTCCTTTAACTGGTGGATATAGAGTTGCTGCGGGGGGGGGGGGTTGAGACGCACAGGAGACACCTGGAGTGGAGACGCTGCGCACAGCTGATCGACAGCTAGAACACAAACCACCAAATACAAAAACATAATTCAGATCCAGTCGTCATGACTCCACACCGGGGGGATTCCCCATTCACTTCTTACAGTTTCTCATCAAGGGGGTGTCTCCTGTCCCCGGTACAAACACACTGCCTGAGGAAGCTATGTGTATTGTTTTTGTCATTAACCTTTTTCGGGCCATTTATTTATTTATTTTGGTGACGATACGACCTCCATGCTGCTACTCTGGTTCAAACTGCATCCACCAAACAATATGATTCTCGACCTCCCCAAAATAACCAGAATCTGACACGGTGCGAGATGTCTTTTTGAGCTGTTCTGTCGTCATTTCCTGCGATCTTCTTCATAAAGTTTGATTGATTGATTGATTGATTGAAAAGTTTATTAACAGCTTGTATATTGGGTACAGTACAGTACAGCTCAAAACATACAATTGTTAAGGGGATGCAGTCCAGAGAAAGACTTTCGTCTTGTTTACATCAGGGTCCCCCATTTCCAATTCATCATATCATTTAAGACATATAAGACATATTTGACATACAGATGGCTTATTTACAATTTACATACAGGTGGTTTTTTACATACAGATTGCTTATTTACAATTTTCATTTTAGATTTCGTTCTAATACATCCTAACCGGACATTTAAGACATACCAAGTCTACAGATATACAGTTAGTAACAGAGTCTAAAATGCGAGTATATACATAGATGGGGGGGGAAGCTGTCCATTGAATGACAGGTTGAGATTTGTACCATTACCGGGGCCAGTTTTGCAATGCTCTCCCCCGAAGGTGCTCTTTAAGAGAGGTTTTGAAGGTAAGTATAGTTTTACTTTCCTTTACAGTTGTGGGAAGAGCGTTCCACCTTGATGTGGCATAATTGCGAAACGTGTATTCCCCCTTTTTTGTGCCAAATCTGGGTTTCACATGATTTGTGGAGCTCCCTCTGGTGTTATGATCATGGTATTCCTTGACCTTTGGGAAGAATTTTGACATGTACATGGGTACCATAGAGGTGTAGTGGATCTTGTAGACCAGGCCCATTGCAAGTAGCTGTACTCTGTCGTCTACTAAGCCATCCTAGGTTGTCAAAGTGGGCAGAGATGAGGTGGGTTCTAGATGAAAGGTCAAGCAGTAGTCTGACCAGTTTATTTTGCGATATTTGAAGTTTTATTTTTAGCGCCTTGGAGGTGCTATGGTACCATGACGTGCAAGCATAGTCATAGTACCCTTGAATGAGTGCTCCTGCCAGAGTTTTCAGGGTGTTTTTGTTTACCAGAGAGGAGATCCGGTATAGGAATCTAGTTCTTTGATTGACTTTTTTTATTACATTGGATGCCATTTTGTCACAGGAGAGGTTTGCCTCAAGAATAGATCAGTGTTTCCCACAGATCTGAAATATACTTGGGCGGGTGGTGGCAGCGGGCGGGGGGGGGGTGCGCAAAAAAAAAAAAAGTTTTCATTTTGTATAATCATTTTGTATAATCATTTTTGCGTAAAGATGGCACTCAAGGGCACACTAGTGGTGGTGTTCCTGGCGGGATTTGAACTCACAGCCTTCCGATCTTCAGCCCACCTCACTATCCATTAGATCAATCACTACCCTCTCAAATGGAAATATGTGTTTACATAAATGGTGACCACACCGTTTGAGACCCACTGAGAACTTAAACTAAGTTAACTATCTAAACACTCAGAGAGTCCTTTACCTCACCTGAGCTTGAATGACACACAGAGACCAATCAAGGGCTTTGATTTATGATCTCTATGACAGTGGCCATGTTGGCAGGCCACATCATGTAGACCAGAGGTGCCCAGTACGTCGACCGCGGGCGACCGGTCGACCGCGGGGGCAATGCTGGTAGATCGCGAGTCATTCATAAAAAAAAAAATCCTGTTCCGTTAAAATAGACAAAACAGGTTTTGATCCCTCCTCCCTTGGCCTCCCTGCCACTTAATTCAGGAGTTTACTTGATTGACAGAAAAAGCGACCTATCGCTTTCCAGTCTGTTAACCCAGAATGCAAAGCGATACAAAATCAGTCAAGTGCCGGGAAAACTCAAATTAACAAACAAACAAGAGACAAACAACAAAATGAGTGCGGGACCGAGCAAGAAGCTAAAGACATACCACTTCCACCCAGAATGGGAGGAAGAATATTTGTTTGTGATGTCACATTCAAAGGTTATTTGCCTTATTTGTAAAGCAAGCGTCGCTCTGCCAAAGAAAGGTAACGTGGAGAGGCATTATCGGAGTGTTCACAAGGCATATGACAGCGACTTCCCTCCGAGTAGCGAGTTGAGAAAGAGAAAGGTCTGTATTATTGCTACACAAATATTATCTCGCAATCTTAGTGTCGCCAACTCGTTTCTAATATGCAAAAAGACAAACAAATGTCGGTGTATTTTCGATCTTTCCAATCGAGACGAGATCTCTCTCCCCCGTCTGTGCGCGAGGGGGCGGGGCAGTTTACACACACGCGGCTGCTACAAGCAGCAACACACGGAGGAGATGGCGGAGAGAAGCGCTCCAAGGTGTGGTTAAATGTGACCCGTCTTGAGGTGGACAATGCTCCTTGCCAAGAGAGTTCAGCATGTGAGGGCGGGAACACGAGCAATGTGTCAAACATTTAGCAAAAGTGCTCCACATCCAGACGGAGGAATGCACCGGGTTCGACTGTCTTTCTAGCAGCTCTGTAGCTCCATCCACGAGTAACGTTTCCACGTCAGGTGTTATGTATGCTAGCAGCAACACACGCAGTTAACTCAATGATTCAAACATGGGTTAATGATTAGAGGTAATTGAGTTACTCTTTATTTTGTTAAAGTTTCAGCTATTCTGTTCACAGTTCTGTCATCAGATTATTTAATACGATTTGTTAAAACATTGTTGTTTCTTTTGATGTGAAATATTATTTATTTAATTTAAATAAAAAGCAATGTTAGTTTTGTTCACAATTTGTTAATTTAATAATATATGTATTTTTGAATCAAGTATTCATCTTTATTGTCTTCATTGTTAGTTTCCACATGCCTAAAACAACCTCAAGCTAAATCTAAAAGTTGATGGCTAAACAAGAGGGTTTGAGAAATTGTGCAAGCCATACAGTAATAGTCTGAATAGTCGATTAGTCGTTTCATTAATCGATAGATGAATCGATTATCAAATTAGTCGTTTGTTGCAGCCCTATTATCCCATGTATAAATAAAACGTGTTATTCAGCAACCCTTGCAATTTGGGATTTTATTGTTGGTTGGTAGACCTCGGTGAGCTGGTCATTTCAAAAGTAGCTCACCAGCCCAAAAAGTGTGGGCACCCCTGATGTAGACAGCCAGTCACCCTGTGTGAGGCAGGCCACTTAACGAGGCGAGATCAGAGCAAGGGAGCGAGGGATCATTGTCCACAAGTTAATCGATCGCAGATGGCGTCGTGGTCACGGACGAATACAACAAAAAAAATACAAAAAAACGTATACAAAAAAAAAAAAAAAAAAAAGGGTCGCGAAATATACTTGGGCGGCCGTTAATATACCTGGGCGGCCCGCCCAAGTATAGTCTATGTGTGGGAAACCCTGTAGATCCTAGGTATGTAATTTCCTTCTTACTTGTGACAATAATGTCACCCACTGCAACTGAGAAGTCGTCGGATTTGCTGAGATTATGTTTCGAACCGAAGAGAATGGACTCTGTTTTACCCAGGTGTAATGATCATTTATTATCGGCGAGCCAGGTGCAGATTCTGCCGAGCTCGGAGCTGAGGCTTTTTTCAACCTGCAATCTGCTCCTGTCAGAGACCAGCAGGGCTGAGTCGTCCGCGAACAGGAACAAGTTGCAGTCACATGCTGATGACATGTCATTTGCATAAATTAGGAACAGTAACGGACCTAATATGCTTCCTTGTGGAACACCACAGCTCACTGGGAGGGGGGGGGACAGAGTACCGTTTACCTCCACCATCTGTTCTCTCCCCTCCAGGTAGGACCGCATCCAGCTCACCGATAGTTTATTAAAACCAATTGCTTTTAGCTTGTCAATCAGAATGGGGTGATTGACAGTGTCGAAAGCCTTTTGTAGGTCCAGCATCACCATGCCGCAGTACTTGCCCTCGTCCACCTCTTGTTTGATGTGGTCGCTCAAATAAAGAAGGCATGTGTCAGTGGAGTGGGATGTTCTAAAGCCAGATTGAAATTCATAGATTAGTTTATTTTCCGCGAGGTACTTTTCGACCTGTTCATATACTATTTTGTCCATGACTTTCGAGATGGAGGTAAGTATAGAAACAGGGCGGTAGTTGCCTGGGTCCAATTTGCTGCCCTTTTTGTGCAGGGGGGTTACTCTTGCAATTTTGAAGTCTTTGGGTACTTTTCCCTGTTTTATGGAGAGGTTAATTATGTGAGCTATGACTGGTGAGATGGCGGTTGCTGTGTCTCTGAGGAATTTGGAGGGGATATTGTCGTGGCCAGTGGCCTTGTTAGGTTGGAGGGCGCTCAGTTTAATGAGTACCTCTGCTGTTGTTACCCTTGCTAGACTGAAATCATCTTTGCGTACCCCTAGGTTTTTGTAATAGGTCATGATGTGATCTACCCCAAAAAGCCCTGAGTGGGAGGGTAATTTATTTACAAGAGTTGTGGCTATGTTTGTGAAAAAAATGTTCACGTACTTGGCCACATCCAGTTTGTCTGTGATGAGCCGGTTATCTGTCTTTATGTTTAAGTTAGAAAATCTCGTTTTGAGTTTTTTACTGCGCCAAACTGGTTATTGAGTAATTTCCAAAGTTCACGGGGTTTATTTTTGTTTTCCTCAGTTTTGACATTGATGAAATTCTTTTTGGCAGTTTTGATCATGGAGCTTACGTCATTTCTTAGTCTGTTTCTTTCCATTTTTAGTTCAGTCACATGGGCCTGGAGTTCACTGCTCGTGCTTTTGGAAAGCATTGACTGACTTTTATGAAACTCAGAGCATTTTTTGTCTCTGGTTTTCATGGCGGTCAGTATGCCGGAGTGCATCCACGGCTCAGCGCGATTTTTTATCCTGGTTGTTCTTAGGGGGGCCAAATCATTGAGTATTGCAGTGAATTTGTTTTTGAAACCAAGCCATGTTTCTTCAACTTGTGTACCACTGAGCTCATCTGACCAGTCCAGGCTCTCCAGTTCTAGGTTAAAGGCCTCGCTAGAGTAGTTTTTTTAGGTCTCTAGATATGACTGTTTTGTGACAGCCGGCCCTTTGTTTTAGCTTTTTGCGGGTACAGAATATCATATAATGATCACTTAAACCGCATACTATAACCCCTTTACTGGAGATCCTGGACCTGTCAGAGGTCAGAATGAGATCAATGGTAGTTTGTGTTGTTTCACATACCCAGGTGGGTTGGGTGATTAGCTGGCTGAAGCCGTGCAGATCACAAATCCTTATGAAGGACTTGAATACGGACGTGTCTTTATGTTGCATATCTGTGTTCCAGTCTCCAATAATAATTGTCTCTACATCCCCGACATCAGCCAAACACCCATCTAATGTATCATAAAAGTCACTCTGTTCCGGTGGTCTATAGATTGTCCCGACTATTACAGATTTAGCATTGTCAAAAAGAATTTCAACCCACACAGATTCAATATTTTCATGATGCAGGTCAGTACGGTTTTTGAAATTGGTGTCTTTATGTATGTACATGCAGACACCACCTCCATTCACGTTCCTGTCCCTTCTCACTACAAGATAATCTTCAATTTCAATCTCTGAATCTGTAATGGAATTGTCCAATTTGGTCTCAGAAAAGCCTAATATGCTTGCCTTACCGTTCATGAATAGCTGCCTGAGTTCAGCCAGTTTGTATCTCAGGCTGTTAGTGTTCAGATGAAAAATATGTAGTCCATTTTTGTTGCTTAAATGCACAATGTCGTCAGCTTGCAGATATGTGTCTTTGTCCGTTACAGCAACCGGCTTGCCGTGGTGTTTGGAGCGGTGGGGTGGTGGGGGGAGGGGGGCTCCGTTGTAGCTTTAGCCGTTGATATGCTAGCAGGGTGGCTAACAACATGGCTAACAACATGGCGGATATTTGTTCCCTCGGATCTCGGTTCTCTTCCTCTCGTCACTGCCTCATGCGTGTCTGTCTGCCGAGGCGTCCCCGGGGGGATGTCGAAGTCTCCGTTTACTTCTCGGTCTCCGCTGTCTCCACGGTCTCTGTTGTCGTCGCGTAGTTGTTGCTGCAGCGGAAGAGATGCTAGTTGTGATGATAGCTCCTCGAGCCTGCAGGACTGGCTTCTTGTTTGCACCGGGCCCGGATTCAGATGGATGTCTCCCGCTAACAATAAGACCAAGACGATCATACTTCTTCGGTCTAGTTTGCCTGACGGGGGTAAGTACTTTCGTGTCGGATTTGCAGTTAATAATGCATGAATGCTTGCACTTCCAAAAGCGAGGTGTTTCCTTTCCCAGCCGTTGAGAAGGTAAAAGTCATTGTGGTTCATTTTATCCCCGCTTTCATTACTCTCCTTCTCTAAGTGATGTTGCCTCATTGATGAGTTGAGGTAGGAGTCCATAGTCCATATTGTCAGGAGGATGAAATATGTAAAAAATCGTGAGGAATAACCTCCAAAGCGGGAGCTCTCGAAAATGCGACCACTCATAGCGAAACCGGATGCAGTAGGTCCAAAGTTGAGAAAGAGAAAGGTCATGTATTATTGCATTTGCTACACAAACATTATCTCGCAGTCGTAGTGTCGCCAACTCGTTTCTAACATGCAAAAAGACAAACAAATGCGTCTATGGTCGGTGTATTTTTGATCTTTCCAATCGAGACGAGATCTCTCTCTCTCCCCCCCGTCTGTCAATCAGAATAAATGAATGAATGGGCGTTTCTGTATAGGCAAATATGGGCGTTACGTGAAGCCCGCAAAAGCTGCACCGCATTTCGAGTCGGTTGTGTCGGCGTTATACATGAGGCCGTGCGTAGGATTCACGTGGGAAGGTTGCTTACGTAGTAGAAATCCGAAAAATAGGTCCATACATTTTCCGCCACTTCCCGATTCACCAAACATTGCGCACCGGCGAGGAAAGTGCGTACAGCACTTCCTACGCCGTTTTCCCTTTATAAATCACAACCGACTCGAAATGCGGTGCAGCTTTTGCGGGGTTCACGTAACGCCCATATTTGCCTATAAATAGTCAAAGAAACGCCCATTCATTCATTCATTCTGACTGACTTTATGAAGAAGATAGCAGGAAATGACGACAGAACAGCTAAAAAAGACATCTCACACCGTTTCAGATTCTGGTTATTTTGGGGAGGTCGAGATAAATCATATTGTTTGGTGGATGCAGTTTGAACAGGGGAGCAGCATGGAGGTCGGATCGTCACCAAAATAAATAAATAAATGGCCCGAAAAAGGTTAATGACAAAAACAATACACATAGCTTCCTCAGGCAGTGTGTTTGTACCGGGGACAGGAGACACCCCCTTGATGAGAAACTGTAAGAAGTGAACGGGGAATCCCTCCGGTGTGGAGTCATGACGACTGGATCTGAATTATTTGTTTGTATTTGGTGGTTTGTGTCCCAGCTGTCGATCAGCTGTGCGCAGCCTCTCCACTGCAGCAACCCTATATCCACCAGTTAAAGGAAATACAACTAATGTGTTGTGTTATATTAGCTGTACAATTTACCACATATTGTGTTCTTAGCTTCCATACCTCCTGTGTTTTACGAGCGACTTATCAAGTCTTGGCAAACGGCATAAAACACGATTAAACGTGATAGTATATAAAACCGTGATAGTATATAAAACCATGCTCGTATCTACAACCTATAGAAATGCAACACGGCGTCAGTTTAGACGTAATTCTGTCCTCCTGCTTACCGCATCATTTATGAGAAAACATTTCATAACATTAACACAACATATTCCAGGTGGTTTTAAATAACATATCCGTATTTATTTATTTCTCCAAGCTATGTTTTTGTGTGCACTGAGGAGTCGCAAACAGGCGTTTGCTTAATCATTTTAAGATTGGCTTTAATCAATGTTTGAAAATGAATTCTTCATATATGATAAATGAGAGGTAACATTTTATTTATGGTATTATTTCCACATATTTCTCTCCATTCTTCCTTCTGCCAACGGTGTCGCAGTTTCTCTTCTCTCCCGTTTTTGTGCTTAGTGCGTACGCATGGGTTAGAGTTTGCGTGGAGGACCGCACGTTTTCCCGTCAAGTTAGTATTTTATAAATCGCAAACATTGCGTAGAAACTGGCGTACGCCATTTTTTGAGCGTATATCGCTTTATAAACGAGGCCCCTGGTCGTCACATTCTGTGATTGATGGCAGCTGGACACGACAGGATCATTTCGCCTGAAGTGTAACAGACAATCTGGTGTACACAGGTGATGCATGCATGTCAATGAGATGTTTTTGAGTTATTGAAGTATTGAAGTAGATCTCAAGTAATCTCCCATTGTTGTTTGTATAACACTGATCTGTTTCACTCAACCTTTCTATCCATGATTTTCTTTCTTTTTAATGTCTCATTATCACACAAAAGCAATTTTTTTCTAACCTTCCCACACACATTTTGTTCCCATTTTGGCCACTTTGGGGCACTACAACAAGGTAGGAACACACCACTGACACACAGTTTAATCTATTTAAAGTTAGTACAGCTGTTGGTAAAAAGGTCCATTCATTTGGAGTCATGTTTGTCTCGATCTGATGAATTTGAGGTTGAATATTATATCTTGCCTTTTTTTCTCTGAACCCTCGACCATCCTCAGATTAAACTGAACTGTCGCTAGCCTTTAGAGTCCCATACTGGCCTGTGAAGTGAGGAATTATATACTGATCCACCTGGCACCATCAATGCTCTCGCTTAGAGTGTCTACATTTCTGAGTGAAAACAAATCACCTATACAACATAATAAAACTGTTACTCACATATCTATTGCGTCATTACAGTGAACTACTTTTACTGTAGCAGACATATTCTACTTTTAGCCTTTTATATGTTATAGCTAAAGGGTTAGTAAACAGTTGAATATTTATACATCCAGCAGAGACAAGATTCACTCTTATTTTAGCTTTGTTTTGGTCTCCACCAACTCCGGAGCGACATAACTGGCTTTGGACTTTCTTCTCAAGCTAACAATGTCTGCTGGTAGTCAGGGCTGGATCATACTTCTCTGTGGCTTCATTACAAAACTTTCACATTATACAAAATCGTCAGGAAACATTGTTTATGCTTTAACTATTAACACATTTTAGTTCTTCATATTATAGAAATAACTTTTCTATCGAAGGAAAATGAAACGTGTTGATGATACTGGAAATAAAACTTCAGTGCTCTTCCTGAACGCTGTGCGTCATTTCTGCCACACATAGGGCCACTTTATTCAGCTTTACTTGTCTTACTTTATTCTTTCAAGGGTGAGGTTAACAGCTTTACAAACACCTTCAAAGATTCTCTCATAGAACTCTCTTTCACATTTTTACACCCATTCACACACACTCACAGTTATTCTAAAGTCAAAGCCTTGAGTAGAAATTGGCCGTTCACTAGTTCATGTTGCTTTTCAGTGTTCCTTTTGAAACATGAAAACAAATGTTTGCTCCAGTAACAAGATCCTTCATTGACATTTGAGGACATGCAATGATAAAATGTCCCTGTAAGGAAAAGGGTACATCAAATCATGTTGAATAATTCTATTTGAAACATTTGGCAAGGTGTTGGCTCTATAGCAGGGGTGGGGACAGTGGCGTCGCCTGGCCTGGGCATTCGGGGCTAAAGCCCCGGACAATTCTCCCTCAATAATATAATACATTGACCGTGCTTTACGTGAAATTCATCATGACACAAGAGAGGACGGCAGGACTGTAATTTCCCGTGTTCAGTGAATGCAACAGAGGCATGACACCAGACCAATCAGAGAGTTGCATGGAAATAAACGTGTGCTTGTGTCTTTCAAGCTCGGCTCTGTGTGTGTGTGTGTGTGTGTGGCAATAGCGCATTTAGTGTGATCGAGAGAGGGAGAGAGGTGCCAGCAGGGACCGTGTTGTTAGCATCTAGTTAGCTAGCTGCACTAACGGACATAAGGAGCTGTTTGTTCCACAACAATCTGGAGGAGGGTCCTCTCCTCTCAGACTGAGAGACTCAGGTGAGCTAAAGGACTCTCTGAGTGTTTAGATAGTTCACTTTAGTCTTGCATTCACACCATAGACTGTAGCCTATATATAAATGGACGTAGGGTCCGTGACGTCACCCATAGGATTCTGCAGAGTTGCCGAGGCCCGAGAAGCCCTTAGTAGGCGGAGTCGGCCACTAACGGCTCGACAGTGACGTCAGAGTTCAACTCCCGCCTTCTCCAGCCTGCTCCAAATAAGGGCAAAGAGGCGGAGCCGAGGCGGGACCTGCTGCCACCGAGCTGGAAGTTCCAGAGCTAGCTGAAGCTACCAAGCTAAGCTAACATGCTCCCCATCTGCACACTCCCGTCGCATTTTACGTTTCTAAGGTAAGCGGACATGAAACTATTCAGCAAAACTATAAATAATAATCTAAGTTATTGAGTTTTTAGAATAATACTTCAGAATCTTAAAACCCCTTAACGTTTGTATGCAATTGTGCTAAATTCAACACTGGAATCAAGCAAATATTAATATGTTTGCATGACATTAGTTATTTATATTTTGATATCACTTAATTACACGTTTAATACATTTAAGTCAAGCTAAGGTACATGTGATGGTAGCTAGGCTGTGATGCCTCCTCCAAACAGCATAATAACCAGACTGTATCATTAAAACTAAGTACCAGTTCTAGATCCTTGACTTTAGACAAACAATTCAAAAGACAAAATGTATTTAAAGACCAATCTTTATTTGAATGTGCCTCTTAACCTGAGATATTAGTTATACAGTAATAGTATTGACAATCTAAAAAAACTGAGCAACTCAACAGTCAACTTTATATTTCTTATTGTCTACTCTAAAGCATTTATTATTTTCATTTTCCCCTCTCATATTCAGTGTGGACGGATTGAGACAGTGTGGTGTCCAGAGAGCTGCAGAGACTTCAGGGAGAAACCTCCGTGTGATGGACGTCCTGTCTGTTGGTTTGGAGAGGACTGAGGGTCTTTCCTCTGCGAGGAGGACCAGGCCTGATGGAGGAGCCCATGCTGGGCATAGCTGATACCAACTGCACAGGCCTAGTCTGTCACGTTATTTGACTAAATGTGTTTACTTATACATTTAATAGGTTTACACCTTCTGTCCATATGTGCTTTTTATTTAAAACATGTTTGATTACGTTTTGGTTCACATTTCAATAAATTGTAATTGTATTTGCACTCCTTTTGTCCATTATTTTTACTGAAAATGTTAGATTACACATTCACATCTGACTGAAGATTGGCCCCATTTATTTGTGACATTGCAAACTCTGTGGTACAAGGCACAGGTGATGTGAAGCTCATAAAGTGAGGCAAATAGAAATAATCAGCTGATGGAGTGTAGATGTGGAAATAGGTGCATTCGATCAGCTGACTGTGTTTTCACAATAAAAGTAGTTTCTTAGTGAATGTCCTGTACTGGTCTTAATATCTCATAACATCAGCTTTTAATGTTCCTCTTGGATGTTCTTCTGGACCCTCAGAGAAGGAGAAAATGTCGTGTCTTTCAGGCATGTCCTTTCCTAACAAAAATGACAGGAAACATAAAACATATTATTGCACAACAAGTGTGTTATTTATGAAAGTGGTGTGTTTGTGTGTTTAGGGGCTGTAGATATAATTATTTTGTAATTGTAATGATTTTTTTTTATTTCAACAGTGAGCTACAAAGACGATCAGATTATGAATGAACAGTATGAAGCTCATCAACATTGAAATATATGTTATTATTAGGGCCGGGACTCGATTAAAAAAATTAATCTAATTAATTAGAGGCTTTGTAATTAATTAATCGAAATTAATCGCATTTTTAATCACATATAAATATTTGACCTAAGAACAGTGAGAAGCAATTTTTTTCACATGGATTTTAGTATACCATTAGGCGCATTCACACTGCAGTACTTTTCCCACAAAGGTTCATGAGAACTTAGTTCATGAGAACTCTTTGAACCTGGGGGTGGATTAGGCAAATGAAGCCGCTGACGTCACTTCTTCTTCTTCTGCTTTGGGTTTACTGGCAGGCCGCAAACCACTTCACGGCGTATACTGCCGCCCAAAGTCCCCGGCCGGAAGTCCCCGGAGTTGGGGACTGGCTTCAGTAGAAGCTGCTGGGAGTCCCAGCAGCCTTCCGAGTAAATCACCAGAACGCCGACACCTCCTCATCTCCACCGCTCCCATGTTTTATTTTGTGTTGCCATAAGTTAGTCTCTCTGCGTTTCTGCGCTGGGCTAATGCTAATAATGCTAATGCGAGGATAATAAAATGGCGGCTTCACAAAACTTTTTGCGAGTTTTACAGGGCGTGGTTTGCAATCCGCCCAACCAATCAGAAATATAGCTCTTTTCTCACAAGAGAGCCGTACGAAAGTCCCTGCTCTCTAGCAGCTCTATGCTCTCTAGCAGGGACTTTCGTGGGGGTAAAAAGGTTCTCATGAACTAATTTTAGTACCGGCTCTTTTTGGTGTGAACGCGATAAAAGAGGCTAACGTCCACGCTAGCTGCTATATGTTTTGCATTGAGGTGATACTTGAGGCTTGATGTGCTGCGGTGATATGCGAATTCCTTTTTGCATAATTTGCACACAACCGTGCTCTTATCAACGCTTCCATCCGTCCGTTTTTTAAAACAACATTTCCCACTATTGTTCACTGTGGTTTGTTGTTGTCTGAAGTCATGAACGTTAGTTGGTGCTCCAGTATAATCGGTACGCCTGAAACTCATCCAGTGAGAAACGTTCCGCGGTGCAAAAATAAGTGCGATTAAAATGCGTTAATTTTTGTGTAATTAATTAACGCGTTAAAGTCCCGGCCCTAGTTATTATCAAAATATTATGTAACTGTTATCAAAACGTAGGGCAACTGTAGAAGCTTGCTCTGTTGTCTCACTGAAAGAATCACTTTTACCACGTTTTTTACAGACAATATTGAGAGATAAATAGTAGCAGTTCTCACTATGTGTTAAATATCTTTGCCTTCAATACATTAAATTAGAAAGCTGACAAAACCATATTTCTTTAGCCTTTATTTATACAGGTGTAGATCTCATTGAGACACAAGGTCTCATTTTCACACAATCATATTGCTTGTTAACATCTAAATGTAACCTTTTGTATGGAAAAACTCCTCAACTTCACTGATGTGTAGGTGATCTAGTATTTAGTATTGTTTAATGGAATGTATATCAGTGTATTCAAGTCAATACTTCATTTATTTAAACAAATATCTTTCTGGATTCTTTGTACAGTATGAAAAATAGAGTCTTTGTACCTGTGCTGAAGTTCACTGCTGTGAGCAGTCCAGTTCTGTCTCTCACTCTCTGGTCCAGCCTGTCTGCATCACCTGGACACCTTAAACAAACAGATATATATGTAAAGTACCATGTGTACAAACAATATAACTGATTCTCTTCTGTTGAACATGTTGGATTGTGTATTGTCCGAGTCAGGGTCCTTTTTATTTTACTGTAACTTTGGAAGTTGTGTTACCAATGCTTACTGTTTATTTTATACCAATTTGGTAATGCAATTAATAAAAACAACAAGTTTTGGGTTCGTTCTTCAGATGACTGTGACGTTAACGTGTAAGCTCAATAATGAACTCCAGCTCAACCAACCATATTGTAATATCCAACCTAATCATCTTGAAATATGACATTAATAATTGTAATATACACACATCTTATTGTGAGGTTGATTTCACATACACTACTTCGACATGAGCTTGTCTACATACTTGAGCATAGCGAATTTAAATTAACCTTAGATGCATACAGTTCTACCTACATAATAATATATCTCTCTAAGTTACAAGGATGACCTTATTTTATAACCTCAAACAGAAGCCGTTTGTTCTACAGTATTATCCCACTTAACGCTTAACACTTGTCTATTTCGTTTTAACCTTTATATATACAGTCTATGGCAGTGACCACCAACTGGCGGCCCGCGGGCCACATCCGGCCCGCCAGACATTCTCATCCGGCCCGCACGACGGGGGTGACTGTGGCGTTGGCTGAGTGGTTACTACGTTCGCCTCCCACCCATTTTTATTTTTTAGAACGTCGTGAGTAAGGTGCAGTACCGGAGTCCAACAGAGAGGCAGCAGCTGCGGGACAGTAGACTGCGTACTGCGAAACCTTCCCTGCCTTCAAGAAGAAGTGACCCTTCGTTGTGAAGAGTCTGCTTTGTGCGCTCCGCAGCAGTAGCCCCGCTGCGACGGAGTCCAACAGAGGCAGGAGCTGCGGGACAGTATAGCCTAGAAGCAGGGTTGGGTTGTAACCATAGACTGGTTGTAACGGAATACATGTAACGGCGTTACGCAGAATATAAAATCAAGTAGGCTAACTGTATTCAGCTGGCGTTACATTTCAAAAATGAGTAATCTGATTACAGTTACTTTCGTAAACCTGAAGTGAATACATTTTGGAATACTTATTGGAATTATTGGTGGAAAAGTTTCCTCACAAAATGTAATATTCATTACCGGCAGAACTGTGTGCACACTGCACAGCGCTGCAGCATATCTGTGAGCGAGAGAGAGGTGCAGCTTGTCTGTGAGGCCCCGCCCCCGCACGCAGTGAGAGAGAGAGATCTCTTTTAAAATATATTGAAAGTTAGAAATGGAGATGGTTGGATAAAATGTGCAAGATAACGTTTATGTAGCATTTCTTTATTGTCGAAATTATGACATTTCATAACTATCAAATCAAAGTGAATGGCCTGCTGCTGCTGAATGCATGGGGCAAGTGACTGGAACAAGTTTTAAAAGTTATTACATCATTTCAGATAATAAATTAAAGGTCCGCTGCAGTACCTGAGCGTGCTCCACTAGCATTGTGGACTATATCAAAATCACTGGCCCGCGATTGTGTCTATTGGATACATTTTGGCCCTTGGACCAATGTAGTTGGTGATCCCTGGTCTATGGTTTTAACTTGGAGACTACGATTAGCATCGTTAGCACCGATGTAGCTACCACTCACTTACACGCTAACCCAAGCCTTAACATTCATTACGTAGCTGATTCAAATCATAAACACATCAATAAGTACTCGAATTTCAATTACCGCAAAAACCGCATTCATGCACCGTCTGTTTCAACCGCAGAGCGAGTCACAATAGTCCGATATATAAGCATGAAGAACAAACAACCACGGCCGGCTTCAAGTTGTGTTCCCTGGATGAACTGAGCAGGCAGAGTCCCTGTAGCTAGCTTCACGGAGCAGGTAGCAGAGAGACAAGAAGCTAGCAGCAGTCACTTGACAGAGCTGTCACTCAATGTGACCACGCCCTAATATATGCATAACTTTAAGGCTTAATATTAATTAAACAGATGAGTTGAGAAAAAAATGCACTCCCCACACAGTAGTCATGAAGGGGGAATCTAACTATAAGCCTACAGAGAATATGGTTTTTTGAACCACGATGTAAACATGTTTATTTCTGCTGTAAAGTTGGGCATTTTAACATGGGGGTCTATGGAAATTGCTCCCTTCTGCAGACTGCTTCTACTGGCCACTAGATGAACTGCAGTGTGTGGCACTTCCGTATTGGCGTCCCGGCTCTTCCCCAGAGTTTGCCGCTTGATTCACACCTAATAGTCCGCTTCTCTGGTGCGCACGAGACCACAGTTTGTTACATTGTTTCATTTTTCAGAAGGTTCGGTTTGCGTTCACACGGGCAAAACTCAAAAGGACTATAAACTTTAAACACAAGTCATGTGCACGGAAATGCAGTTAAACAATTGGTCAGACATTAAGGGGGTAAAAACGCAAATCCCGACAATTTCTACCGGAGCCTCCGCCATGGAGCATCGGCACTTTCGGCAGGTTATTCTCATGCTGCTGTTAATCTGGAGATCAACAGACACTAGCGGCCCGCGCATATGATTATATAATCAGACAACGTCCGTTAAAAAACATTATAACACATATGAGAGACGTTCTGCAGTAAGGAGGGGCGTTTCACCGACGACAGGTGTTCTTACTTTTATGTAGTTGACGGAGCATTTTTACTTTACACGACACTGTTCAACACTTAATTCAGCTTCACTCTTTAAATTAACAACCGCGGATATCTTGAAAGACTCTTTAGCTAAAGATTTTTGAAGACATCCACGTTCTGGTGACACGTAAATACTACGCTTCCTATGTTTTGGTGCGGACTGCGTTCACACCAGCAATGAACCGCTCCAGAGTTCGCAAGCAAGCGCTCCGAGACCACCTATTTTAGCGTTCACACCGACCCAAATGAACCGCACCAAGCGGCTAAACGCACCAGGGTTAGATTCAACCGGACTATAAAAGGCTGGTGTGAATGCGCCGTTATCTCAGTGGGTCTCAAACGTTTTGGTCACAAATTATTAAAAAGATTATTTCCACGGCACACCTTCATATGATCATTATAGTCTATACGGCAGTAAAACAAGAATAGAGTTTAAAAGGGGAGTGATTTGTAAAATATCCATAAAGAAAAAGAAAATCTGTTTACAGTTCTGTTTCATATGGGTGTTGAGACGTATCCATAGATCTCTTAATGTTGCTCTCAAAGTGCACCAGATTGATGCTTTTAACTTCAATATTTAAAAAAAAATCTTCCCGGGGGAGCATCCCCCCGGACCCCCCTAGAGGAGGTGATGTCCGTCCCCCACTTGTAAAAATAGCACTTTACCCCTGCCTATGTGCCATAAGCTGATTATCGAGCCTTCATTGTAACAGTCGCGGGTGTACTGTGTGTGCGCGTGGGGAGTGTTGCAGTAGAAAATTCCACTGTAGCGCCGCGGCCGCCGCCACTGTGGGCTAAGCCCCGAATGTTTTCAGGTCCAGGCGACGCCCCTGGGTGGGGAACCTTTTTCCTCTCAAGGGCCATTTCAATTTTTTCAACATCCTCAGAGGGCTGTACAAATGATTGACCTCTGCTTAAAAAACTAAAATCACTGCCCATTCATTTCGTCTTTCTTTCATGCTGTGCAAAGAAAAAGCAACATCTTAATCCAGATATCTCACCATGATTCGCGTATGCATGCACGTGCACGGTTGTGGCATGACCACCAAAACAGAAAGATATGGACACAAGATATGTGCAAATGTGTTTAGTTTCATATCCATGTGGACATGATTTAAGTGGTGGGGGACCTAACCTCCTCTAGGGGGGTCTGGGGGCATGCTCCCCCGGGAATTTTTTTGTTTTTAAACATTGAAGTTAAAAGCATCAATCTGGTGCACTTTGAGAGCAACATTAAGAGATCTATGGATACATCTCTCAACATCCATATGGAACAGAACTGTCAGCAGATTTATTTTTCTTTATGGATATTTTACGTCCAGCTGGGAAGAGACCAAGGGGTAGACCTAGGACCAGGTGGAGGGATTATATCTCTTCGCTGGCCTGGGAGCGCCTTGGGATCCCCCAGTCAGAGCTGGTTGATGTCGCCAGGGAAAATAAAGTTTGGGGCTCTCTGCTGGAACTGCTACCCCCGCGACCCGACCACGGATAAGCGGGAGAAGATGGATGGATGGATGGATGGATGTTTTACAAATCACTCTCCATTTAAACTGTATTCTTGTTTATTAATAACAACTTTTTTTACTGTCATATAGTATTTTATATAGTAGTTTACTTTATTCTCTTATTTGTTTATAACTATAATGATCATATAAAGATGTGCCTTTACCTCACTGGTTGGAGAAAAAGCTTCTTATATTCGTTAGCATAGCTAGCTAACCAGATGCTAATAACAACAAAGTTATTGACTGTATCAGTATGACCAGTATGACAGATGAATAGATCGCCACTGGGCTTTCAACTAAAGACAGAGCCACGCAAAAACTGCATGTGTACGGCTCCTTATGGGCTCTGCAATTTTTGAAGAGCCGGAGCCGCGTTCTGGTGCTCTCTGGCAGAACTGCACCCCTGTCAGACGAGATATATACCACGTGGTGACCACAGGCTGCTTCTCAGGTCGATTAAAGGGATAGTGGAAATGGAACCTCAAATAGTTTCGTTTTAACTTATATACAAGCATAATTATGTACCAAAACAATCACACCTGATTAAAAAAATATAATAATTGCCTTACGCATGTTAGAAGCACTTTATTGCAGCTTCCCCGAAGTTTTTTAGAAACGAAATGTTCGACTCAGCCAAACCGGAAGTGACGAAAACGTAGGAAGACGATACGATAACAAACCATGGCGTCTATGTAGAATGAACGTGGAAGGGTAAATATACCAGACAAAGAAGAAGGATTGTACGAGGTATCCAGTGATGATAGCGAGTCAGAAACATCCTCTCGGCTTTCTTACGAAAATGTCGTTTTAGGAACTGAATCTGAATCCGGTTCAGTAAGCGACGATGGTGACAATATTGAGCCAGACGATGGACCATTACGTCCTTATTTGTTCGAGCCCGAGCCCGAGGTGATGGTTCACGGCATGGGCAATGGCGAGGATGACCAGGACCAGGCGCCAGATGATGCACCCCTACGCACAAATAATCTTGACTGGTAGGTCCCTAAGCATAGCTCACGCATCTTAAGATCACCTGTAGCCTTTACAAATATTAATCATTGTTAACCAGTTAAGCCCGAAGGTCCCCCCAGTGGACCCCTCCCACAGTTTTTTTTCTCTCACATGTCTCAGGGCTTCTTAACATTTATGAAACTATTAATGTTTCATACCCTTTTAAAGGTAAGAAACTCCGCTAACTGACAATAAGAACAATTGTTAGCTAGAAAAAACACAAGAGTAATACCAAGCCTTTGAATTAGCATTGAGCGAAACAATGCTAACTAATGCTAACGCTTTTTTACACACAACACACGGTAGAAATGCCCTTATTACTATCTTAACTGCACAAACAAGATATACGATTTAAAGCTGAGACTCCACAGATTCCACACATGTAATGTCATTGTAAAGGAATATTTTAGTCTTGTTAAAGTATATAGAGTTTAGTGACTTGTCCTCGGGAATCTGTTTAATGGTTAAAGTGTATTCCTGCCTGTAATGTGATCCATAGCTTCTCAGGAAGACACAGGTCAAGAGGTCATCTGATGTCTTGTGGGGGGGGAGAAGCTTGGCTCATGTGGGTTTGCAATACAACGAGTCTTTGTCTCGACATCTGGCATGCATTAAAGGAAAACCCGCGTGTTTTAGGGCCCTCCTCTTCTTACATATAGATGGGTTCTTGGCGCTTTTGTCTTCAGAGTTGGTTGGTATCTTACATGAGAACTGTAGTATACTGTGATCTCTCCGGCCGTTTGTTTCTCAATAAATATCAGTGTATTGACAGGCGAATCCAGTTTCCCTCATTTGATGATTGGCTCAACATTGCTGCAAAGAAGTTTTTACTTCACAATTGGCGTCGCGAACAGTTACCAACAAATCGTCGAGCTGGTGAGTGTAATTTCAAATCTATATTTTGACATTGCCTCGCCAGACTCTGTGATTGACGGTATAAAAATTACCTGTGGAACAGATAGATGCAATATTTTTGGTTTCCTCTGTGTGTGTGCACGGCAAATATTCGGAGAGACCTTAAAGAGGGCATCAGTAATGTGGAACTTCTGTTTAAAAGCAATGTAGAGAATTGTAATTGAAACAAATTGCCGAATTCTGGAGATTTTCAACGGGTTTAAATCAGACCAATCCGTTTTCGGCTGTCTGCTCAAGCCTGCACGAGGGAGGGCGAATTCCCCTCCCCCCTGTGGTGAACGGCACATGAGGAATGTTTAAGAACACAGACTTGTATTTTCTGTTAATCACACCATAAGCTCAATAACTAAATTGAGCTATTAAATGGGAAGGGTGGTGGCAGAATATTACATTCACACTGTGTTTAATAAACTAACGGATTATTGAATTGGATGTTGTTTAAAATAAAAATAAAAAAAGTACTGAATTAATTTAATTAATTAATATCTCTGCTCTCGGTCGGTTGAGCAGTTTTACCACTACATTTGCATAGTGGTTTTGATTGAGAATAAGGTAGTTTATTGCTCATCAACAGATTACTAGTAAATATGGCTGAGAAGAGCCCATATTAAACAGATATTTCAGTGCCCCCGCTGAAGTTTCCCTAATTCGGATTAAATTAAGCTGGATGAGTTTAGCTGTCACCTGATATTTGTTGCGGGTTCATGTTTGTTTGTATAATTGTTTCGTGTTTGTTTGTCTACCCGCCGTCTTGTGCATGCTTTGTAACAACTAATAATGAATCAGTCCACAGCCAAGGTAAAATGAACTAAACTTTAGTTATCTCACCAAAAGTAAATTACTTGAGAAAAAAAATGCATGATGTAGGGATGTAGAGCAAAATTATACATTGTAATATACATTTCCGCAAAAGGAAAATAAATAGCAAAAAGCCTCTGTTTTATACCCGGGAACCTCAGAGGCATCACTGCGGGTCATCTGTCTGCTCAAATAGATCAATGTTGTATTATTTGTTTCATTTATTCTTAATCTATGTATTGTATGGTAATAATGAAAATAAAAAAAAACCTAATGTATTGAACACATTCCGAAACAAAGCAGATAAGACAAGACTCAGACATAATGGTGATTAAACCTTTTTGCACGATTGATGCAAAATGAAAACTTTGTCATTATCTGTTTCCAACTGGCCACTGGAATCAGATAAATTTATATAAGTTGAAGTTCAATTACAGTTTTAAATATAGTTCAACATTCTTTATTAAACTGTTTCAAATTATTTCTAGTCAAAATCCCCTCATTTTCTCTACTCTGCTTGGTGCTGCAGAAGAAGAAAATAAAATAAAACGCAAGACACGGGGTCAGAGACAGGCGTGACCTCTGGAAGGAAAAGATAATTTGAAGCAGACCACAGCACTGTGCGTTGGGGGTTTTTATGCCCTGAGCACAAAGGAACATCTCATGTCAGCAGTCAGTTTTTTTTGGCAGAACTGTTGAGCACTTTGAAAATGTATTTTCATGCCTCTGCAAGGCTTAGTCTTTCTATCTGTACAGCCACTGGTGTACAGATAGAAAGACTAAGTTCATAAACTCAACAAGTACTATACTTGGGCACAATTTTGAGATACTGGTACTTTATTTGAGTATTTAAATGTTTTGCCACTTTATTCTTCTGCTCCACTACGGTTCAGTGGTACATGGTGTATTTCTACTCCACTACATGTATTTAATACCTTTTAGTTACTTTCAGATCAGGATGAATGATGTGAAATCTAATCAAGTGTTGAATCAGACTTTAGTTCCACCTGGAGTAAATCCACCAGCTACCCTGCAGTATACAAAGTCATTCAAACTAGCTGCACCTTTACCAGCTTTGAGAACACTTTCATGATCAATCATTATAAAACATATCATATATCCATCCATCCATCCATCTTCTCCCGCTTATCCGTGGTCGGGTCGCGGGGGTAGCAGTTCCAGCAGAGAGCCCCAAACTTTCTTTTCCCTGGCGACATCAACCAGCTCTGACTGGGGGATCCCAAGGCGCTCCCAGGCCAGCGAAGAGATATAATCCCTCCACCTGGTCCTAGGTCTACCCCTTGGTCTCTTCCCAGCTGGACGTGCCTGGAACACCTCCCTAGGGAGGCGCCCAGGTGGCATCCTAACTAGGTGCCCGAACCACCTCAACTGGCTCCTTTCGACGCGAAGGAGGAGCGGCTCAACTCCGAGTCCCTCCCTGATGACCGAACTTCTCACCTTATCCCTAAGGGAGACACCAGCCACCCTGCGGAGAAAACCCATCTCGGCCGCTTGTATCCATATCATATATAGTATTCTGAAATAAACCAATCTGCACAGTGACTACTTTTACTGTCGCTATTTTCACTATATTTTGATGACAATACTTTTATACTTTTACTTGAGTAACATTTTGAATGCAGTACTTTTACTGTAACTTAGTATTCCTACACTCTGGTACTTCTACTTATACTCAAGAACAAGATCTGAGTACCTAAGCTAACGTTAGCCAGAAACCTTCCATTTTGACACAAAGAACAATGAGGTAATGTAAAGTAATTCACACAGCCTCTTCCCGACGAGCAGCAGGTTCAGCTTCATTTAAATATGTCGCGTAGTAATAGATGGATTTATTTTTTCCTCTAAAAGAGAGAATGTGTATTTTATGTTAGTATTTCAAAAAAATCTCCTGGGGGAGAATCCCCCCAGACCCCAAGCAGGGGTTGGGTTTTCAACATGTCAACTTTTTCACTTGTGAGGAAATGGCAGGAGTGCCTCCAGGTCGCCTTTTTATTTTTTTATTTACTACAACACAAATGTGCCTTTTTATTTCATACAGTTCAATTTGGATTGAGACAGGGAAATAATCTAAACCTCACGCGTGGCGTTTCACTGACAAGGGGGCGATATAGCGTGTATGTAATTACATTTCAAATACTGATTTGAGCCCCACCACTGTATGGGTTAGCCCTACCATAGATTACCCAACGCAAATATCGCAAATACTCGGGAGCCGATAAGTCAATAAGTTGCTTATCGCGACAGGCACACAATAAAACAGTGGAAACAAACATGTGTTTGACTTTCATTATTTAATGAAACTGTGTGCCCTTTATAGTCTGTGTCCAATATTGTGTATTTGTATATATATATTATATATGTACAGGGTTGGGAGGGTTACTTTGTAAATGTAATCAGTTACTGATTACTGAATACATGGCTCTGAAAGTAATCTGAATACAGTTACAGTTACGTGTCTTAAAAAAGTAACGTAATCAGATTGCTTTTGGATTACTTTCTTTTTCCATCACAGATGGATGTGTTGGTGAACAGGAGACACACAAAGCAAAAGGAAACTGAACGTGTTTTTACTGTTTTAATGGCTTATCAAGAGCACAACTGAAACATAGCATCTGAAACGATGCAACAACATATGCTAATACACTTTTTGGGGATGCAGCTTGGGATGTGAGGAGTGAGGGACACGGCTTAGAACGAGCGTGTCGTATTCTGTCCTGCCAGTGTTGCCAGGACATGAATTCAAATGTCAAACTCGGACTTCATTTTAAGGACATGTCGGCCAGGGGTGTAGAGCTATATTTGTTTAAGCACCGGATCGGCAAAACAGGAGAGTGTGTGCACCAGTCTGCCTTGATCTATGAATTAATGTCCGTGACTCTCACAGTATCTGCTGCCCACAGCTGTTTTATAGAAGGAACACCTCCTTCACTTCATGAAATCTCTGCAGCACCAGGAGGCAGCGGGAGGGTTCACTCAGAAGACGAGCGTGCAGTGCCTTTCACGCACCGCCTTCGCTGTATTTACCTTCAGAATCATAAGGCTAAAGAGCGACCGCAGGCTGATGTGTTTTAACCACACACACCTCTACACACACGACTTAAACGCAGACTTTTGTTCCTCCATGTTTCGTTGTTATTGTTTCACTGAGCGGACCCGCCCATTTTTTTTTCAAACGCTCCTTTTTTTGGTCCATCTGCGGCGGTAAAAGTGTTTGTGCGCTGTGATGATTCGGCTGTACCTTTAATAATGAATATTAAATGTTGTGAGGAAATATTTCCATCAATAATTCCAATAAGTATTCACTTCAGGTTTACGAAAGTAACTGTAATCAGATTACTCGTTTTTCAAATGTAACGCGAGCTGAATACAGTTACTTGATTTTTGTATTCTGATTACGTAGCGCCGTTACATGTATTCCGTTACAACCCAACCCTGTATATATATATATCCTAAATATATGCTAAGGTCCCGCTACGGACACGATAGCAGTCACTTCGTGCGCATGTGTGTAATTAAACCCATGATATCAAAATCTCACTCCAGCCAGGTACCCAAAGTTAGCAACCCTGTCCATACCCCAATAATATTTTATTGCAGATCAACATGAATCACACAAGCGACCTATTTTGGATTCAAAACGGCAAATTTCCCCAAAAGATGACAAGTTTGCATCCCTGCTTGTTATCGTTTTCATCACGGAGCTGGAAATATGGTGTATTGATTACTGATCTGTGCATGTCCAATTTGTTAACTGACTTTAGTTCTAATGTTAATGTTAATTTGATTTCAACCCATAAGTAATTATTTAAATTAACTCAACATTCCACATGATGGATTAGTGTTCCACATTTTTCCCACTAATTTGTTTATGATTTGCTTACAATGGTAAAGAGAGACATTGATGACCCTGTGTCTTTTTTGTTAGCACGTGGTTCCATTTTGTCTAATGGCGTTGGACAGCTTCACTAAGAGTCACCCAGTTCTACCCTGCTACAGTCCGGCTGAGTGCAGTCACAGAGATGCTATGGCTGCTCTACATGACATTAATGGTTTGGTCCAAGAATGGACACCATTTCCTGCTCCCAGAGAGAATGACGCTCCTCACACTGAACATTACAGCCTTCATACTGTCTCACGTGGGTCTGCTCCCCCCCACCGAGCCATGAACTGGAAGCTTGACGTCTGCTCTGAACACTTGGAACTGTCACACCAGCACCAACCCTTGGGTCAGTTAGATGAGACTAACGGCTTCACTTAGGGCATATGGGTCAGAAATATGACTCTCGTTACCACGGAGTGGGTTGTTTGTTTTTTTAAGGCTATTCATACTGCTATGCAGAGTGAAGAGCCCCTACTATTTTAACAAATAGGCCTAATGTCAGGGGCCTCTTACTGTCTACTTCTGCATGTATTCACATTATATGGACCATGTTTCCACCTGTTGAAACTAGGGCTGCACGGAACTCAGGCTACAATACAACCATTTTGTTCTGCTCTAACGATTCAATTTATAGATTCTACATCAAAATAGTTCGTTTTTATTGTTTCCAATGATAACGTCACCTTAAGTGGAGGAATGCAAACCTGTTTTAAAATGTAAGGTTTTGAATTTATTTGACATTTCTCAGTAATGACACCCTCAGACGCCCACTATCATTTATGCCAGTGGTTCCCAAACTTTGTTGTGCCCAAGGCACACCAAAGCACAAGTAAAAAATCTCAAGGCACACCTATTGTGAAAAAATAGCCCTTATAACACGTGTTATCACTCATATCATGTAAAGTATTTGTCAATGTGCATAATTATTTACTAATGCCAAATAAAATGTGACAAAGACAACTATATTACGAAATATTTCCCAAATTAATTTGAAACTTTATCAAATTAGGCTTCATCAAAGCAGCAACACACTCATTTACACCAGACAGGTCACAAAATAGAAAATGAGGCAAAGGAAACTCAGCAGAAATTCAGCACAGACAACTGTCAATGCAAGGAAGCTGCATTGTCCATGGTCCGGAACTACAAATTATAAATGTATTACTTTAAAAAATTTAATATATTACACTACTTCGTTACTATCTACATAAAGTAACTCGTTACTTTACTCGTTACTTTCCTCGCCGAGCACGTACAAACTGCGCATGCGTGAGTGGCAATAACTTTCCTTACCAGCAGGCGGCGGTAGTCAAGCCCCCAGGAAGTGCGCCGGACTCAGATGAAAATATTCGTGATGGCCAAACGGCGCTACTACACTTGCGTTTGGTTGCCAGGCCCGGAAACACTTTTCCCATTGACTTACATGGGGAAAGAGTGGTCTGTAACTCGTTGGATAATTTTTTTAACTAAATAAACTACCCAGTATGAACACTTGTATAGCCCTTATTAAAAACATTCGTTCCTCAAGTTGTAAAACATTTGCTAATAACGTTATTCTGAGAGTTATTTCCCTCTGCATTATGAACGCGCATCTAATCCACGGGACCGCGCAGCCCGGCACGTTCATGTTACGTGTCCCGACCAATCAGAGCACACTGTGCTCACAGGGAGGGTGGGGCTGGAGCTATTGGAGCTACAACGAGCCGTTAAAGGCAGAGAGTGAAATTCAGTGAATACACGTAGTTTACAGAGATGCTGTATGAGGAACCAATGTGAGTTGCGTTTATCTTTACCCATGGATGCACAATGGGAACGGACCCATATCGTCTTACTGCCATCCCACGGAGCTGTAATAATGGATATATTGCACATGTTTGCTGTAATTCATTGTCATACTACATGGGCTGTATGATTAAATCTTGTACCGTAAATGTTGTATTAAATAGAGTTAATATTACCGACATTATTAACGTCCCTGTAGCTTCGTATTGCACTGGGAAGCTTATTGCACTGTATATAAATATATATGTATACAGTGCAGTAATAATTTCATGCTAAATGAGGCCCTGTTGGATATCACTAGATCATTACTAGCTAGCCGCTAGCTGCTAACTGCCGCCTCGTTCATATCAAATCCATGATAACAACAACCCATTACCATGCTGTCATGAACGCGCGGTGCTGTTACGTGTACGCAAATTGACATACTTGATGTGAACGAGCATTTTGGTTAAAGTTGCGCATGCTCTATGAGTTCACGTACGGGTACTTCTCAGGCATGCTGGGTAATCTGTGACGTTTCACTCTCTCAAAAGTTGGGCCATTTTATCATCATGCGCTAATGAGCAGCTCTCATAGGAATGAATGAGGCCCCGCCTCCCACGCTGTATCCAGTTCTTATTATACATCCATGGCGGTAGTGTGTATTTGTCATTCAATACAGGCAACAACCGGAAAACAGAGAAGAAGAGAGAGGGATGAGAAAGAGATGGGGAAGTGAGTAAAGAGGGATAGGAAGGAGGAGAGATATTTGCGAGTTGCATACTCACTCTGAGTTTTCTCGATTAATAGCTTATATAGACAATACCATGCTTAAATAGACTCCTAAGTTATTATTTCATATGTGACAATATGTAAGAAAAGAGAGGGAAGAGTCAAATTATATTGAGAAATTGAGCAATTGATTTCATATTGGAACATTCATTTCTCAAACCTATGTTTTATGGAAGAGGAAATGTACTTCTGATAAACTAATCCTTGATCAAACGGTAAATGGTGAATTAATATAACATTCAGAATCATTGAGAAAGGGTTATTCCACAGGGACTAGCTCACATTTAACTTAAAATAACATTTCTCTGCTTTGGACTGATGAGTATATGATTCTTGCATGTTAAATGACTAACACAAACCTTACATTTATAATGTGCATGTGTTAGGAAGGCTCCCAAATCATTCTGAGGGGGCCTATCCTATTTTTGTAATTGAATGATAATGTGCTAATCCATTACTTTGAGTTGTCTGCACTCAGGAAAACATCCCTATCAAGTGTTAACCCAATAACTAGGACAGCTCTGAAGGCCAAGGGTCAGAGAGAGAGGATCACACTCTCCGGCTGCAGAGAGCAACTTATCCACGGGCAAGGAGGTCGTTCGAGATGAGAGGATTCTAATCTTCAACTTTCTGATGAGATGGGATGCTTCTTCATCTTTCTGCTCGGTGGGCTCAGGCAGACAACTCTGCAGGACGAGCGATGGTTTCAGAGGCTTCATACAAGGTTCCATGTTTCTTGGAGGAGCAGATGTTTTCATAACCTCTCCCATCACGGGGGGGGCATCTGGATGTGCCACTTGGAATAGGCACTGCTCTCAAGCAGATAGCAGAAGGAATGCAGGCAGATGAGCCTCTGTTTCACTGGGAGATCATAAAGTGCTCACTGAATGAGCCACAAAAGCAGAGCAATTGGGGGGGATTGAGATATGGCGCTCTGATGAAGAAGAGTTTTGAGCCAATCAGCACCTCAGTGCTAATCTACAGATAATTGAGTTATGGCGCTCTGATGAAGAAGAGTTTTGAGCCAATCAGCACCTCAGTGCTAATCTACAGTATCAGGATGCCTTTACACACCAGACATTCTGTGTCATAAAGAGAGGAGGAAAACATGTTCTTCTAGCTCTGATACAAAGATAACATTTGAATTGAATGACCAGATGATTACAGATGTACAATTAATGATTGTTTTTGTATTCCCAATGAACAGATATGTGTTAAATAGTGGTGATAAATATATTTTGTCAGATCAGATTGCACTTTCACACTAAACTAATTAATTAATTGATATTTTCAGATTTATAAGGTATTGAACAAGATGTTTTGATATTGATTACAGTTGATACTCTGAATAAAGAACAGATGTTTTGATATTGATTACAGTTGATACTCTGAATAAAGAACAGATGTTTTGATATTGATTACAGTTGACACTCTGAATAAAGAACAGATATTTTGATTTTTTCCTTTTCAGATTGTTAAACATCTTGAGAATTGTTTAGTTTTCCCTTCAGATTTTGAAATGACATGATTGATAGTTGAAGTAATGTAATTAATTAAATATCATGCCTTACTCTTGAATAAAGCGTAATGAAGTAAACGTAAGTAATGTTAAAGATTGAGGACACTGTAACTTTACAGATTATCTGTTTAATCTGATTACAGATTGATCGATTCATCACTGTGAATTTATACCTTAACTAGGAACCTTAGCTGGATATCTCATGATTCTGATTTATACCTCAATTGGATTTATTATAAATCCTAAATTCTAATTGTGTTTTAATAAGTAATTGCCTTGAAGTAAATCTTTGAGATGTAAGCTAATTTAGAATTTGTGTTTGATGAATGAGATTAACTGAGTGATAAATGATAAAAGGTCTTATTTTTTAAACATATATTCTGCTATTATATTTCATGTGTGTTCATTATTGTGCTTTTGACAAAAAGATGCCAAACACTGAAGAGAGATGATTTTTCTATTATAGTTGACTGTGTTCAATCTTGTTCTACTTATGATGTAATTAATGTGAGTGAGCCCACACAACTCTGAAGACGCTTATTGATTTAAGTATTGACTGAAATATTCTTTAGACTAATGTTAATTGATTATAATAAATTGATAAAAGGGTGGATCTGTAAAGGAATATTTTAGTCTTGTTAAAGTATATAGAGTTTAGTGACTTGTCCTCGGGAATCTGTCTATTGGTTAAAGTGTATTCCTGCCTGTAATGTGATCCATAGCTTCTCAGGAAGACACAGGTCAAGAGGTCATCTGATGTCTTGTGGGGGGGAGAAGCTTGGCTCATGTGGGTTTGCAATACAACGAGTCTTTGTCTCGACATCTGGCATGCATTAAAGGAAAACCCGCGTGTTTTAGGGCCCTCCTCTTCTTACATATAGATGGGTTCTTGGCGCTTTTGTCTTCAGAGTTGGCTGGTATCTTACATGAGAACTGTAGTATACTGTGATCTCTCCGGCCGTTTGTCTCTCAATAAATATCAGTGTATTGACAGGCGAATCCAGTTTCCCTCATTTGATGATTGGCTCAACATTGCTGCAAAGAAGTTTTTACTTCACAGTCATCACTGTCCGACCTCGAATTCCTGGAGCTATCAGCCAGAAAAGAGAAAGTAAACAACATCCGGTTCCAAAAATATTACAATAATTACGTCTTACCTTTTTTGATTTGTGATCAAAAGTTGTGTTCAACGGAATAAAAACGCATCTCAAGGTTAATCCAATGTCGTTGTGTCACGTAGAATTGTTTACTGATAATCAATCATCATATTCTCGAAACAATCGTCAGTAAAATGACGGGAGCACACGACTGCCGAATTACTCGTCAGCTTCGGCTCCGTGAAGTTTGCCCGTGTTATCTGAACAAATTTCACCCACTGACGACGAATGGCTGGGTTTCTTGGAAACGCATGCGTCGATACGCCATTCTCTGCATTTGCTGTCGCACTACAGCCATACAAAACACATCTATTCACCATAATAAAGGTCGGCTATTCACATGCAAATGCTATTGAATGTCCGCCATTGTTTGTGCCCGTCTTCCTATGCTCTCGTCATCACCCGAAGATTCCCGACGATTCCCGAAGTATTTCGTTTCATTGAGAGGGCGCAGTAAAATTGAAAATAAAATGAAACTAGGCGCATGAAATAAAATAAAATGGTTTATTATGCTTATTTTTAATAAAAATACATAAGTTAAACCCAAAATTCGCGGATTTCCACTATCCCTTTAAATGAAATCCTTGATTCCCTCACTTGCGTCGTTTCCCTGCGTTTAGTCCCTCCCACCAGGGAAGCATGGAGGGACGCAAGGAAACCACGAGAAGCAGGGAAATCAGTTTTAAGAGCAATGGGACGTCCTTTCCTCCGGAGCGTCACGTGAAGCGACGTCCGTTTGTGATGACGCTGCACAGCTGATCGTCTGACAGCAGCTCTGTCCCCGTTATTTCCACAAACACCCCCGCCTCTGTTAGTACACATTTACTGACACAAACATTTGTATCATCTGTTGTAGACCCAAATAAATAAAATAAAATAAGAACTCATTGTCAAAAAAGATAAACGCCATTCTTAAAATTTATAAACGAACAATAGTTTGATTAATATTGATTAGAGTGCACAATAGAAATAAAATAATTGAGAGAAGAAAAAGAGTTATGTTATCTATCAAAACCCAGTTAGATTAAAATTCATTGGATTGCACACTGTGTGTTTGTGTGGATATGTAGCACACTAACATTTTAATAGCACTTAATGACTGACTGAATGGAAATGACAATAAATGAAAATGTAAAACGAAAAAAGCGATCATGAAAATGTTTCCAAAAAATGAATTAAATGATTTTTGACCACTTTGTTGTTCAGATATATCACATATTTGTAACTAAATGATACATGAATTTAAACAAAACACGGTATAAACTGAGGAGTGACTCCCGTGAGGTTCATGTATTTTCTTCACTCTGCTCTCATGTCAAGAAGCATCAGATCAGTGCATGCACTGCCTCGTCCAATCAGTGAGCGATACACAGTAAGGGGGCGGGGTGAGTATCTGAGGATTTCATCGGAGGATGGTCTGGTGGTTCCTCGGTTATCGCTCTTTGCCTTTGCCTTATATGTCTTAAATGACATGATGAATTGGAAATGGGGGACCCTGATGTAAACAAGACGAAAGTCTTTCTCTGGTCTGCATCCCCTTAACAATTGTATGTTTTGAGCTGTACTGTACTGTACCCAATATACAAGCTGTTAATAAACTTTTCAATCAATCAATCAATCAAGCTCCTCCATGATCGCTCCTCGCTCCTCGATCCTCCGGCAGAAATAAGAGCCATGGGACGGTACTCAAGATGGCGCGGGCAAATCAACTTCCGGTGAGACCGAGGACCGAGGAGCGAGGAAATTAAAATAGTCGACCTGAGAAGCAGCCATAGACTGTATAAAGGTGGTGACACGTTAGGCTCGTGTTGTGTTCAAGGACCCTGACCTTGGCCAGGATAAACAGACACTCGCTTATTTAATTCTTTTGCGGTCTAGATTTCTTAAATATGTTTCTTTTTTGCGTGTGTTTATAAATCACCTCGAGCAGGGCCGTCCCTTGCTATAGGCAGTATAGGCGGGGGGCGCCAAAAAATTGGGGAGAAAAAGAAGAAAAAAAAGTCTATATATAGATAACGCTTGATTCACACTCCCTGCACGAATCATTATGAGCCAAGAGAATATTTACACGGAGATATTCCTGTTTGATAATGACATGATTTTATGGAATTAGAAAAATAAAATCATTATCAAATACAACTCTACCATGAATTACATCCAATCTGGGTTTCTACCTAAATCAATGTTTTTACCTGACATTCTTCTGTAAGGTAAACGGTGAAAAAATACAAAACAAACATTTTCCATTAGTATTTTAATTCCAAAATCATTGGTTAGTCGTCTACAACATAAACATTTACAACACCCAGCGCTGAGGGTCCCTCCAGTTTCATTTCTGTGCATATAAACAAAGCTGGGGTTAACATTGCTTACTATGGCTGATCAGTACCTCACATTATTGCAGAATTGCAGTCAGATGTTGTTCTCTTTTTTTTTTATATACTCATCCTTGGTTAAAGGTTTTTCAGGATTCATTGAAGTTGTTGGCAATGATATCATTTGCACGTTCCTATACTGCCCTCTGGAGGACAAACTGTAAGGCAACATGACTCGACGAGGTCTCCGTCAACACAGCAGGCACAGCACAGGAAAGGCAAAGGCCAAAATGATTGTACTATAACTGAGAAAAGTCATAGTTCAGATTGGCATTAACATTGTAGATTCCAAACATTATGTTATTTTTAGACCATGTTATAGTATGCAGCTAGTGTTTCTACACAGTAGTTAGTACAAGTCCAGGGATTTTAATAAAGTGCCTTATAAAACAGTAGCATCGTGAGTCAGAGTCTGACAGGCATTCAGCTCAACGAAACAGTAACATAACGGATGGAAATGCTACATATACACTTCTACAGTCCAGCGGTCTTCTCCAGACATCTCTATTCAAACAGTAAGAACTTTTTAAGAGATCAAGTGGTTGTACAGTATTTCACTGGGTCAGGGAAGAAAGAGCGCCCTTCCCCAGGATTTTACCAGCCTGCTCTTTCTGCTTCACAGTTTCTCCCACTCACGCCCAACTTACTTAAAAACACGAGACAAACAAGCTTGGTCCTCTTCTCCAAAACATATGGGAGTGAAACGATGACAGAGGAATAAAGAAAAGGAGAATCGGGTCAAAAGTGGAGGATATTTTAACCTGATAGTAGTTCCAGTTATAAAACATCAATTTAGTGAACTGTTAAATTCAGGTTGCATTTCATTTGGTCACCACTGTTGGGAATGATTACTATGTAATGACATACAACAGAGTTCAGTCGTGTTTTAGCAATGGCTTCTGGGAACTATAGATTTGAAAGAATGGCACTAGTTTGTTAGCATTTTGGACTTTTGCTATATGATAACTTGACACTCATGAAGTATTAGAGAGACACATTATTGGCACTCTTTAAGCAACAACTGTGGATTACACTTATGTTAGCTCAGAAGGCTTTGTACACCACTGGTGAAACTGGTGAAATTAAAACATAAATCACTAAATCTTAACTGGAAATAGTTAAAAGTCAACATTTAGTGTCCATCTTGACAAATTAATTGCTTCTTAAATGAACAATTACTATACTATATATAATCCCGTCACAAACTAACCCTACCTGAAATTAAACATCTGCTAGAGCTAATTCTAATTTGGCAGGTCACTCTAATAACCCTAATGTGAAGCACTTTTACAGTAAGCGTGTTCTTTCTTAACATATATAATGTTATAATCTATGCTGATAGAGGAAACCGTTAGTTCTTGTAATTGTATCTTCTAGAAGTTGGTGCTCGTAAAAATCAACATCATTATCAGTCGTGAGATAGAGGTAGAGCAAAAAGAGAAGGGGACCATGCACCAGCCCATTAAATAAACTGTGCACCACTCCCGTTCTCCCTTTTTTTGCCTAAAATCTAAAATGCCAAGAGTAAAGCGGGGGGGGGGGTGATGTGGCAGTTTGGGGTTCAGGGTCGCAGAGCGTGCTCAGGAGATGATGCGGATGCCGAAGTTTTGCTTGAGCTGCTCGAGGAAGATGAAGGTGAGCACTGTGTGAGGAATCAAGCGGATTCCTGCGGGGACGAGACCCTGCAACAAAAATCAGCAATATATTACTATTTGTAGTTTTCTCCCTTTACATTTATCCATTTCAGATACCCCATTGTATTTTTTTTGTAAATCTGTATCTGTAAATAAAATCGATGTTATCATTTCCAAAATTCAATTTTGTCAAACAAAGTATACACAACTTTTTCCTGTAGTCAAAAAACTGCCCTCTAATGTAAATGGAGGAAATGTATCTCACATTTAACATGTAGGTAGTATGCTTTTAATATCAAGTGCAGCTTTGGCCATCATAATCATATTTATGGGATTTTTTGATTTGTGTCTGTTTTTTAACGATTTTGAGTAACCAGAGCCTTTAATGTAGGGACAGTATTAGAATGGGGGGAAAGAGGGGATGACATTACTTTTTGTTTAAAGTAAGAATAAAGTCATTTGGAGCTGCATCAAAAATGCTGCCTCACGCATTAAAGTGTGTATACGTGTTATATTGTGAGACAATGTAAACAAAGTTGCACCAAAAACATAGCACACATGCAGTAACAGGCATGATGGGTGTTGAGCTTGACAAAGGCATCCACATTTGATAATTGCAGGTACAGTGTTGTGTTCTTATATTGTGTTGTGTTCTTATATTGTGTAGTACTGTTGTCTTACCTTGTAAAATGCCATGGGACCAAGCTTGGCAGTTTCTTGTAAGCAATGCCTCACCCCCTAAAGAGAGAGACACACTGGATGAGAATAAAGCTGAGGAATGAAGGGAGATGGACAAAGAGAAACAGAGGAAGGAAGGGATTAGAGGAGACAGTGATGAAGGGTGAGAGGGGGGGGTCCACTTACTGTGTACTCGCCCTTCGAGCTCATGAGCCTCGTCTTTAGTACGTCCAGAGGCTGACACAACAATGTAGCACAGCCTCCCTGCGGGGAAACTTACCATTAGTTTAAAGAGTCCTGTAAACTTTACACTGAGCCACATAACACAAGAATGAACCTGATACTCACAGCGATGAAGCTGGAGAGAAAGTGTGTGAGTATGTTATCCCCCATCATGCCTGTGCCCAGCACCAGCTGCTTGGCCTGGTCATAACACGCCAACTGAAGGTAGGAAAAAAGAAATGGTGCCATTTTAATGATGCATCTCTTTACTACCTGAAGCTAACTGAAGCCACATCGCTAATGCTCACTACAGCTCCACTTCCAAATAATTACAATGAGCCACACAATATAAAGCATGAGGTCACCTCTGAGACTGAATTAAATAATCTGTGGGAAAATCACATGTCATGATAACTAACAAAGACTCATCCACCCTTCACAACCCCAGAGTACTGCGAGAATCATTTGAACATTATCCACAGCACTAAAAAACAACAGAGTTCTCACCATGTGAAGTTTTGGAGTGACGTCAACAAACAGCAGTTCCCTAACGCTCAGAGAGTAGCGATCTGTGTGCTCAGTATGTTTGGATCTTACATGTGAATCAAGCTTTTCACACATGAACTAAAAGAAAAGTGCCACTCGCTGCTCCCTGACTGACAGCACTCTTCACCAATGTCTTAGGATTGCATTGACATCCTATGAGCCAAAAATCACTGCTCACTTCTCCCATTGAGAAAGTCAGCGATGGCAAATCACAAATGAGGTGATAGCACCTAGTTTGCTGCCCTCAGGGAGGCGCTACAGGTCACTGTCCACCAAAACTGCCCGCTTCAAAAACAGCTTCTTCCCCTTTGCAATACGGACACTAAATGGACTCTAAATAACCCCAATGAACAATCACACCTTGAACTTTATGTATATATGTCATGATGTATGTATTTGCCCTGTGCCGTGTGTTGTACTTTTTATTGTCTGTTTATTGTATGTTGAATTGTATGGAACAAGCTGTAATAATCTGCACTGAACACGAATTCCACCAGCCTGGCTGTGTGGTCATTAAAGATTATAATCTAATCTAATAGTAGACGTGTGGTGTAGTATTCATTCATATGTTAGTTACCCTTATCCCTTGTTATGGGTTTGTGCACTAAAGGGTTTGACAGTTCTTTTTGTATTCATTTAAATGCACTTTGTAATGTGTCTGGGTCAAATGTGACCAAAACGTATGATTTTCTTGTTATTACTTGAAAAAATAGTATTGTTATAGTACTACCTCTTTTTGTTACATTGGAGCTCATTAACTGTTTGTTAATGCACTTTTTGATGTGCTATTATTGTATTCAGTTAAATGCACTTTGTGATGTGCCTGGTTCAAATATTCAATATTTTACTTCTTAAGCAAACAAATGTAATGTTACAACTGTGCACTTTTTGTTTTTGCATGCCGGGCCGGCTAAAATGATTGGTCGTGCTTTTTACAGTGCTACAGATTCCACAGATGACATTTGTTCATGGATTTTTTGTCAAAGCACTTCAGATATTCATTGCTATCGGGATGTTAAGAGCATTCCATGGACTATAACAAAAAGTGTATCTCGAGCCGGTTTCTCAAACTTACCTACCCCACCTTTAACATGGTCATCAATTGCCTTCTTAGTGTATTTACGAGAAAACTTTTATCTTAATTGTGATAAAAAAAAAACAGACAGTTGCTCGTCACTGGCCGGAAAATACTCTGGTCTCGTTAATACCTGCAGGCAATTTAACCGTATTTCATATGTGTGACTTGCCTGTCCCACAGTGACCATTGCTCCTCTGCTGGAGGCCATGCTGGCTCCTGAGTACAGTCTCCTGAGACCCTCTGTGGGGCCAGACACAAGTCAGAGGTCAGACATGATCCCGCAGATTGCTTTATACAAAGTTACACACACTTTATTGCTCGAGGATTCACCTTCTCTGAAGACTCTGAAGAGCCCATCGATGGCATGTTTGTAGCTGAAAGAAGGAAAACATTCAGGTTTAAATACAATAAGAGATTTAGATAATCTAAACTTTTTTTATCTATAGTAACACTCACTTCCTCCTCAGCTCTGGTGGTAGTTTCATGTCATTCTGCATCCTGTATTAAAAAAAAGTCATTGTAGTTTTGTTACAGGAAAAAAAATGCATATGTTAGATGGTTGAGAATGTCCAACCAGTGTGAGTGGTACATTGAGACAGCTAAAGTGAAGTACATTGACCGAGAAAGTTATCCACATGATAGCATCTGCATTTGCTTCAGCTGTATACTTTGAATAAAAACAAGTCAGCCAAACAGCAGTTAACGGTATTCTCGTCCAGAACGTGATCTGCACTCTGGATGCCATTTCAGTTTGAACTTTTGTAATACAAGCAAAGAGAGTTGCATTTAGTTTTTGTTATGTTTGCACAATGGAACAGGTTTAGGAAGTTCTGTGTTTGAGCTGAAAGAGCATACACACTTCCTAGCAACCCAGAAGTGGATCATACAAATTCAAGATAAATTGGCCTGTGATTCATCCAACTATGTCAAATGAGAGAGCTGGCAGCCGGAAGAAAAACTGTTCTGGCAGCAGCATTCCTTTCTCATTAAATAAAGTACACTAAATTGTATAACTACAAATCGACTACATTTACCATCAACACTGATTGGACATTATCATTGAAAGTTGGCAAATGTTCCTTTTAAGCATTTAAATCTTCGGTATTTAAATCATTGATTGAATGGTAATGTAATGTTACCTGACATTCACCATGTCTGCCGGCGTGCCAACAAATCCTCCAGTGAAACCTGTTGGCAGAGAACACAATCCGGTATGGGTTATACTCAGGGGTGCACATAACTTTTTTGCCCTGGTTCTCAAAGGAGCACCTGGAGATGTTGCTTGGTGCTTATCCTTAAAATTAAATAAATAAACCGGTCTTTATTTGCCAGACACACGGCACTGAACACACATGCAGAGGTGAACACAGAACACACATGCAGAGGCGAACACAAGACAACATTAGCACGACCAGTAATCCTACAAGCTGTCATCACTGCCCTCCTGACTGTTCTCCTCACTGTCTTTCTCTCTGTCAGACATGGTAGCTGATGATGTAGGCCTACTTCTTTCTCTCTGGTTGAGTCTGCGATTAGCTGCTTGCATCCACAAGTCAGCAGCTAGGTTTGGGTCAAAAGTCCAGTTTCAAAAGGATATGTTTGGTTACTGTCCTATAGTATACATTGGAATGATTTCAAACCTGTTTATCCCAATAATTATAAAGGAGTGCCTTGAAAATATGTGTTTATATAAATTGTGACCAAACCGTTTGAACTTAGACTAAAGTGAACTATCTAAACACTCAGAGTCATTTACCTCACTGAGCTGTAGTATCAGCCTCTCAGTCTGACTGGAGAGGACTCTCCCTCCACATTATTGTAGAAACATCTTCTTCTTATATCCGCAGCTAGCACCAGATTATAATAACAACTGCGCCGGTACCGGTGCACCCTCCCTCGCTCACTCGCATTTTGGCTGTGAGCTGCGGGCGCCAGATAAGCCAACATCCCCCATTTCCATCACTTACAGCGCCCATCGTACAGGGCGAATGAAACGTGTAACCGGGGTGAAAAGGGTGTTACATTTACTTAATTATGAATGTTGTTACATCAAGGCCGAAAATTAGGATGAGCCCCAACGGTCAAAAATGTTTTTTTCCCTCCCAGAACTGCCAGCGCAGCGCCTCCACAGATCTGGCGCCCTAGGCGAACATCTATAACGCCAGTGCGACGGGCCGGCCCTGAGTTCATATGCAACTCGCAAATATCTTTCTTTTTTTTTTTCTTTTTTTCTCTCTCTCTCTCTCTCTCTCTATGTTGGTACGCAAATGCGCCTTTTTTCAAATGACCTGGTGCTCTTTTTTTGGCCGAGGTGCGCATGCGCACCAGTTATGTGCAGCCCTGGTTATACTGCACGTGTGTGAGTGTATGTTTGAGAGTGTGTGTAAAAAGGAGGAGAAGGGAGGCAGAATGTATGTTTTCTACCTCCGAAGGCTCCCAGCAGGACCTTCTGGTAAAAGGGCATGGGGCCCTGGCTTGTGCTGCCCATCATGTCCCTCACTGTCTCATAGATGGCGAATCTGGTGAGCGAATAGGACATCTGAGAGGAGAGGAAAGGAAAGAATAATGAGTATCTCACACTTTTTTCACCATTTTGAATATTCTTTTTCTAACCACAAGGAGGACCCTTTGGCAACACAACCAATTAAATTTTCTGGCTGTGATTCAAACGTTTCTAAAAAAGTAACCAAAACTAACTTTTGGTCACGTTAGAATGGATTTTTCACACGTCAATATTTCCACCTTTTTATTAGCAATCACACTGAGGCAGCATGAATATGAATGTATTCAAATCTTATTATAAAGCACCGCTTCGAGAAAAGTTACCAGTTCCTATGTCCTCATTCAAACTCTCTCACTGCAACCAAAACCATGAATACAATACATGAATTTACTCAAATTTCAGTCAGAAAAACAAAAGATGAAAATATCGAAACGACAAATCTTGGTCTGAAACTTTGGTGGTTGACTCCATCTTTACTGTGTTTTGCCTTTGCCAACCAACAGCCTTATTTTATCATTAGTGTGGTTTAAAATTGTTTTGTCTGTAACTCTTTATTGATACCATCTTAGTAAAGGCTGGCTCACAAAAGAGGTTACCACCCTCTGTGACACTTACCGAGTTAGATTTAGGTGAAAAGCCATACAAATCACAAACATGTCAACACCAAGCGGCAAACTCTGGGGAACAGCCGGGACGCCAATACGGAAGTGCCACACACTGCAGTTCATACATGGGCCGCTAGGAACTGGCTGCAGAAAGGATCAATTTCCATAGACCCCCATGTTAAAATGCCCAACTTTACAGCAGAAAAAAACATGTTTCTACCCATGGATGCAATAAATATTATTATCGATATAGTTAGATTCCACCTTCATGATTATGAATCTGTGAGTGAATTGTTTTCTAACACAACCCTTTTATTTATATTAGGTCTTAACGTTTTTGCATAAATTAGGGCGTGGTCACTTTGATGGACACGTACATGCCTCACTGTCAGCTAACAGCAACTTGTCCACAGTGTTGCCAACTTGGCGATTTTCTCGTTAAATTTGGCGGATTTCCAAACCCTCCGGCGACTTATTTGTGTCAAAAGCGACTAACGACTAATCTAGCGATTTATAATGGTGTTATTAGCGACTTTTCTGGTGTTTGGAGACTCACATTGTTCTGCAGTTAACGAGCCGCGGGTGCTGCCGTGAGCCCCGCCTCCCTCCCATAGTACTCACAGGCGCTCAGACTGACAGTTGCCTGGCCGCAGCAGAGCTGCTGCTGCAGTCAGAGCAGAGAGGAGACAACCACACTCCCCCGCGTCGAGACTGCAAATGAATTGCGCATGCGCCAACTGCCAAGCCGTCCTGGTTTTGAGCGGGATTTAAATGTTCTTCACTCACTTTCACACTATAATAAAGGGGAAGCAACAAAGTAATTTTACCTTGCAGAATAGAGACATTTCTGATCTACTGTCGTCTGGATTTAACTCGTTTTTTGTACTCCCCTCTACCATGCTCTCTCCTACAGCCGCCATTACATGATATGCAAATTAGGCGATGACGTCATTTAGCGACTTCTGGCGACTTTTCGGACAGCCAATAGCTACTTTCCTTACTATGGAGTTGGCAACACTGCTTGTCCACTCTGCTAGGCTACAACCATAGAGGCTACAACGTTAGTTAGTCATAGTACTGTACTTGACCCTTTAGCTTTAGCCGTGTTCGTGGTGATTGTGCCTTTTAGGGAATATTGTTACAAATACCAGACAATTAAAATGTCGTGCTGTGCGCTTGAATGTACTAACAGAACTTCCAAGAAGTCTAAAATGATAATATTATACATGTTAACCCCGTTCGCAGGTGTTTGTGTGCTTGGTAGCTTAGCTTGTTACTTATTAGCCAGCTAAGGACGTAACCCTTTATGCATACATATACATTTTAGTTTATGATTCAGCCTTGGGTAAGACTTTTATAGTCTATGGCTATGACGCCCATAATGCTAAACGGGAGCAAATGTTAATAGGGGACCCAATTATCCCAGTGGTGGCCGCCGGAGCTAACGGTTAGGTCCGGGCGGTGGAGTCCGTTTTTTCTCAACGTGTGAATGACAAGCATTAAGAATAACAAAATATAGCTAATTCTCTTGCAGATTGTCTCATTTGATTATGAATGTAACGTTTATATAGGGGAACTACACTGCTAGCAGTAACTTGGTATGCATGTATTTCATGTTAGCTTAGCTTCTTAGCCTGAGCTAGCTCTGTTTACTTCCAGTTCGGAGGCAGCAGGTCCCGCCTCGGCTCCGCCTCTTTGTCCTTATTTGGAGCAGGCGGGATTAGACTCTGACGTCACAGTCGAGCCGTTAGTGGCCGACTCCGCCTACTAAGGGCTTCACGGCAACTCTGCAGAATCCTATGGGTGACGTCACAGACACTACGTCCATTTATGTATACAGTCTATGGTCAACACACAGGCAGAGGCAGACAAACATAAGGCATGCAAACAGACATACCTGTCTGCAAAGGGAGGCAGAGAGGCCACTGTAAAGAGCCAGCACACCGTCACTCTTCACCACATGAATGGCCATCCCCATCATCCTCTTCTTCACCTCCTGCTGTGTCTGCAGGTGTACCTGGAAAGACAGTCATGCATTTTCCTTGGAGTTATTTTAATACCAATTTGGCACTGTGGTGACATAAATAATAAAGAAACCGTTGAACACAGAAAACAAATCTATAAACATGAGACAGAGCAACATCAGTTTTTGGGGGTAATTTATGACACCACTTCAGATATATTTGGTAAACTAATTGTGTCAAAGGGCTACATGTGTCAGCTCTTAAAGGGGTAGTTCAGCTCTTCACTGGATCCTAGACATCCCATAATACAACTCACAAGCCTTTTTAATTACATTACATTACATGTCACTTGTTAGACGCTTTGATCCAAAGTGACTTACATACATTCAGTACTGTGGACAATCCCCACAGGAGCAATCTGGGGTGAAGTGTCTTGCCCAGGGACACAACGACATGCTGACTGCAGTGGGACTCGAACTTGCTATCCCGTGATTCAAAGTTCAGTGCACTAAATTCAGCGCACAATTCCACTGAGCCACAGGCTCCCTAATTAGACCCTTTGCTGTCTGGTAAACACACGTGTCTTCAGACTTCACACTTCCATTTTGTAATGCAGGCTTACAGTTACAAATATTTGACCTTTGGGGACATCACTGTGAATAGTTGTTTCTCAGATTTGAAAATGCTTCACACACTAAATTAATTTCTCAGGCTAAGTAAAACTGACCACAGTGTAATGTCACACAGGCAGTTATGACCAATTCACAAGTCGTGTGTGTGTGTGTGTGTGTGTGTGTGTGTGTGTGTGTGTGTGTGTGTGTGTGTGTGTGTGTGTGTGTGTGTGTGTGTGTGTGTGTGGTCTTTGTCAGAGGCCTTCACAGCTCTATAACGTGAGCTTTGTCCTCTGTTCTAATCAGTATTTGGGTTTGAAGGCCACTAAGCTCTTCAAAAATCAATGTCTTACTGTCTCATCACTAACCTTTAAATATATATATTCCAACAAATCTGTATTGATGCGCAAGTTTGTTTTAGATTATAATTCTACAAATATATAAAGTAAAATACTAAAAATACGAGTGTAGCATCATATGTATCTGTTCAGACCTTATGAATGACGCTTTCAAACTTAAAAGTATCCTTAACAAAGTCAGAAGGCTTCCTCAGGAGAACAATCAATCAAAACCAAAAGTTAATGAGATACTCAAATCTGGTTCAAACTGGTGGACTGACAAAAAGACAATTCTCTTTGATAATAGGGGCACAATCTTTTATGGGCAAGGTTTCACTGGAAACAAATACTATACTACATAACTTCAGGGAATTTAATCTAGACACTGGCTGCCGGTCAAGTCCCGGATTCAATACAAAACACTCATCCTCACGTACAAGTCCCTCCATACCCTTGCCCCCCAGTACTTATCGGACCTCCTCCATCCCTACACCCCTTCTCGGAGTCTGCGGTCCTCAGACACGGGTCTGCTCTCCATCCCCCGCTCTCGCCTCCGAACTGTTGGTGACAGGGCGTTCAGTGTTGCGGCCCCCACCCTCTGGAATGCACTTCCTGCCGAGATCCGTAATGCTGCCTCCCTGGACATCTTCAAATCATCATTAAAAACACACCTGTTCACCCTGGCCTTCGGGCCCTAGCCCTTTCTTGGTCCCCCGGCTTCCTCTATTTTTTGTTTGCCCTTTGATTGTCTGTTTGTTTTGTTTGTCCACCATGTACAGCGACCTTGGGTCCCTTGAAAGGCGCTATATAAATATCATTTATTATTAGACACATTGAGTAGAAAACTTTGGTATTATCTTTAAAGCTCTGATTAAAAGGAGCCACATTATGTTGTGCAAACGCATTAAGCCATCAGCAGGTGAATGTGTAGAGGAACACGCGTGCACAGTGGTGAAATATTACACCCAGATAAGTTGATAAGTGTCTTGCTGAAAGATTGACTTTTTAGTTGAGGTCAAACTAATCCGGTCGAGGACAAAAACAATAGGCCAGCCTGTCTTGGAGTGTAATGGATATCTTAGTTAACACTGACAAACTAATCTCTGCACCATGACTAAGCAATCTTTGCCATGGGATGTGTGTGTTTGGTAAAGCCCTACTTCCCTGCTGTAAAACACACTAACATAATTATTCCCTCTAAAGTACATTTTAGGCTTTCTAAATTTAGATGCCATTCTGCAAGCTTTAACAGGAATTTGGTAACTGTACAGCATTATGAAGACACTTTTTGTAAACTGTTTCCAAATAGTCACCATCTGCCTCTGCTGACAGAGAAGCTGGCACATTTTATTTTAATGACTGTGATTCATGAACTGTGAAAGTAAAAATGTGTTCTTAAATATCCTCAAGGTTGCTACTTTAACTGTTCGGTAAACAAGGGTAGAAGCCTTTCAACAGAACCAGACTTAAAGAATCAAGATCCCAAAGCTGCTAACAACACAAATATGTATGAAAAGTTCTCTAAAAGAGTTGTTGTGGTTTTATAGATTATTGAAGAGTCCACACTCTAAAGTCTTACTTAAAGGTCCCATGTCATGGCCATTTCCACTGATCATAATTCCATTGTTGAGGTCTACTAGAATAGATTTATACTGTGCAATTTTCCAAACTCACATTGGATTCGCATACAGCATCTCCACGGATTGGTCCATTTCGTTCCGGGGACGACATGACATCATGATGTACCCGGAAGAATCAAATGGACAGTGACGTATCACCAACGAGGCGTTTTGGGGAGGTATTTTCTGTGTTAGAGTTTACTCGCTACATGGTGTACTTTGAGGGTTTTGACTCTGCACACCATTTACATGCATAAAAACCTTTATAACACACAAGGGGACGGGTAATAACCGGAAAAGCATGACATGTCACCTTTAAAAAACACACAAAAGTTATGTGCATCCCACCTTTTGACCCAGATCATGTGCACTAAATCTGGCAATTTAGTCCTAATAAAAAGCCTTGTGTCACACTGGAGAATGTCTAAACTGGTGGGAACAGGTTTCACTAACTGTGTTGGTTATTAGGTATTTTTGTTAGCCTCAATTATTGTAAGATTTAACATTTGAAATTACTTGAAATTGGGGGAAATTAATATCCTTAACATTCATAATTCTATCCTCTCTTATTGAATTTCTTTTTCATTGTTTGTAAAACGTTTTGGTGAAATTCAGATGCGAGAAAAACATGCCAGATCCAACACGATAAGACTGTTTTCAGAACCCAACAGAAAAATGTATTCCTGGGATAATTCTACCTTAAGTGCATCTGGCATCACCAGATAACAAGGAAGTTAGGCCGTTTTGAAGCACCTTCGAGGGAATTCAGACATAATTACACAACTGCCTGAGGAGCAGTTAGTATCCTCAGGGAATCAGGGTCATGTGGGGCAGACTGCAGTACAACCAAAGGAGAGGCGCAGTAAAGCGGGAAGAATGTTGGCATAAGCAAACGAGAATCTGGCTTACTCATGTGCAGCACAGCAAGCCAACGATTAACAAGAGTGAACATGCATGACCCCAAGAGAAAACACACACACTTTACAAGTACCATATTATATAAATTAGTAGAAATATCAACCAATTGGTCGTTTTGGTCGCCTTTTTTTTTACTGCTGAATGACTTATTTCCAAGAAACTTATGAGCACATTTCTGGTAAACACAATATTTAAAGTTGTGCTTTAGCAGATTTTTGTGGAGGAACTTAGATGTATATCTCCGTCGAGATGTACAATTGTGGAGTGTTAGTCGACTATTATGTTTTTGTTCAGAAACTGCCCTGATATTTATCTTAAATCTAGACTACATTGGGCCATTATGATTACTTTAAAATGAATCTAAACATTGCTTTATATTATCTTTGCTACATTAATAGCACTTAAGGTCATTTAGGCTAACCACTGGTCCTAACCTGTGCCCTATATTTGAGCAGACTTGCACGGTGTGATGGACATTGATGCCATAGCAGAGATATGTGATCCCTCAGAGTATGTCACCAGAAGCTAATTCAGCAGTAGCACGCACACAGTAATATGATAATCGTCAGGAGTTGAATAACTGTAAATTAACCCAGTAGTAGTCTGTAAAGCAGTGTCGCAGGATTTGCAAACAGCTGGTGTTCAGGCCTGCTATCCAGCACACAGCAGCGGAGGGTTACCTTCAGTAGATCCAGAGGATGCGTGCAGCAGGCGGCCCCGCAGGACGCCAGCCCACCAAAGTACCACCGTGACATCCGCTTCTCGGCCATGGCTCCGTGCTATGCCGTTGTCCGATGCAGCTACAGCGGGAGCTTCCTTTCTCCTCGTCGGTCCGCCTCCTCTGTCCGCTTCCCGGCTGACAGCTGGCAGTACGTGTTTTACAGGACACCGATAACCTCGTTAATCTTCTAACATAACGATAAGAGACCGCGCCACTCACTGAGGGACTTTGGGCTCGAGCAACATCGTGCACATTCTCATAGTGCGTGTAGAAAAACACAGTGTACGTCTGTGTGTGTACACTGTTTGGGCTACCACATGCAGCAGGAAGCAGCTGTGTGCAGCGGAAAAGAGCTCAGCCAATTGGGACCGTGGACGGCGGAGCTGCCTACCTACCGGGCACCGAGATTCAAAGGTCGACAGCGGGGTATAAGAATGCTAAAGCCCCGAACAGCACCGACTCACACACAGCCCACGTTCCCCTCCACAAACTGTCATGAGGCTTTAAAGTGATACGCATGCTTCCTGCAGCTGTAGAGAGGCGAAATATAGACCCTGTCTCTTTAATTGGAAGAGGAGAATAGCATTCTCAACCAGAAACTTGAAAGACCATATGCAGGAGTCACGCACACGATGGTGTTCCTTCAATGAGTTGAATTCAATTTAGACCAGTAGTTCTCAAACTTTTTCTGTCAGGCCCCCCCTTTGGAAAAAATAATAATTCGGGGCCCCCCCCAACACAAATAGTCACCAAGTTAACATTTATTAAAATACATCAATATGAACGTGAGCAGGGGCGGGGCTTCAGGGGGGGCTGTAGGGGCAGGGCTCCCCGGGCCCGGGACGGTCGGGACCCAATGGGGGCCCGTCGCCGAGGCAGCAGGCTCCGCCCCCGAGATATTCGCCGGCGGGCCCTGCTGCCTCGCGCCACTGAGTGCACTGACGTTCGTGGTCATATTAGGTATAAAGCATTGTAGCCTATAATATGAGTTGAACTTGTGCTGCTATTTTCACACTCATATTTAACATTAAAACATGAAAAATTGCAAGTGATACCCTTCTATTGTCTCCAAATGTATTTTGGGTAAAATCGTCATCAACAGCCGTCCATCAACATAATACGTAAATGAACGTCATCATCAATCACTTGTCATTCAACAGAGCACTGCCTAAGCATGAGCAGTTATAAACACAAAAGTGGAGCTACAAAACGCAAAGAAAAAGATAAAAAGGAGGACCAAAAGGTCAAATTGTCCAAGCTAGATGGATATTTCTTTCGCCCTACTCCTCCTCCTGCGGGAGATGAACCTGAAGTTGTTGCCACTGCCAGCCGTGTTTCATCCCCGAGCCCCAGCCCGCCAACAACGTTAGTGGGGGTTAGCCAGATTTACAGGTAGGCTACAATCACGGACACACACTGTCAACAAGAAAATGTGAGTTTGTGGTAAATGTTGATATCATATGGTTGTTGTTACTTCGTGTAGCTCGGCCGCCTAGCTTATTTCCTTTTCTGTCTCTCGGCTGTAGTGATGATGATAATAGGGACGACTCAGCAGCTGCTAGCTGCTCGTCTAGAGGAGAGCCAGGCCTGACGCTTGACCAGCCGCACCCCTCCCCCTCCGGCTCCTTACCTGCTGCGCCGCAAGGTGAAGAAGTACCGGACACTGGGAATGAAAGCAGCAACAGGTCTCCTCCTCACGCTACGCCTACGGGTGAAACTCAGACCACGGATCATGATGTGTCCTGCAATTATCCTCTGGAGCGTTTTCCGACTGATCGGGCAAACTATTTTGAAAACATTGAGGACGCCAATATCAAAAGATATATCCTTAAAATGGGCCCATGCAAACCCAAAGGTCCATTTCCCAAAGACAAGGATAACCGTTGCTTTTCAGAAAGCTATTACACCTCCACCACTAAAGTTGGGATGACATCTCCACGCAGCTGGATGTGCTATTCCCCAAAATGTGACTGCTGCTACTGTGAGCCTTGCTGGCTTTTTGCCAACCGAAAGGCACTGTTCTACAACAATGCATGGGTAAACGGAATAAAAGACTGGAAACATCTTTCTACTAAAATTGAGAGGCATGAATCCACTCAAATACACCTTGGTGCATGCGTAGTATATGAGCAGTGGAAAACCAACGGCACAATAGACGCTGACATGGAGAGAAATGTGCGTAATTCCGCCCAATTTTGGAGACAGGTCGTGGAGCGCATTGTTAATGTAACTCTCACTCTAGCTTCAAGCAACTTGGCATTCAGGGGCCATCGAGAGGTTCTAGGTCAGGGAAAAGCTGGCAACTTTTTGTCAATAATATAATTATTGGCTAGCTACGACCCTGTTTTGAAAGAGCTAATCAACCGACCAGAAGGGTCAGTGAAATACCTCAGTCACCAGATTCAAGATGAGATTATTTACATATTATCTCAACATGTGAAAGCTGACATCATTGATGAAATAAACGAAGCCCCATTTTATTCCGTCATCATGGACACAACGCAAGATGTGTCAAAGATAGACCAGTTGAGTCAGGTTTACCGTTACATCACTGTTGTTAAGAACGACATGGATATTGCAACAGATATACAGATCAATTAAGTCTTTTGGGGTTTTGAAGTGACTGAAGGTTCATCAGCTTCAGAGCTTGAAAACAAAATCCTTGGTTCTATAGAGAAAAACGGATTAGATCTGTCTAAATGTCGCGGACAGGGCTATGATGGGGCGGCTAATATGAGTGGTGTGTATTCAGGCGTGCAAGCAAGAATAGCCGAGAAGGAGCCCCTTGCTCACTATGTTCATTGCGCTGCTCATAATCTCAACATAGCACTCAACGACTCTGTTAAAAATGGCCCTGGAGTGAAGCAGTTCTATGACACTGTAGACGCTCTACAACTTTTTTGGTCACAGTATCAAACGATGGGCATTGCTCAGTGAGTTAATGACGCCAGAGAGCAGATCACATTAAAACGCTTATGTCCCACTCGCTGGTCATCTCGCCATGATGCGCTTGTTGCGTTAAGGCACAGATATGGAGACATTATAAAAGCCCTCGTCAAAATATCCCTTACCAGTGACAAAAAGGATGAGCGCAATGAAGCAAGTGCACTCAAGAATGCCATAAGCAAATTTCGCTTTCTATTTTTGGTCAACATGCAGACCAAGATTTTGGAAAGCATATTGTGCTTCACAGTTACTGCAAGCAAAAGACGCGGATATTCTCAAAGCATCTACTCTACTGCAAAATTCCATCAGTGTTTTGGTGGAGTATCGGGGACAATTTGATGAGGCGAAGTCCGCCACTCTTGCCCTGGCTACTAAATGGGGAAGTCAAACACAGTTTGAAACAACCAGGGCCAGGAAAGTTAAGAGACACTTTGATGAACTTTCTGAAGACAGCCGCCTCACTCAGAGAGCAACTTTCGGGTGACCGTTTTCAATGCATGTCTCGATATAATCATCCAGCAACTGTCCCAAAGATTCACCAGCTTAAATGCAACTGTGAACATGTTTGAGGCAATTCACCCCAACACACTACTGCAAGCAAAGGATGAGGATTTACACCAAGCTGCCCAGCGGCTTAGAGAGCACTACAGTCGGGACATCGCCGCCAGCTTCCCTGGCCAGCTGCTTTCTTTCAGAACCTGTTTCAGGGACAAAATACAAAAACTAAAATCTGTCGCGGATCTGGTAAAAATGCTCATTGTTTACAACCCAGCAATAACATCTACATTCAGTGAGGTTTGCACAGCCTTCATCTTATTTCTGACTCTTCCTGTCACCGTGGCAACCGCCGAGCGCTCTTTCTCCAAATTAAAACTCATCAAAAACTATTTGAGGAGCACGATGGGACAGGAGAGACTGAGTGGACTGGCCTTGCTGTCCATCGAAAGTGACCGAGCCAAGAAATTGGACATACAGCGGATTGTGGACGAGTTCGCGGAGCGCAAGGCTCGCCGAGTACCCTTCAAGTAGTGGTGAGTACACTTCAAATTTAATTTGTACAGTAGCCTACTTGTACGTGAACGTATGGGCCGCCGTGCCAATTTTACACTGCTCTGCTCTCATGGTGGCTGCTGGCTGTCCATGGTGAATGGTGTGTCAGAAAATCATTTTATTAGGCTATGTTTTCGTTGTCCTTGTGGTTTGTTGGACTTTATGTCATCTTATATCATTATTATCTCTGATATATATTTATATTTCGTTTCTATACCCTTTGTAGAAACGAAATCTTAAATATTACACCTTTTCTTTAGTTACTTTTCTTTCAAACATTGTTTTAAATTGTAATCTTACTGACTGAGCGACTTTTTACGCACGAGCGTCAGATTACCACCCCGGACTCCCGATATTTTTGTCAAGCTTTATTGGGTTGAAAGGGCCCGGTCATGTGGCCCCGCCCCCCGGCCCGGGTCTGATATGTGCCGCCAGTGAACGTGAGCATTCTTTCACACACAGTGACGTCACAGCTACCCACAATGCAACGCGCGCCATATATTTTTTATAAAGACGCCATTTTTCTGGAGGTGCAAAAATCCTGGGAATGCTAATATGAACAGCTAGCTTATGTAGCCAGGCAGAGCGCACTAGGTTTTTTTTCTGAATTAACGACCGAAGAAATCGCTGCATGTCTTCGGATTACATCTCTGGACTTGAGGGGTGTGCTCTAGGTCGTTACCAGCGTAAACTAGAGCTGTGTGAGTTGTTGGATGTACAATGTATGGAATTACGACCCTCAAAAGTGGCCTTCGGTCGATTTTGGCTGCATCTACGTCTATCTTCTGGAAACACCAGGTGAATACCCCACTTGTCACAATAATATTATCATGCCAATGCATATATGTGGTATTTTAGAGTTGACTATATTGATTAAGGCAATCGACTATGATATTCAGTATGCACCTCGCGTGAAATGGTTGATACCGGAAGTACGGTGTCGCCCTCGGCCCAAAACCCGTGTGTGTGTGAAAGAATTCCTTTCAAAAAAATTTAAAAAATCACTTTGCTAGAACAGTGATAATAAAACAATGCTCCATAAGTATGTGTGCTCAAAAAACAATACATAATACAATTGTGCAATCCCTTTGCTAGAACTATAAGTTATAATACTTTGCCACTTTGCAAAGAAAATGCTGATATTTGGCAAAAAAGTGTGTCTTATCACAGGTGGCTGCAATGAGCCTGTTTTGCACTGCACATTTCTTCAAAACGGGGTTGCAGGCTCAGTGGCGGTGCCAGAGATATCTTTTGGGGGTGCTCCCCACACGCATATATGCGTGTGGGGAGTGTTGCAGTAGAAACTGTGTGTATACAGTGTACCTGCAACTGTTACAATGAAGGCTCGATAATCAGCTCACGGCATATAGGTGTAAGCAGGGGTAAAGTGCTATTTTTATAGGTGGTGTGTGGACCTCACAGAGGATTCCGGGGGCATGCTCCCCAGGCAAGATTTTTTTTTAAATATTGAAGTTAAAAGCATCAATCTGGTGCACTTCGAGAGCAAAATGAAGAAATACCCATTTGAAACAGAACTGTAAACAGATGTACTTTTTCTTTATGGATATTTTACAAATCACCCTTTTAAACTTTATTCTTTTTTTACTGTCTGTTACGTTCCCTTCTAGATCTAGGGGGGTACAAAGGGAAGTAACAACACACCAGGATGACCAAGCACGACAAAAAGGGAGAGAAAACCGATCTCTGAGTAACGATCCAGTCGTTTAATGATCAATCAGGAACACGGCTCACCAGCCAACTTGCAAAACAACTCTTGCTACAAATATATATATATATTGGAGACATTGACACCACGCTGCACACATCCAGCCCGGGGAGAAGGGAGAGAGAGACTGCAGCTTTTCCCAGGTCCTTTATGGAGGACCTGATTAGTGATTGGGAGCACCTGGGGAGAGGCTGCACCTGGGGACAATCAGGCTGCACCTGGGGAATCAGAGGGAGAGAGAGAGAAACACACATACACGACCACACAAACACTACGGCACGTAACACTTCCCCCCATAAAACCAAACCAGTGTTTGGTCACAGTTACCAACAACACTCATTACATATTTCACAAGCATGCTTGGAAGCTGCCACCTGCTGCTTCCAAGCCACACACTCCGCCACTAAATGACCAGGGTCAAGACAATAAAAACACAATCGCTTAGTGTCGGGACCTGGGAGAGAAACAGAATGAGCACGTGTGACACGTCTGTTACGAGCCCTACAGTGAGGATATTTGCCCTGAGGATACACCTTACCCCCGGCTATATATAGTATTTCATACCTGTTTTTCATTTATTCTCTTATTTTTTATAACTATAATGATCATAATTAACGTGTGCCTCGGAAATAATTGTTTACATTAATCGTGACCAAAACGTTAGACCCACTGAGATAACTTAGACTAAAGTTAACTATCTAAACACTCAGAGAGTCCTTTAGTTCACTGAACCTCTCAGTCTGACAGGAGAGGACTCTCCTTCACTATAGGCGCATTGCATTCACACCGCAGTACTTTTCCCACTTTAGTTCATCAGAACTAAATTCACACCGCGTTCACACCGGAATAAATTCCTGGGGAAGGATTAGGCAAATGAAGCCGCTGACGTCACTTCTTCTGCTTTGGGTTTACTGACAGGCCGCAAACATCTTCACGGTGTATACTGCCACCCGAAGTCCCCGGCCGGAAGTCCCCGGAGTTGGGGACTGGCTTCAGTAGAAGCTGCTGGGACTCCCAGCAGCAGCTACTAAGGATAATAAAATGGTGGCTTCACAAAACTTTTTGGGAGTTTTACGGGGCGTGGTTTGCATACCGCCCAGCCAATCAGACATAGGAACCTTTTTCTCCCACGAAAGTACCTGCTCTCTAGTGCGGCTTACACACCAGCGCTTTTCCCATTCTAGCCTAGAGCTAGAGCTTTTCTGGTTCAGCTCCGGTTTCCCTTTTCTGCTCCCGCTTTGTTCACACCGCCCAGAGCCCGACTGGTGCTGCCGCTGCTGCGTCATCATTTACACCGCTGATTTGCTCGCCACGCTCACAACAACAACAACAACAACAACAACTGCATTGGGTCGATGATCGTGTTGCTTTTAATCATACGAAGCCAGATTAAATTAAATAAAAACTTCTCCAACCTTATACTTTTCTCCAGAGTGCGGTGTGAAGAGGAAAAACCGGTACTTTTCAGGCTCTAGCTCCGAGAACTGAAAACGCATTGGTGTGAAAGGGGCATAGCAGGGACTGAAAACTGACGGAAAAGGGGGTAAGAAGGTTCTCATGAACTAATTTGAGTTCCGGCTCTTTTTGGTGTGAACGCGACATTTCGGAACTATATCGGAACTAAAGTGGGAAAAGTACTGTGGTGTGAACGCGGCTCTTGCTGTTGAAAAAGCTCCTTGTATCCGTTAGCATAGCTTGCTAGCACCAGAAGCTAACAACAACGATCTCCGGTACCGGTGAGCTCTCTCTCTCTCTCTCTCTCTCTCTCTCTCTCTCTCTCTCTCTCTCGTGCACGCACGCACCCACGCACGCACGCACGCACGCACCCACGCACGCACGCACGCACGCACGCACGCACGCACGCACGCACATCTTTATTTAGATGCCAGTGCTCTTTCTGTTTTATATAAAATAAATTGTTATTGTTTTTTTTAATTCAGCAGTTTCGGTATTGAAAAGTCTAATAACCTTTCAATGGAAAAGTTTTCCATTGTTCTCAAAACATTCCATTTAATGTTCCCCATTGACTTCTGATACATACCAGATATTATTATAAAATTAAAGTATTATATATTATATATATATATTATATTAAAATACATAATAAAATATTCTATGAAAACATATGTACAATCAATGTTATTGAATGGCAAAATGCAGTAATAAATGTCTTGTCTCGTTTGAGTAAAGGGTAGAAGAATATCCACCTGATAATACAATTTTAAGAAAGATTACAGACTTGTTTTTATATTTTTTTAAGAAAGAGGAACTTTTAGCACACTCCAGACAGAAGAAAGGCTTTGCATGCAGTTATTTTTCCCTATCGCCTAAAACAAATCCGCTGTCCTGTGTTATCAAGAGTTAGCAAGTCAGCACATAAACTACAGAAAGTCACTGTTGAATTTCTGTTCCTTTTTTTGGACGACTGTTGGCACCATGCTGTTTAAGTTTCTGTTATAATGTGTCCAATACAGTTCTCCCACAAATCAATTGCAGCTTCTCAACCAAAAGCAACTATAAAGCAATACAACCCATACTGGTGCAACATGTTACATTTGAATTGCCTAATATGAGTCCACTCAGGGACCAACTGAGCCATGTCCAAAGTGGGAAAAAAAGACATGACATTATTTGACAATCATCGAAAATCAAACATTTTAATAATCACAGCAACATATTTTAGCAGAAAGACAAACTGGCATACTATTAATTGTATATCAAATATTACAGACAGGTTGATAAAAGCTGTAAACTAGCATCCATATTGGTCTCTCCAACTTGCTTTATATTGTATACTTATTAGGATGTAGTGTTTACATTGTCTTGTTAATGGCTGTTCATGCAAGAGTGCAGTTCAGTTACTGTGTGTTTACTGCCCCCTACTGTACTATATCTGCTGTTACAACACATGAAGGTAAAATAATGATTTGGGCTCTTATTTGGGTATAATCATAATGGTTTGCCATTTGAATACATGTCGGATTGGAGTGAGAATGTAGACATTGCTTATTTCCAAAAGCCTCGACCCAAAATGGACCTGCATGCTCATTCGTTGTTTTTGACCAGGCTGCACAAAGTGGGCGACCGTGGGCCAAAGTAGGACCACCATAAATCCGGATTGGCCCAGTAGATATTTATAGTAAATATAAATTACTCATGTGCTGCTTTTTTATTTTGTATAATCTGATCACGTTAGGCAGAGTGACAATTTGCACAAATATAATTTCATTAAAGGAAAATTGGGATCCTATTTTGCATCTTAATGCATTTTTCCCCATGGCCAACTATTCCGTAGTTATAAATTATACAAACCACCGTCAATACAAAGAATAAGGCTGGAAAATGCAATTTCCCACTTATGTACATGTACTGAATAATTATTATGACAACTGTACAGTGGGAGAAGCTGTAAACATTATAAGAATTGCTACATCTCTGAAATATATGTAAGACATGGCATTGGCTATAATGGTAATTTTAGTAAACTACATCAAGTCAGAAATTAAAACATTAGATAAGCAATGCATTTTCCAGTAAACTAAAGGAACAAAACTACTACTGCTGTATAATATTAACACTTTGATAATTATTTAGAATTGTCAGTTTTAAAAAAAAGCTTTAAAACGTATATGGGAAAATTGCTGTGTTGGACCTGATATCAATAAGAAAGTACTGTAGAAATACATATACAAAACCCAGTTAAAATTAATATCAAATAAAACAATAAAATACATTTAAATAAAAAATACATTTGCTCAGAAATGCCAAATGCTCAGAAACATTCATAATAAGAAAATAAACAATAATTCCCCTCACATGTTTTCAGTAAACACACCAGCATACACAGATATACTGTACACTGGTCTTCTGTACACAGACCACCCACACATACACAACACACACACACACACACATAGGCAGAGGCAGAGTGGAATTTAAGAAATGTGAGTCACACACATTAGTAAGGCTCAAAACATTTAAATACTCCCACAATGCATGTCAACTCCTACTCTGAGAGAAAGCTGTTAAATAATGTAAATTCTACTACAAACTCTTTGTTTCATATCATGTAAATGAATGAATACATGTCAAACTATCATTTACCAATGACTAATGAAATTCAAAATAAAATGCAATCCTTTAACCGCTTTATAAGATATAAAAGGCTATATGCTGAATACCCTCCAATAGATGGTGACCTTGTGATTTTCTGAAGCTTGTGTGACAAGGTTGCGACCTCTGTGTTTGTTTGTATCTCTCTTGTCCAATAAAATCATCTCATACAAAAGATTTCTCCTGTGGCTTCCCCTCTCCGGCTGCACCTGTACCTGGGTTGTCTTTCAGCACTCCAGCAAAAGTAGGCAGTCTTCCTCTGCTTTGCTGAGAGGACCCCAAATGCAACAGAAAGCCCCCCACCATGAGCAGCAGGCTGGCCCCCCAGCCCAGGTACAGCGCTGGGCCCAGCTCTCTCTTATAAGGCGCTGCGATATTGGGATCATAGAAGTCCCGGATAGTTGCATGGGCGGTCCAACAGATGGGTATCATGAACGCCAAGCCAGCCACCAGGAAGAGCACCCCTGCTATCCTGCCCACCCGAACCTTGGAGGCCTGGTTACCATCACCCATGCAGTGAGTGCACTTGGCCCCCGCCACCCCGAGCATGAGGGCCAGGAGGCAGAGGAGCAGGGAGAGAACAGTGAGGCCCCGGGCGGCTTGGGCAGTCACAGGAAGGGCCAGGGTGGAGTCATAGGTCTTGCACTGAATCTGGCCTGTGGTCTGAGACAGGCAGTTCATCCACAGTCCCTCCCACACCACCTGGGCAATCACCAGCTCTCCCCCCACGAAGGCGGAAACACGCCACAGAGGAGCCGCGCACACCAACGCCCCGCAAACCCAACCCAGCACCGCCAACACCAAGCCCAGCAGCTGAAGACCTGTTGAAGCCATGGCTGCTGAAAGACACTTGAATGTGCTCTCAATGTAAGAGAAATGTTCCTTAGAATAATCTCAGTCCAATCACTACGATGCTGCTGAGCACTCAGTAGATGAAAGTCAAGCCTTCACAGAGTTTATTCATTCAGTAAAATGTCCAGTGACTGTGAGAGCCCCTTCTTCTCTTCAGTTTCTTGTTCACCACCTGTTGTTAGATGACAGTTTTCATTACATTAAATTCATGGAAGCACATTTTAAATGAACACATTAGATGAATACTCCACCCCCCAAACAGGATCATTTGTATATAATTGTATATCCAACCTGGAAATTGTAAAGAAAACATTACTCATGTCTCCACAGGGAGTAGGAGCGTTTTAAATTAAGTGTATAGTGACATTTTAAAGTAGAAAGCATATGACTGGAGAGAGTTTGTCAACAAATGTTTTGGTCACATTTTGTGGCACCCATTGGCTTCAATTCCTCAATCATTTCTGAATAATTTACTGTTCTACGTACATCAGAAATTCAAGCTAAAAAAGATAAGTAATTGATACATAAGTTATTATTTTTGCGTTGAAGCATTCCTTCAAGTCATTACAGATCTGAACTAATGGCATGGCATTTTTGTTTTGTAACATTTGTACAACATATAATTACGTAATGTAACAGTACAGTAATTAAGAATAAAAACATTGAACGTTTTCCATCTGGACCTGTTCTTCTAATTTTCCCAGTTACAACTAAATACAACTTTAAAAATCTTACCTTTGAATCAATAATCTCACAATCAGATGTCCAAAGAGAGCAGGTTGATGGTTCTTCGTCGTTTCTGGGTTGTATAGTCATGTGATGTGAGTAGTTGGTGTCTTTCTTCTGTTATGACTGGCCAGCTTGTCTCTCTGGATTTCATACACAGGGGTGTGGGAGGGCAGCAGTGTGTAATACTGCATACTAAACACACACACACACACACACACACACACACACACACACACACACACACAGCTAGTTATGCAGAATAATACAGCACAAGGACACTTTGTTTCAGACATTGTTGATTGCTACCATGTTGTCATATCTTGGAGTCGGAGGCCATATTGAGGCGATGAATGGAGCCGAGGAGGAGATTGGAGACCCGACAAGTGGAACATTGAACAAACCAATTGTACAAAACGAGTGAAGAAAATCTACTCTAATATCTTTATTAGCTAGCACTTTAGTTGTTGATATCATGCAGGTGGGTAAATGGAGAGTTGCTCTTTAGAGACACTAGGTGGCATTAGAGAGACTACAACGATTCCAACTCCAGCCTTAACATCCCGCCTTTCCAGGCACTTGGGTCCAGAGTGCCTATTATTTGCATTTTGCCTATTGCCGGAAGAGGTTTTGTTGATTAGCTGAGAAATAGAATTCCTGACTGTACATCAAGCTGGCAGCAATGTCTGGGTCAAATTGTATTTGTCTTTGATAGCTGCAATGCAAACTTGTTGAATAGCATGTTTGGTCCCCGACCGCCCTAGTCGCCACAAAAGATTGAACACTGGTCTGATTATATTGTAATTGCACATCTTTGTCTAATTTAAACAATATTTCAGTGTGAAACATGGAGGGACAAAAACATGACTCCTTTAAGAATGCATGCCAAAAGGGGATTGGTCCTTTTGCATGAAGTCTCCAGCCTTCGGACAGTTTAAGTTTCACTTTCCAGGGAAACCATTGAGTCAAAAAGAGGGGGAGGGTGGAGTAACACAGCACAAATAAGTACAGGCACACTGTGATGTGGAAGAAACGGTTGAGAAAAGCAAAGACAGATTTTGTGCAATAAGTCAGTTTTAATTTGTGTTTTTCTCAACAGCAAGATGGGTTCGAGCTCAAGAGAAGGTTAGTGTCTTTACTTGTGTTTAAGCGTATATGCAGGCTTTTAGATTAGATTAGATACTTTATTGTCATTACATAATGCAAGCAGAGTGTAACAAAATTAAGAGGGTCTAACCAGAGTACAAACAGTCAGTTATATACACATCTATAAGCAGTCTGTACAAAATAAATGCACAATACAAGTAAAGATATAGATGTAAAATGCATAAATAAAAATAAATACACCGAGGCGTATATACAGTATATACAGCAGTATATGTGCAAAGATCAACGCGCTTCAGCACAGCACACAACAACACTTTTTGTACTACTTACTCCAAAGAATTCGAAGCAACTGCCTCTCTTTGATTTGTTCCACAGACTGCGACCTGAGGATCGTCCTGCTGGGGAAGACTGGATCAGGAAAGAGTGCATCAGGCAACACCATCCTGGGACACAGTGTTTTCAACTCAGAGGCTTCTCCATCCTCTGTGACCAAGACATGTAAAAAGAAGTCTGGCTACTTTGATAAAAGAACTGTGACTGTGGTCGACACCCCTGGTATCTTGGACACATCAATGAATGAAAAACTGTTGAACATTGAAATAGAGCGAAGTCTCACACTGACTGACCCCGGACCACATGTGTTCCTGCTGGTGATCAGACTGGATGTACGGTTCACAGAAGAGGAGAAGTCTGCCATCAAGTGGGTCAAAGACAACTTTGGTGAGGAAGCCTCCAAACACACACTGGTGCTTTTCACCAGGGGGGATGACATCAAGGAGAAGACCATTGAGACTTTTTTATTCGAGGGACCTGAACTAAAGGAGTGTATCAGTTGTTTTACGGCTGGGTACATTGTGTTTGAAAACACATGCAGAGATAATCGCACTCAGGTGGCTGATATGTTTGAAAAGATAGACAAGATGGTGCAGTTGAATGGTTACAACCCTTATACCTGGAGCATGTACGAAGAGGCCCAGAGAAAGAAGAATTCAAGGGAATGGCGGAGCAAGTGGGCAAACAATTTGAAGTACGGTACTCATTTGTTAACTGCAGCAACAATCACAGCTGCTGCTGGTGCTGCTGGTGCTGCTGCTGTTGGTGCTGGTGCTGCTGCGGCAGCACCAGCAGCAGCAGCTAAGGCCGTAACACCACTTCTATGGGGAGGGATTTTAAAAGGCCTTGGGTGGTGGGTAGTCAAGCCATGATCCTTTAAAGTTACAGAGAGGAACTTGTAACCTGTCTTTGTGTAATAGATGATGCATCTGTATGACTATATACATACTGTAGTAAACAAGACCATCAATCCAAGTCAAGATTGGTTTTTTTTATGAGGTTATTCTGAATACTTGTCATTGGTGCATACATGTCTGATTTTGGCTGAGGCAGGGGATATCATACAGGTACCAGAACCAGAACCTGCAGTCAGAGCAACACAAAAGGAAAGTTTCTCGTAGTAACTTTAAGCAAACTTGTGAAGTCATTCCATTGATTGCCTTTTTTGAATACATGTAGGAAAAATGTCATTGCTTAATGTACATTCATAAATATCAAACACAACCTGCATTGCACGATATATAAACTCTGAATAGCCAATCTTATATTGATTCTGTACACTCTTATCCTGAAAATGATTTTGTATTGAAAACACTATTCTTCCTTGTGTATGTTTTACTAGTCATAATGAAATAAAACAATGTGGTTTTAACTTTTGAAACTGTTGTTTGATGTATTAAAAAAAACGTTATTAGAAATTATTCCCTGTTGTGCAAGAAATCTCACCACATCATCCAGGGCTCCACACTGATGTTTGTTTTTCATAAACCAAGTCTGGTTGATTGCATAAGATAAAGACCCACTGTGGATCTTGTGTAAAAAAAACACAAATCTCTTATGGGACCATGCTAACTGAAAAACATGAACTTCAGTGTACATAACACCACATTTATCACCCATCAGTCTCAAGTTAAAGGTCCACGTGATATTAAGATAAAACTCCTACACAATTACAAGTTATATTAGGATCTACCTGGTTTGTTTTACATGAAAGGTCACAAGGTTGTTTGAAACTCCTGTTACTGTGCTAGCACAATTCAACAGCTGCCAAAATGCTTTTATGATTGCTAATGGTTTTATCAAAGTTGATCAATGTAACCAAACCTACATTCAATATTTGTTTTGTAAAGATATTTAACAAAGCGGTGCAGCTTAACGTGAACAGAACCGCAGCCTTGTTAAAAAAAAATCTCAAAGGGGACGACTGGTAATACTTTAATACAGGCACCACATCAGAAAAGCTACTTTCTGTGAACCATTCTCTACTGCTCATTCTGTCATTGTAATCCACAAAAGTCAATCTCAAATCTTTCATAGTAGAAAGTAGAAAGTAGTTCCATGGTTAACATTTAACCACTTATTGTGTTGATTATAAACCGGGAAGTTGTTACCAAAAAAAGTTGCTACACTGTTTCCAATGAAGGGCACACTATTCACCAAAATCTTGAATCTGATCGTAATAATGACACGTCTCCTTAAGAGGTGGAGGCAAAACTGAGATTAGGATGTTACAAGCTTTAGCATTTAAAATGTCTAAACTATTTCAACAATGTTTTAATCCCAAACAGATTTCTGAAAGTTTCACTTTCCAGGGAAACCACGTGGTGGAGAAGACAGAGAGTTTCATTTCACTGGAAACCACTGAGGGAGGGAAGGGAGGGAAAATAACTAACACACAGCAATGCAGAGTGTGATCTGGAAATAAAGGCTGGACAACACTGGCAGATTTAGGGGATAGAACTCGGTTCTGTGTGGTTTTTCAACCTCTACAACAAGATGGGTTTAAGCTCAAGTGAAGGTAAGTGTCTTTACTTGTGTTTAGGCATATATGCAGGCTTTAGTACTCCTTATTTTAACTAACTTAAAACTCAAGATTCAAAGCAACTGCCTCTCTTTGATTTGTTCCACAGACTGCGACCTGAGGATCGTCCTGCTGGGGAAGACTGGATCAGGAAAGAGTGCATCAGGGAACACCATCCTGGGACAAAGTGTTTTCACCTCAGAGGCTTCTCCATCCTCTGTGACAGACACCTCTAACAAAGAGTCTGGCTACTTTGATAAAAGAACCGTGACTGTGGTCGACACTCCTGGTATCTTGGACACATCAATGAATGAAAAACTGTTGAACATTGAAATAGAGCGAAGTCTCACACTGACTGACCCCGGACCACATGTGTTCCTGCTGGTGATCAGACTGGATGTACGGTTCACAGAAGAGGAGAAGTCTGCCATCAAGTGGGTCAAAGACAACTTTGGTGAGGAAGCCTCCAAACACACACTGGTGCTTTTCACCAGGGGGGATGAGCTCAAGGAGAAGACCATTGAGACTTTTTTATTCGAGGGACCTGAACTAAAGGAGTGTATCAGTTGTTTTACGGCTGGGTACATTGTGTTTGAAAACACATGCAGAGATAATCGCACTCAGGTGGCTGATATGTTTGAAAAGATAGACAAGATGGTGCAGTTGAATGGTTACAACCCTTATACCTGGAGCATGTACGAAGAGGCCCAGAGAAAGAAGAATTCAAGGGAATGGCGGAGCAAGTGGGCAAACAATTTGAAGTACGGTACTCATTTGTTAACTGCAGCAACAATCACAGCTGCTGCTGGTGCTGCTGGTGCTGCTGCTGTTGGTGCTGCTGCTGCTGCGGCACCAGCAGCAGCAGCTAAGGCCGTAACACCACTTCTATGGGGAGGGATTTTAAAAGGCCTTGGGTGGTGGGTAGTCAAGCCATGATCCTTTAAAGTTACAGAGAGGAACTTGTAACCTGTCTTTGTGTAATAGATGATGCATCTGTATGACTATATACATACTGTAGTAAACAAGACCATCAATCCAAGTCAAGATTGGGTTTTTTTATGAGGTTATTCTGAATACTTGTCATTGGTGCATACATGTCTGATTTTGGCTGAGGCAGGGGATATCATACAGGTACCAGAACCAGAACCTGCAGTCAGAGCAACACAAAAGGAAAGTTTCTCGTAGTAACTTTAAGCAAACTTGTGAAGTAATTCCATTGATTGCCTTTTTTGAATACATGTAGGAAAAATGTCATTGCTTAATGTACATTCATAAATATCAAACACAACCTGCATTGCACGATATATAAACTCTGAATAGCCAATCTTATATTGATTCTGTACACTCTTATCCTGAAAATGATTTTGTATTGAAAACACTATTCTTCCTTGTGTATGTTTTACTAGTCATAATGAAATAAAACAATGTGGTTTTAACTTTTGAAACTGTTGTTTGATGTATTAAAAAAAACGTTATTAGAAATTATTCCCTGTTGTGCAAGAAATCTCACCACATCATCCAGGGCTCCACACTGATGTTTGTTTTTCATAAACCAAGTCTGGTTGATTGCATAAGATAAAGACCCACTGTGGATCTTGTGTAAAAAAAACACAAATCTCTTATGGGACCATGCTAACTGAAAAACATGAACTTCAGTGTACATAACACCACATTTATCACCCATCAGTCTCAAGTTAAAGGTCCACGTGATATTAAGATAAAACTCCTACACAATTACAAGTTATATTAGGATCTACCTGGTTTGTTTTACATGAAAGGTCACAAGGTTGTTTGAAACTCCTGTTACTGTGCTAGCACAATTCAACAGCTGCCAAAATGCTTTTATGATTGCTAATGGTTTTATCAAAGTTGATCAATGTAACCAAACCTACATTCAATATTTGTTTTGTAAAGATATTTAACAAAGCGGTGCAGCTTAACGTGAACAGAACCGCAGCCTTGTTAAAAAAAAATCTCAAAGGGGACGACTGGTAATACTTTAATACAGGCACCACATCAGAAAAGCTACTTTCTGTGAACCATTCTCTACTGCTCATTCTGTCATTGTAATCCACAAAAGTCAATCTCAAATCTTTCATAGTAGAAAGTAGAAAGTAGTTCCATGGTTAACATTTAACCACTTATTGTGTTGATTATAAACCGGGAAGTTGTTACCAAAAAAGTTGCTACACTGTTTCCAATGAAGGGCACACTATTCACCAAAATCTTGAATCTGATCGTAATAATGACACGTCTCCTTAAGAGGTGGAGGCAAAACTGAGATTAGGATGTTACAAGCTTTAGCATTTAAAATGTCTAAACTATTTCAACAATGTTTTAATCCCAAACAGATTTCTGAAAGTTTCACTTTCCAGGGAAACCACGTGGTGGAGAAGACAGAGAGTTTCATTTCACTGGAAACCACTGAGGGAGGGAAGGGAGGGGAAATAACTAACACACAGCAATGCAGAGTGTGATCTGGAAATAAAGGCTGGACAACACTGGCAGATTTAGGGGATAGAACTCGGTTCTGTGTGGTTTTTCAACCTCTACAACAAGATGGGTTTAAGCTCAAGTGAAGGTAAGTGTCTTTACTTGTGTTTAGGCATATATGCAGGCTTAGTACTCCTTATTTTAACTAACTTAAAACTCAAGATTCAAAGCAACTGCCTCTCTTTGATTTGTTCCACAGACTGCGACCTGAGGATCGTCCTGCTGGGGAAGACTGGATCAGGAAAGAGTGCATCAGGGAACACCATCCTGGGACAAAGTGTTTTCACCTCAGAGGCTTCTCCATCCTCTGTGACAGACACCTCTAACAAAGAGTCTGGCTACTTTGATAAAAGAACCGTGACTGTGGTCGACACTCCTGGTATCTTGGACACATCAATGAATGAAAAACTGTTGAACATTGAAATAGAGCGAAGTCTCACACTGACTGACCCCGGACCACATGTGTTCCTGCTGGTGATCAGACTGGATGTACGGTTCACAGAAGAGGAGAAGTCTGCCATCAAGTGGGTCAAAGACAACTTTGGTGAGGAAGCCTCCAAACACACACTGGTGCTTTTCACCAGGGGGGATGAGCTCAAGGAGAAGTCCATTGAGACTCATTTATACCAACACCCTGAGCTCAAAGAGTGCCTCAGTATCTATACAGCTGGGTACATTGTGTTTGAAAATACATGCATGGAAAACCACACTCAGGTGGCTGATCTGTTTGAAAAGATAGACAAGATGGTGCAGTTGAATTGTTACCAGCATTATACGTGGAGCATGTACGAAGAGACCCAGAGAAAGAAGAATTCAAAGGAATGGTGGAGCAAGTGGGCAGTTACTATGGACAATTTGAGTAATAACATGATTTTGGCAGCAGTATTCACCACTGCTGTTAATTCCCCTGTAGCTGGTGTTCCTTTAGCAGCAGCTGCAGGGATTTCTAAAGCCATTGGGTGGTGGATGAAACCTAAAACAACGGTTGTTAACTTGTAAGGTCATTGTTGTGAAAAACTAAAAACATATATGTAATGTAAGCATCAGTAACCACTTTAGGCAGTAAGGCATTCATTGTGTATTATAGGTGTCAAACCTATAAATAACATCATGTATTATCATTTATTAATTCAACAGCTCCATCTTTTTTTTCACATGATCAAATGTAAAGCTGACAGATGTAAAACATTCATATCAATAAACATGACTTAAAGAAAAATAATGTCACTCTTTCTTATGTCTATTTTGAAATGTTAGTTTGTGTGCATTATTTTCATTGATTTTTCATTGGCTTTGGTGTTTTCTGTCTTGAACATTTTTTATTTGATGATGATGCTGTATTGGTCAAAAATGGTGCCATCACAAATGAAAAAAAGGGTCCCACAATTTTTTTTGTGTGTGTTTTGGTAATGATATAATGGATGAAATGAGTAGTACAGAATTGTATACAATGTAACCTCAGTACACTCTCTGATTTTGAGTCTTTCAAAAACATGGCCAAATCCTCTCTTTGAATTGGCCAAAGGAATAGGAAGGAAACACAGAGGAAATATATTTGTCTTAGATATCAAGAGCATGTCATAAGTTCAAATAGTTTACAGTGGATGGAAATGATTACCCTAAAAACAATTCCTTTAAAGAAATACAAAAAAAGATCTAACTTGTCAGAACCTGTAAAACATATCTATATAAAGATACACTGTACTTATTTTATGTTCCTCATACTTTTGAAATGACACAACACCATAATTTGATTGCAGACTTGGGGTTAAACAGTCTAAATTCATCATGTTGTTGGTATGTTATTGTCAGAGGTGGCTCTGTTAAGAATGCTTCCTCAGTGAAATGTGATCGGTCAGCGGACGTTGACCATTGTCTCTCATTTCCTTTAGGGAAGTGAGCTCATAATGTTACTAATAATAAAACAATGGAAACGGCACATCCATAAACATTTTATTATCCCATAAGTTATGAAATCATGCCCAATGTACTTACAAACGTTATGAGATCTATAGAGAACATGTCAACACATTCAAACTTAGTTGTTCAAGTATAACTCGGGGCATGGGTCTCATATCTAAGCTCCAAACGATAAATGAGAGGAAAGAAAACAAAAAGAAGAAAACACGTATTGCATGTCATACCGTTTGTTTACTGCCAGCATTTAATTCACATACTTCAGTTATAGCAATGTTGTGTCCAAACTTAATAATCCTAGAAGAAGAATGCAGGATAATACGAAAACACCATTCACAGATTAATTAAAACAATCATGAGTGCAGTATACTTCTACTGTATGTCACCTTGTCTTAGTCACTAACCTCTGCCTATACCGGAACATTTGCTTTCGCTTTGCATCTTATGCCCTTCCAGACACAAAAAGCAGCTAAACCACATAACACTCCCAGCAGGAGCACAGGAGCGCCTAGAGCCAAAGCCACCGTGGTGTCGGCCCCCACTGCTATGATAGCCCCCGCTAACACCAGCACAACAGCAGCAGCCGAGGCCACGCGTATATTCTTCCTTTTAACCTTCTTCTCCTTTTCTCTCTGTTTCTCTTTCTCCTCCCTCTCTGCATCCCATATTTTCCTCTCCTCCTCCTTCTTCTCTTCCTCCTCTTGTATCTTCCGCTCCTCCTCCTCCCTCAGCTTCCTCTGGGCTTTCTCATACAGCTCATTGGTGTAGTGTTTCCCCCCATTTTCCTGGATCATTTGCTTGACCATGGTAATCAAATCTTTGACCTGTACTTGGTCCTGCGGGTCTTTGTTGTTAAAGGCATGGTACCGGCGTCCAAACGTAATAGAGAGTCTCCGCAGCTCCTTGCACTCCTTCAGAGCATTGTCAGCTTTGGCCTGATCTTTGCATGTAAACATCATGATAGTGTACATGGAGGCATCATCCCCAAAGTTGTCCTGGATCCACTTCACAGCGTTTCTTTCCTCCTCGGTGAATCTTACTCCGAGCCTGATCACGAGTAGGAAGGCGTGAGGGCCGGGCACGGACATTGTGACGCATTCCTCTATTCTGGTTTTCAATTCTTCCTCTGTGATGCCTGTATCAAACAGACCTGGAGTGTCAATCACCTGGACCACAGTCCCGTCCACCTCCCCGCTCTGTGTCTCGCAGTGTTTGGTCACAGATACAGGGCTCGGGTCTTCTTTGAAGGCAGCTCTCCCAAGGATGGTGTTTCCTGTCGCACTCTTGCCAGATCCAGTCTTGCCCACCAGGACAATCCGCAACCCTCCAGAAATGTCCCCAGCTGGAACAGCAGAATTTATGTTTAGCCAATTGCTAATGTTTAGTTAATGTGTTTTCCATTAATCAGCATGAGTGTGTTGGTTATTAAGCACAATTTGGGTTGCAATGGTTGTGAAAGACCTCTTTGAATGATGTGTATCCCCCTCCATATAGTACAGACTTGACCCCTATGGACCACAAAGTAGATTTTTTAGTATTGTGGACAACCGTGAGGCCGCGCATAACCTCTACCTAATTGATATTTGGTGGCATCAATTCACAAAGAACTCAAGCATATGGGCCAGCAAACGTGGTGTAAAACCATGTGATAAAGCTGAAGTGCTATGATTGGGCCAAAACATTATTTCCAATCCACAGAAGTACTTACTTCTGTTAAAAACTATGAAATAAATGAGAAGCTAGAGAATAAAAAGCGCTAAACTGGACACAATGTTAACAAGATTTTTTAACCCCACTTTTCCATATGTGGCCAACTGTGATACTGCGGCTTAAATGAATCTCCTGGGGCACTAAAATCATTGCTAAAGAGACGACTGCAAACACGTTTACATGACACCTCAGACAGAAAAGGGACGTTGATTGTTACTCATTCTATTCAGATTTTTTAAAGCATGAATCACATTAATGATGTCATCCAAATAACAAGTCTATTGGCCAAATGGGACTACCTTTTTGTTGCAAAACACTAAATGTAGACCTATAGTAACTTGGTGCAGCTTTAATCCATCAGGAAGCATTCAAGCACTGAACACGAAAAAGCTCATACATAATTCGTACAATGTACAACATTGTATCTTTTATTGTAGTGGCCTAACCCTTTATAGCTTAGTAACATTGATAACACCTCTCGTTTAACAACTTCAAAAAGTTAATAAGTGACTTTAAAGAAATTAGTCTGCAGTTATAGATGTGCGAGAGACAATAAAGAATCATGCTTTTTCCTGTTAAGCCATCAAAATCAAGCAGCCAAAGGTAGACCCTGTAATACCAGAGAAGAATAAACACCAGACAAAGGGATTTTTCACAACCTGGAAATCCTAAAATAAATCAAATCAAATCAAATTTTACTTATATAGCACATTTATAAACGATTATTGGTCGAGCCAAAGTGCTGTACATATAATAAAATTAGCCTACAGTAGAGACACTTTACAGCAAATACAACAGCACAGATTGTTCAGAATATCAGTATGAGAAAAACGACACCCTCTATCCTTAGAAATGATTTGGTCAAAACAAACAAAACAATCAGGTTAAGCCAGTATAAAGTGTTTCTTGTTAGAAGGTGGTATAGACATATAGTTAGAGATTTCATGAGACAATGAATGAGCATACCGTCAAAGCTGTTCAGACCACACCCATCAGCCCGAGGAAGAGTTTTCTGATTCTTTTCTCGCAGTGGTATTGCTGTAATGGAAATTATTCCATTGAGACAAAAACAAATTCCACTATTAGTCACTGACATCATTATCAAGGTCCAGGTTTTTACGATTTTCTCTTTCCAGAGCCACAGTGTCACAGTAAGTTTTACATCTCACAGGGATAAAAGATCACGGTTGTTTATTTAAGTAAGTCAGAAAGGTTGTCTTACCTTCAGCCATTACTTCAATATCACTTTTTCCAGTTCCCAGGTGGCCAAATGTGTTGTTCCAGGCCTGAGTTGTAAACTTAGACAAGCTCCGTGGTTTGACTTCAGACATTGATTTTGATTTTCTGGGAAACTTCTGGAAGCCTGGCCTTTACAAAGGGGGCTTCCTATTTCCTTCTATTGTCTTCAGTTTACATCTGAAAAGTGCATCCCCAAAGAGGCTGTCCACAGCTCTGTGAATACACTGAGCAGTTTGTGTACGGGTACTCAGATCCTTTCCTGAAGTACAAATACCATAGCCTAAAAATACACCATTACAGGTAAAGTACTGGTTTAAAAATGATATTTAAGTAAAAGTGCAGTATTATAATTGGCGAAATGTATTTAAGGAGGATCTTAATTATGCAGCAAAGCAGCTTTCGTGGTATTCTATTTTTATAAAATGTTATATTATGTTTTTATCAATATTGAAAACATATCAAGAGCATTTAAATGTTTTTAAAGCTATTAAAAAAGAGCTACTTTATATTGTGCAATGTTTTGGCAGATACATGTAGTGCAGCATGATATTCCCCTCTGAGATTTAGTAGGGTAAGTAAACAGAAATGCACATTTAATGTACAAGTATCCCACTACTTGAGTAAATGTACTTAGTTACATTACAGTTGGTGGTTTTGGAAGCTTTTACCACAAAAAGAGAATAACATTTAAGGCTAAGTATTTACTAATAAACGCATGCAACCTACCATATAATGAGATTTGGATGTTTAAAAGTGAAGAACAGAGAACACCAGACAATCACATTCTTCCATTGTTAATTCCCCACATCAAAACCGAAATGTCTTAAATATATATGTACAAGCTCAGAAGCATATGATAGCCTTTAAAAACTTCAATCAACTATCATACATATGTCTAAAATACATAAGTATTATTATTATAGTTTGTTATTTGGTTTAATGAGTCTTCCGGGGAAGTAGTAAGCATCTTTCAGACTTTATTGAAGAACGATTTATTCCAACACAATCACATACAGTATGAAGCATGCATTTCAAATTAAGATTTTGTTTAAAGCTTAGTAAGAGCAATTACTGTACGTGTTTCAAGCTTAGCTTAGCTTAGAGCGTGTGTGTGTGCGTGTGTGTGTGTGTGTGTTTGTATATGTACGATATGTAAAGACAAACCAGGGCTTTTTGGGGTCATTTTGCCATTGACAGTTTTGCAGAAATTCAAAATCAATCATTGTTCTTAAAAATAAATGTAAACTATAAATGTTTAGTAAACAGTATACATTTAGTGTACAAGAAAAGCCATGTTGATAGCCGAATTCGACTTAAAGCCTATTGAGGTTGACATTAGCTGGAAACAGTAACTTCCTAGAGCCTCTGTGCCAGATCATTCCCGGTAGATGCTTTTTGTTTAAACTGTTGTTTCTGAATAATTAATTTGAGAACTATGTGTGTATCTGGCTTGGTCCAAAGTCATTGCTTAAAATAAATGTTGTTGCATGTCAATGGTTCGTCTAACATAGTCAAAACCCCATTTTGCAAAACTGATAACAGCATATTTCTAATTCCCACTGATACACAAGCATGCAGACTGAATTTTCAGTTAAAAATTAAGGTAACATCATTTTGAGTTGAGGATCGTTCATTATCCATAGCTTTTTCCATATTTGTATTTATTACAGGCTCCACAGAGCTACGTAAACGTGCAATTATAGGCTGCAAGTGACCCAACTACACCTAATGCACGAGCCCCAAACTGGAGAAGTCCTGCAGGTAAGAAAGCTCCTGCTGCGATAGATATCGCGGAAAAAATAGTGAGCTTATTACACCATGCCCTCTTCTCTTCCTCTCTTTTCCTTTCCTCCTCATAAAGTTTCTCCTGGGCTTGCTGGTACATCTCGTTGGTGTAGTGTTTTCCTCCATTAAACTCCACCATTTTGTCTATCTTCTCTAGAAGACTTTCAACCTGGATTCTGTTTCCTTCCTTGTTATTCATGAGTGAATGATACCTTCCTCCACACTGGTCTATCAGTCTTTTTAGATGTAAGCTCTCCGAGACATATTGGTACACTGATTTATCCTCTAGAAAGTCAGCGTGTGTGAACAGAATGATGGTATACATGGAAGAATCCGAACCAAAATTATCCTGGATCCACTTCACAGTGGCCTTCTCCTCATCAGTGAATCTAGCTTTCAGACTGATCACTAACAGAAAAGCATGGGGTCCAGGAACTGACTGCGTAATACACTCCTCAATTTTTCCTTTCACAACTTCTTGTGTTTTGTTAGTATCAAAAAGTCCGGGACTGTCGATCACAACGACTTTCCTCTCACCATCATTAGACTCTTCTTTGTGACAGCTGTTAGTAACAGACTCAGGAGATATATCCTTTTTAAAGGCATTTGGATTTCCCAGGATGGTGTTTCCAGAAGCACTTTTTCCAGATCCAGTTTTTCCAACAAGAACAATTCTCAGGTCTTTCAGTAGAGTTGAACCTGAAAAACAGTAATTCAAAGTAGCTGAGGCATTTTTAGCTTGAAAGCAAAGGCTAATCGACTGTGAGGGGACGTAGTAATGTATTGGTTTGTGGAATAAAATGTGGAATCTTCTAATTTGGCATTTGGCTATTACTATTTGTAAACCAGAAGTGCCACCAGACAGTCCAACTAAACAATTTGCCTGCTTAAATATGTATGATGAAAACACTGAAAGCACTCAATCAGGTAAACACTCTGGTATTAATGTGAGTCACAAGGTAGCCACTCCCTGAAGCATACCTTGCTTTGTCTATTTTATTCCAAAAGGACCCATCATTTACTAAATGAACGTCATGCTGTATTGAAAATGAACTGAAACTAGTGATAGAGACCATAACAGTCAGGAAAAGGTTTATTTAGGTAGTAAATTGAGAATTGGAGTCATTTTCTCGACTTTCTCTATAGAGTCTGACTTTTTTTGCATAGTGTCATTGCCCCCTGTTGGAAATAAGAAAGAATACAAGCTTAAGCATTGACTGCATTTTCTTAAACCCGGATGCTGCCACGTTGTTGTGTCTGACAACCTTCACTATACAGTATGTTATCAGTTGTACAGCTCCAAATGTTGTAAACCTACAGTACATATGGCATTGTTTCCTTTAAGATCACCTACCTTCGGTTTTGCAGTGAGCAGTTTGACCACATAAAGTAACCAGCGCAAGCAGGGTGCAGCCTGAGATTAAAGCTTTTCCTCCCAACATCTCTGTAACAATGACCTCCGTCGATTATCTAACAATAAAAAGAAAAGAAAATATAAACGGTGCATACGGTATATAGTTATATGATCAAACAATGAAGATAAAGCCCTTACACTTACAATTATTATTTAACGTAGGCTACCTGCACAAGTGTTTCTCAGCTGTCTGGTATGTTTGCAGGTGGAGAGATCCTTTTATAGCCTAAGAATGACAAACACACTCAACAGTCTTATGACACTAATGCTGTGCAATTTTAAGTTTCGTTTGTGCTTCATGACCAGACTTGCCAACCGTGAGACCTTGGGGGGGGGGGGGGTTAGTGGATCGCCGGAGCTGTATTAGATTAACATCTACACATGCTTATTGTAGTTGTAAGAAGTGCACTGTCTTGCAGCCTGTAGCATATGTGTGGGCTGGACCTGTATTTTTCAGGAAAGGAGTGAGCAGAGGGTATAGTTGTCGATTCTTGTTCTGTTTTCTGTGACTATCAGCTCACCCTCTCAGACTTTCAGTTCCGCGCGCTACTAAAGAGACGTGCTACCACGGAAACCAAACAATGGTGTAGCTGTATTAAAGTCCGAGTGGAAACAGTCCTGAGTAAATCTGATTTAGTCAGAAATCGGGAGAAATGCGGGAGAAATATGACCCCGGGAGAGGGCAATGAAATCGGGAGTCTCCCGCGAAAATCGGGAGGGTTGGCAAGTATGTTCATGACATGTAGTTTAATTGGCAAACCATAGCCTCAATCCACTGATCAGGCCAAACAAGAAAAGCCAGAACGGGTGGCAGGTGCTTGCTTGTGCATTTGTGTTCCATTTCTCTGTCATCTAACTGCGTGACAAGCCGCCTGCCTCCTTCAGTCTTTTCTACTTGGCATGATTTTGCCCCAGCTGCTGCGAACAAGCCACTGATTGTACTGTTGATGGACAGAACTCTTCAAACCATGGGTGTAAACAAACTCATATTCCCTCCTGTAAGTCCAACAAGATGTGATGAAAGCCAGTGGCTGTTCTGAATCATTAGCTTTATCTGACATGAAATCTTAAAGCAGCTGCACAATTCAGGTCTATTATATAGTCCAATGTGTCTCAGTGGGCTACTTTAACATCACTTAACAACCCAGTCCAATGTCACAACACAAATAAAATATCAGTGAAAGAGAAGATTAGACAAACATGTAGGTTATTTTACATTTACAAAAGCAGAATACAGAGCTGTTGATCTTCCTATTGATCAAAACTCTACTCACTGACCAACGTAGATGGCATCTACAAAATCCAAAGCAACACATTTTGTTTGTAGAACAGGGTGCTTTCAATTGTGAGCGGCCTTAACAGAACAACACATTTTCCAGCAAAGGTAGTAGAAAAACAGAATCACGTTTCAGAGGCAAAGCTGTTATCTTCTCTGGGCACAGTGTAGACCCGTGTGTATCATGTATGTGTGTGTGTGGTGATAATGGCATCCTCTTACCTGCAATGTGAATTTTCTCACGCGACAGCAGCAACCTATAGTTATAATCAAGCAGCAATTTAGCTTAACCACACCTCTTTAAATTAAACAATTTATTTGAACATATTTATTCCATAAAAGTTGTTGTCACTTTTAAAAAATGCATCTATCTGGTGAGTTTTAAGAAAGGATGATAAAGCACACAAATTAATGTTTGAAGTACTTGTATTGAAGCCGATGATAAGTGAGCACTTCAACCAACACAGTAAGTGAGACTGTGTTGCTTCAGCAGATGTGAAGTACAAATCTTCCCTATCGTCCCTTAAATGGCATATTCAAACATTTCATTAATGCACTAAACATCCCTTTACTGGAGAGTCTAATACTTTTCTGCAAACGGTTCTATTTACTCTAAAGAGTTGGTTTCATTTGTCATCATCCCTACATCTCTCTAAGCCTCTGCCTCATGGCGCGAGCGTTGTTCTGCTGCTTTCAGTCATAATGACTCACATGTTCACATCACATTGCTTTATAATGGCACCCAGCTAGAGCTATGTGAATGAAGAAACTACTATCAAGTTTTTTTGAGTGTTAACCCTTTTATCACTGTTTTTAGGGGTCTGGGGCCATGTTGTGTTAACAAACTGTGTAACTCTTTTCAAACGTAGGTTGGGATAAGGTCTGTAAAGCAGTGGCAATGGAAATGCATATATACAACTTTCACTAAATGCTTCACACACAGCAGAAACAAGTTGACACCAGAAAACTGTGTTAGGTGCCCTTTTAATAAACACTAAGCCAAACGACATTCATTACAAGAAAATGAATTTTTAAACTTTTATTTCTATTCATGAACATAAACATAAAATGTTCTGTTTGCTGGAAAACTTTCATCATTGTAATGTCATTCGGTCGTTTTGTGTTGTCATGTTTTATGTGGACCCGAGGAAAATAAGCTGATGAGCTGCATGGGGATCCTGATAAAAGACTAAATCCCTGTATGACTTGAGAGCAGTGGAAATCCTATTTTCAGGATGTGTGGGAATCCAGAGGAGAACTTCTGGCAATCGTGACTCACTCACTCACTCACACACTCACACACTCACACACTCACACACTCACACACTCACACACTCACACACTCACACACTCACACACTCACACACTCACACACACACACACACACACACACACACACACACACACACACACACACACACACACACACACACACACACACACACACGACAGATTAATAGATAGTCATTGTATATGTATGCTTCTTGTATTAATAGGCCAGCCATTGTGCTATTAAAACACATTTTATTTTTGAAAACATCATCTTAATGTGATTATAGATAGGAATAATGGCTTATATTTAAATAATATCAGTGTTTAATTCGTTGTTTTATCCGCTCTGTTACAATTCTTGTCTCTCACTGAATCGGACATTTCTCCAGAGCTTTCCCCGGCTTGGTTGCAGTAAGTGGCCCAATGACTTGTCTGAGGTCCGTGGTAAAACTGGGCCGACGGACCAGAGGATGCAGGGCCCCGAAGGCATCATCTCGCCCCGGAGTCTTGCTGACCTTCCCGGGCACACGGCCTGTCCGAATGGCCTGGTACGAACGCATGGACAGTTTGCGGTGCTGAGATGGCCCAGTTTCAGTAGGAAGCCCGCCTCGCTTTGCCAAAGTCTCAAACACTTTCTCCAGATTCGTGCTTTCTTTTGCAGACGTTTCAAAATATGCACATTCATCGCCGAGAGATTTGAGCACTTCTTCCCTAGATATTTCTCTCTCTGATTCCAGGAGATCCACTTTGTTGGCGCAGACCACCAGAGGAATCTGCTCTGGCATAGAGGATTTGGTGAGCTTTAATTTAGCGGCCAGAATCTCCTTTCGTAGGGCACACACCTCTTCGAAAGAGCTCCGGTCATCGAGACTGAATACCAGGAGAAAAATGTCCCCTGCATTAAAGACAAGAAATTAGTTGGATAATATGGATGTGAGAGATAGAATCAGAATCAGAAACAGGTTTATTACCAGGTAGGGTAACACTTATGATGAATTTTGTTGTGGTGCACACATAAGATAAAACACAGATAGAAAACTATTTGAAGAAAACTATAATAACATTAACAAATATTTAAAAATATATAGTAAAACAAATAGCAGTATTGAATATGGTTGTAATCCTCGAAATATAATTGAATACAAATATTTGCAGCAATAAAAAGCAAGATTGTACACTGTGTGCATTAATGTAATGCATATGGGTCTATGATGTGGCTGAATTACGCATGCACAAAAAAACTGCAACGATTCGCCTGTTATGGTTTTGGAAAATATATAAACTGAAAACAAATCTAAACTTTTGTCAGGACAGAGACTATAACACGCACCAGTGAGGATAGATAGCCGCCGCTTGGCTGGGAAATCCCTTTCCCTGGACGCGTCCAGAACGTCAATTTGATAGCTCTCTCCACGAATGCGAAACATTTTCCTGAGGAAATCCTCGGAGGTGGGATTATACTCCTCCATGAATCCTTCTCGAAGGTATCTTCTAACGATGGACGTCTTGCCGACCCTTGGCGCACCAAGAACCACGATGCGCTTACAGTTCTGAGGCTTGGTCGGTACTTGCTCTTGGCCAATCTTGCGCTGCCGGCTTTTACCGTGCAGAACCAGAGCTGCCAACTGATCCAGGGGGGATCTCTTGCAGGGGTGGCTGCTGTTGGCGGTGGACAGTTGCCTAACAGGTGGCCCTGAACGCGTCTTCTTCTCCTGTTTCCACTGAGACGTGGCCACTTTAAGTATCCCCAAACCTGCTTTGATTCCCGATGAACTCAGGTGCTGTGAAGCGTTTTTGTAAGCCAGAAAGACTTTGGAGGTGCCGGTGCCCTTCTCGTCCATATTACCATGAAACTGGGGAGCATCTATGGAGCAGCTGAGCTGGTGCGCCACAGGCAGAGAGGTGGTCTGTGACACGGTGGAGATGCTGCCTCTTTCCATCATTTTAATATAGCCTATGTCCAGCCCGTGGCTCAACAATGTGGACAGATTGTGAGAGCTGACGTTGCATAGGCTTGTTCAAGCTTGTCTCTGCAAAGGCTGATGTCCGTTGTCTTTATATGAGCCATCCTCAACCCCGTGATTCATGCGTCATGCTCATGGAGATGGTTGTTGTGTTCCTCAGGAGAACAGTGTGTTGAGGAAACAGTATGGGGGCTATACAACTCAGCGTATAACACATGATTTACATTTGCCATGTTTGATTGTTATATTATTATCCTATATATTATTATGAATAAAACAACCATTTAATGTATTATTTCATGATTATGACATTTGTTTTTGATTATTGTTATTACAGTATTAGCTTATTCATAGGTTAATTTAGCAAAATTAATATGCTTATTTTATTCCTGGCTCATTTTTTTTCTCCATGAAACATTCTGACATTTGACAACTTATCTAGGCTATTGTTGTTCCCTTTCATTTGAAATTGTTTTGGTAGCCTATTTTATTGCTTAAGAGAAAAGAAAGAAAACATGTGAAAGAAATAAAATACTTTTTAAAACGTTATTTACCCGAATTAAACTTTGCACACAGAACCGAAGAGCAGCCATACAAAACCAAAATAGAAACTAAAATAAAACATAAGAAAAATGAATTAGAAATCAAATTAATTACTTTTCACAGCTTTAGAGTTTGTGAAGTAGGCCTATTTAGTGTGTCCAGGTAGGACTTGAAGCAGGCAGGGCAGGCAAATGTGTTAGTAGCCAATATGGAATTTTGCATATAAAACAACAAGACTGATGCCATTATCAAAATAACCAAATATAATTAAATACATAATAATTGAAGGTCATAACCAAAAGTCTGTGGTACAGTCCCAAATAGGCTGATTAAGGTTTGATCTGTGTGGTGATAGAAACTAGGGTCCTTTATGTTACAATAACTGAATAAACCGGAAACACATGTGCAATACTGTCATACTCACATCTTGTTTAAAACAAACTCCTCTGCTCCTCCTTTGTTCTGAAGCGTCGTGGTGACCATGGTTACCAATAGAGAGAACATACTTGACGCTGAGGTGCAGCGCTAGCTCGGTTAGCACTGCTGGCTAACAAACGCTACATGAGTTTACCGAAACTTTCACGGCAGTGAGAACAAATGAATTACGGCGAGTCAGTGAGTAAGGGGCTCAGGCGTCTAAGTGCTGCAGGTAGGCTAAGTCACACACTTCTGTGTCTTTCTTTTACCCCCCTGTCCATGTCTCTGTAACTGTATACGAGCTAAGCGTTTGCAGCACCATGACCTCTCCACCTGCTCAGGAGCTGCACTGAAGTCAACAGCGAGAATGAAGCTGTGCCTCTCTTTATTTTTGTTGGAAAAGATACTCAGAACTTTGACTTTTGTTAAAGTAGCGAAACCACAATGTAGATAACTAAGTCCTTCGTAAATTAAAGTGTTGCCTTCAAAAATGTTGATTATATGTCACATCATTAATCCAAATCTGCAAAGTAATTTAGAAGTCGGAGTAGAAGTAGCATAACATGGAAATAATCAAGTAAAGTAGGCCTACAAGTATCTCAAAATTGTACTTAAGTACTTGAGTAAATGTACTTAGTTACTTCCTACAGCTGACAGTAACTGTGTCCATTAATACTTGAAGAAGAACTAATCAGCACTGGTGTAAAGTAACTAAGTAACTTAAGTTCATTTTCAGAGACTTGTACTTTACTGGAGTATTTCAATTTCGTACTACTTTATACTGCTCCCCTACTACAATTCAGAGGTACATAATGTACTTGTACTCCACTACATTTATTTAGATCCCTTGCAGATTTGGATTAATGATGTGAAACATAATGAAAAATTAAATAAGGCTTTATTACACCTGGAGTAAAATCACAATCTACCCTGCAGTATAAAGTAATTGAAACGAGCTGCAACTTTACCAGCTTTTATAACACTTTAATGATCAATAATTATGATCAAAACATATAATATACATACATCTGGAATGGGCCAATGTGCAAAACGAGTACTTTACTTTTAGAACGTATATTTTGATTCTAATGCTCTTGTAGGAGCCATGAAACGTGTATAGTAATGTGTTTTGTTTTAATATAAGATATTTGTTTGATCACTATTGATTGGTTGGCTTGGGTCCCATCTATATGGGCGGCACTCATTATACTCCTGTTCACCTGCGTGAGGTGTGTGTGGAAGAGAGGGTGACACAGGGTCGTTGTACTTTGTGTTGACCGCAAGTCTAATGATTGTTTGATTACTATAGCAATATATATGTCCAAGGAAAATAAGTTGATCATCCCAGATTTCATTAATCTACATTATCTTTAAACAGAGTTTTTGATCTCAGCAAGTACTTTGTTGTAGCGTGTCACACAATATCAAACGGGCCCGGCCTCAGCCTCTCAGCGACTTTGTTTGTTTCCTGCTGTCGCTATAGCTCTTGTACTTTTACTTCAGTGACATTTTGAGTGCAGGATATTTTTCTTGTAACAGAGTATTTCTACACTGTGGTGTTTTTACTTTTGATCCGAGTACTTTTTCCACCTCTGCTAATCAGAGTTCAGATACCATACTTTAGTCCCAAAACTCCTTTGGTAGTTTGTTTTATGAATGGGAAAAAATACATTATGATTATTATTGTACAAACCATTTATGATTGATCTAAACTTAGCCTATAATTATATATTTAAAATGTAATTTTTTTATATATTTTTTTGATTAATCGGGATATGCAAGGTAACTAGTAAAGTTGTCTAAGTGGAAAATAGGAAGATATTTTCAACTCAAATGTACTGTAGTCGAAGTAAAAGGTAGCATAAATGTGGAAATAACTGCTGAGTACTTGGGCAGCCTATTTGTTGCATTCTCTTAGGGAGAAAGTACATAAGATCATGGTCAGAAAAAAAGGCGTTTCATTGGCTGTTTCTTTTGCGAAAACATGTAGAATTGCAGCAGCAATTTCTTTGGATAAGGGCAAGGGCTTTGCTGCTGGCAAATCAAATCAATTATGTGAGAAACTGCACTTAGTTTGAGACTGACAACATGGAGGAAGTGAAGAAAAACACTTACAAAAGCCAAGGATCTTTCACTGTTGTTGTGGCCATGGAAACTATATTCAGAGAAATGAACAGAATTGCATAACCATGTCAGTGTTCCAGGGCGATAGCTGTGAGTTTGTGACCACTTATGTACTTTGCACAAATGAAGTAAAGCCTCTCTCACTTTTTAAAATGTAAGAATTAGGGATAAGCAACATGAAACATTATAGTCTCTGTGTGGAGAGATTACCAAGAGACTTGAAGTGTGGGAGCACTCAGAATGACTGTTCCCATTTTCCAGTTTATATCTTGACTCTCTCCTCTAGAGAACAAGAAGCTGAAACCATCAGAGGAGTTGCACATCTTGGGTTATGAGCAGCCCGACATCTGTACTCTTAAAGACTGTGAACTCCAGGCCATGTCCTTTCAGCCACAGGACAGCAATAAAGTAAACCCGCTTCATCCATTTACAGTATTTACTCTGACTTTGAAATGAACTTTGCTCCCCCAAAAATACAAATCATGTTTGTGTGGCACCAAGGGTGTTTTATAGCAGTTGAATATGTTACTGACAATATGATTATGTCTGTAGATTCATATACCTAAGCCACCGAAGGGCCGCCCCAAACCAGCTCACATGGCTCTTGTGCCTAAGACACAGCCAGCTGAAGGAGCAAGTGTTACTGTGCAGGGGCCAGCGACTCATCCAGTGAATCAGGACCCTGACTCTCAACCTCCAGACTGCACAGGTTGGTCATCTTCATTTGTCCTCATGAACAATAACACATTGTACAGTGTACTGTAGTGAGAAAGATGTTCATAATTTGTATCCTAAGGCTGAAATTAGTGTTATTTTCAGTGTTGGTTCCAATACTCTTTTTTTTTTCAGGATCAGAAGGGTTCAACTTTGATGACCAAGAGATGGTTCTTCCACACAGCATTCTGGGTACTTTAGAGGATTTCCAAAGTTATTTGGAAGCCAAAGGGGAGACAGAGGTATATCATAATGAAACAGCATTTACATTTTAACATATAGTATTTCAAATCGGGAAACCAAATACAGCTGTCATTCTGTAAACTGATGTAACGAAACAGAAACCGCTGACTGCGCAAGCCAACTCTGGTTCCTTCCTTCCTTTTCCCACTATCCAGTTGGTGAAGCGAATAGCAAAGTCCAGGAAATACACTCCATCTGAGGCCCCAGAGAGACATGGGTCTGAGGCTGTGGAGGACGGGCGTGGGATCCCTTCAGGCTGCAGAAACATTCAGAGCAATGCCCTGCAGCACTGGCAGGCTCACATGACGCAGCGCAGACGGCAGCAGGACCTCTTATCTGGTGAGCGGATTACACTGTACAGCAACCTGCACCAGAAATACATCACATTTGCATAATCATTTCTGCCTGCTTACAACCTAAAAAAAAAAGAATCAGCTCGCATTTGTCTAAGCATTAACAAGAGGCAATATATTATTGAATGAAAAACACTTGAACTGAATCAGGAGTTGATGAATGAATACATCTCATAGATGCATACTTCATATTTGCTCATGTATACATTAATATTTGATTTCCAAAATACTTTTTCTCCCATCTCTTTATTCATCTGCTGCTCTGTTCAACTCTCTCAAGACATGCTCGACAGGCCGGTAGAGAGCTTACTGATGAACCAAGCCAACCATTACAGAGAAACTCAGGAGCAGAGGGAGTTTCTAAACCGAGTCATGCCTCTCATCCACTCTGGATATGTATGACACACATTTGAGTCAGAATCCTCTCCTATTTGATTTGATTTTCTCTGCGGCTTCTTCACTCACGTGTCTTTACATCTATGTCTTAGGGTTACCGTGTGGGCAGTGAGTTTTGGAGCCTCCCACAGCGTATTGGAGATGAAATGAGTGGCATCGCAGCCACTCTGACTCAGACGGAGCAGGGCAGATGGTCACCTGTCGCACACGTAGCACAACCGGGCAGCGTACGCCGGGAATCAGGTACACACAGAAACCTCCTTCTTCAAACTGTTTCTTCTCATGGTGCATTCGCTTGGAACATCCAGTTGGCCCAACATTCTAAAAAGTGTTTGTGAAATCACATTCTAGATGTCCAATTTTCCCCCTGAAGACACATTTTTGAAAACCACACTTGGCGTTGAGGATAATCCCGAAACATCATAAAACAAATGCTCACCAAAGTAAAAAAGATAAAAATACAAAAATGCCTCGTGGTTCTTTGCCTCTGCCAACTAGTCAAGTCATCCATGTCTGTCCCAAAAGGCATCCGTTGTGTGGAATTGGCATATGTATTGTTGAGTTTTGTCTGAAAATGTGACCCTTGCCCCCCTAAATCTGATCAGTGTGTCCTTGAGTTCAAGAGGAGAATTGTGCAACATTTGAACAAAATCCCTCCAGACGTTTCATTTAATTCCATGTTAAGAATGGTACAGACGGACAACTTGAAAACAGTGTGCCACTGCAGTTGCAGCCGCTGATGTATAACAGGTAAAGATGAGTGATTGTCTCTTTTTTGGGGGACTACTCGGAATAAACTCTAATAATAAATCTCTCTGTGGAAAATGTTTGATTCTCTAGGAATTATTTCTGCTGAGACTCGTCCAGCGTCTCGGACTTGGGACCAGAGCACCTACCTGCAGCACCAGTGCCAGGAGCTGGGGGAGCTTCTGCAGGACATGGATATCAAAAAGCCGGTAACACAACTCACACACAACTGCAAAATAATTGCAACAGAAGTTTGAATCCACCAGGCATTTCTTCAGTTTTTTACAGTACTTTCCATCTCTTACAAACATCGATTAAGACTCAAGGATGAACTGATTGGGTTATGGTGGTCAAATGGTCCAGGTCACTGTGATCTCACAATAACATCGTTTTGGCAATAACTGAATTGCTCTTATGATTATACTGATAATTTCCCCAAAAATAATAGGATAAAAGGGTGACTTGATGACCTTTTTAGACTTGGATCTTTTGTTTGAGCTGGACATGGATTATCCTCTGAGGTCGTACACTGAACCTAAAAAATATATGCACCATATCTTTGTGCAGAATTTAACTGGGTTATGATGCTGAAAAAAGTGTGATGTTTAATGCAAATTGCACACAGGCATGAACACACACACACAAACCACTTTACATACTCTTGAGCAATTATGTGATGGTGTATCTTATTACCTGTAAAAAGTACAGTTAGTACGCACATGCATGATGAGATTAATGAGGAACTGGAGCCTTCACATTGAGTCCAGATATTAAGTCTGGAGCGTGTTGTATAGTAGCACTGAAAAGATGTGCAGGGTAACACCCACACACACACACACACACACACACACATTGTGTCCGTGACATTAGAGGAAATGGTAGCAGTGTGTTCTGCCGGGCTGGTGGATGTGTGATGCTGAGGGGGGGGTTGGGGTCTGAAGTGCCTCTTGACAAACACACAGGAGGAAACAGACTGTCTTGTCAGCAGCTGACTGGTCTGTGGCTTCGTGACATACAGGAGAGCGATAATAAGGAGAGGTAGGGGCTGTAACGAGAGAGAGGAACAAAGGTAGGGAAGAGGGGGGCGAATGACAGAAAGGGCGGAAGAAAATATAGCCTCTAGTGATACTCAAGAAGAAGAGTTTGAACTTCAGGAGAACAAAAGATTGCACTTTAATTATTATGTCACATGATATAATGGTAGAGCTAAGCTGATGATGTGTTTTTGTTTCTGAGGCCAATGGAGACTTTCATTGAAGAAAGACTCAGAAATCCTCTCCTTTTTATGACATAGTGTCGACTAGTGGTGTTGTGGAAGGATAAGACCCGAGTCAGCATATCGTTGGAGCCGATCTCCGTTTATTCTGACAACAGATGAACAACAAATCAGTCGTTACTACAGTATATTGTATGCCCTCACACTTCGGCCCCTGCATAGATTAAATAAGACATAACTAATTCAGTATACACACATGTTCATAGCTTAATGCAGAAATGTCCGAACACATTGCAGTTCACCGCTCCCGTGACACAAAAAGGGAAGAGGAAAATGTGAGGGACACCATATAAAGGGGGTCCCCACAAAATAATCGTATTGGTACACGGACTGAATAAATAAAAGTGCATGACAAATATATTTGACAAGGAACCCTAAAATGTACCTTTTTACAGAAATGTGACCAACAACTAGCAAAGAATATGTAATGATGACATTTACCTAAATTAAATATTTTCACTGCTTCTTTAGTTTGAACACACATGCATATGTTTCACAGTTGTCGGGGGAAAGTTTTAAGGACAGTGTATGTGCACATTGATAAAGTTTAATTTAGCCATTGACATCCGGACTGTGTGTTCCACAACACCTCGTCCTCAACACCTCCTTTTGTCCGTTCCGGCTGCACTTTCTGGATGTGCGCTGACAGGACATGCGTACCCTGAAAAGGACTCTGGGTATTGTGTTTCAATGCCCCGTGTCACAATGTTGAATGAGCATACAAAGCTAACTACCTCCTTCACAACCGACACCCACTGTGTGGCTTTTATTACAGGAGATGTATGGACTGGAGGTTATTGGCTCCAGCACGCCTGTCACTTCTGTCAGAGTGTGTCGTGGTCCCTTACTGGAGGAGCTGGAAGACGAGACAGAGCACAAGAACATGAGGAAGGAGGACCTGTAAGCTGGGCTTTGTTGATTTTTAGAGATTTGCCATTATTTCTTACCAAAGCTTGGTTAAATATATCAAAATCAGGCCAAATGTCTTGCCCTATTTCAAAGGCACTACAAATCACTACCCACAAATCAGTGCCATATTATAGGTTCTTAAATTTTAATTGAATGAATGGGAACCATGTCATAATCTCCAGTACATCTTTTTAATTAATTAATTTTTTATTATTTACGAGTCATTATTATTATTTAATTTGTTTCATAAAAAGAATAACAAAACTTGTTTTTAAAATAAAAACCAGGTGCTGCAACCAGGTGCTGCAACCAGGTGCTGCACATGTGGTTTAAATGTGAGGGAGTTATGAACAAAATACCCAGATAATTATAAGAAGGAAATGCAAATTTATGAATCACAAAAAATCATATCGAATGGATCGATTTTCATATACATTTGTATTCTCAGTTACCCATAATGTTGAAGTGTACGTCTCAACATGAACTACATTTTGTCACTCATGTTAGGGCAGCTTCCTGATGCTAAGCTTACAAATGTTAAGTTGAACAAGAAACACTTGAATGCATGATTGCCTTCAATGGTTCTCCTTTTAGGAGCTGGTTTTGTGCAGAGGGAAGAATCAGCATTCCAGATGTAAAGAAATAACATAACAATACTACAGATTCAAATGACATTCAAACTAATTTAATAAATCCATATCTAGTATCAGAAGTCAAGGTGCAGTCTAGTTTCTATCTTGTTGGCCGTGTGGTACTCCTGATTTATTGTTCTCTTCCACAGGAATCCTCTGGCGCAGTACGATGATGTTTGGACCGACGCTCTGCTCATTCCTGCCTTGAGGTTCGGAGGTCAACTTGCTAGCTGGACTGGAAACTCTCCCATCAACCAGGTACAGAGCGGCCTTAAAACAGATAGTTAGTCTGCACCAATGAGTTTCAAACCATGATATATCAAATATGATATCTTACCAGGCTCATAGTATGGACATGATTTCATTTCCTATTTCCCCAGTTGCACAGTCTAGTTAAATTCATCATAACATCCCTGAACGATGTTGAGCTACCATGAATCAGCATTTTTTCCTGATTTTTTTAAATTTTAAAATTCCCTGCAGAGGTCTTATTATAGTCAGGCTTTACATTTTAGGGAATAAAAGATCAGGAAGCTTTAGTTTAGGTGGACAATGATCAAGAGTACGGCAAACAGAAACGACTGTGATTAATTACAGTATGAAAACAGAATTTCTAGAAGGAATAGAGATTGAGTTGATAACACAACTGCTGTGATGGAATAAATGGTGTAAATGGATATGAAGCTACATTTACCATGTGAGTAGACCACAAGTAATTTCACCTTCCTCCATGTTTCTCTACCTGCCGTTTGCCTTTATTTGTCCATGCTTCCTGTTATTGGAGACGCCTACATCATATTAATACACTTTTCCCTCTATCACTCACTGATCAGGGACAAGTAGGAATCAGTGCCACAATTATCTTTGAGGCCCTGACTGGAGAAAGAGCATCATCCCACCTGGAGCTGCACAATGAGGGCAGCTCGGCCATCTTCTACAGCTGGCAGCAGCTTCCCGTGCCATGCTGCCTTGCTAACTTGCGATCACACACAATGCGTCATCTCTTCTACTTCAACTCTTCCAGTGGTAAACACACACACAGCCAGCCACCTGCTAAACCCTGGTCACACACTGTTTGTCCCAGTTTCAGCCCATTATACTTTATCTTTCATCTACTTTATCTTTATCTACTCATTGCACCTCAACCAGTTTTTAATTATGCTTCCACTCCCATCCAGGCGTTATGCGTCCAGGTGAAACCCAGTGTGTTGAGTTTGTATTTAAGTCAGAGGAGCCAGGCATCAGAACTGAGATATGGCAGCTCAACACCCACCCTGTGCTGCTGCGAGGTGCCTCCATGCAGGTCTCTCTGAGAGGAGTGGCTCTGCACCAGGACACAACTGCAGACCAGAGGCTTTTCATACAGGTGGGTACAATTACAGTGTGTTTTAGTGAGCTGCAACTGTTGCACAATTTTGATAATCAATTAATCGTAAAAGTAATTTTTCATGCAAAATGGCTGAAAGTACTATTTTCTGCTTCTTAAATATGGAAATGTCATGGTTTTCTCTGTTTATTTGATCTATAACAGAATAAATATTTGGGTTTTGGACTGACAAAACAACACTTTTAAGACCTCCTTTAGACTTTATGAAGTGGGGATGGCAATTTTCACTGTTTTGTGACTCGGTTTTTCTTATCAGTCTGAAAAATGTAAGCCATTTTATTAAATATTGGGAAATAAATGAAAATAGTTACTAGTTGCAGTTTTATCTGAAAGTACGACTGCAAATTGCAAGGACAGATGGCACTGAGATCTTCTTGAAGCCCATCTGTGTTTTTTTTTATCTTTGTTTCTGTTGTGCGTGCACGAGCAGACGAAGCTGGAAAAGATAGTGAAGGAGAAACTGTGTCGGTCCATTGTGTATGACGTGCTGCGGGGGGTCCGCACCCTAGAGAGACCCAGCTCTCCTGCAGAACTCTACGTCACCGAAGAGCAAGAGTTTTTACGCCAAAACCCCAAGGTAAATACTACAAGTGGAAGATCTTGTCCTTAAATCATCCCACACTTCAGTTTTTATAGGCGTTTATTTTCATATAAACCCTCCTTAGGTCTTAAATGTAGGGTAGGTAATGTTGGAGAAACCAGCTCGAGTGCGCTAGAATTTGAAAATACGCAACCGGAAAAAATCTGCCACTTCCTTACAGAGCCCCTCCTCCAACACACACGAACGCGCACATGACCAATGAGGGCACGAGATAAGTTTGTGCACAGATGGAAGGCTGACAGGCAGGTAGGCCATCGTCGTGCTTTTTTCAAAGATGACATTTCTTGATGTATTTATTGTCATTTTAAGCATTTAATATATTCATTGCTATCGGGATGTTAAGAGCATTCCTTGGAATATAACAAAAAAAAATTCTGAAATAAATTACATACCCCACCTTATACACAACCGGAAAAAACCGGAAAAAATAAATTAGGTAATTAATTTTTTTATTTATTTTTTGTATGTATTTTCAAATTCTAGTGCACTCGAGCTGGTTTCTCCAAAATTACCTACCCCACCTTTAAATGTAGATATAAATGTATAATTTTTTTATTGGTTTTTCAGTTGAATTATACTTAAAGTTCAGGGTATTCAACTGTTAGAAACAATACTGTTCAAATCATTATTTTAATTTTTTTTAAAGAATGTTTTCAAAGTCAATGAATAATTGTATTTAATAATTGTGATATCAATATTGACCAAAGATAATCGTGATTATGATTTTTGCCATAATCGAGCAGCCCTAATACATGGCCACATTTTTTACATCAGTGAGATACCAGACATGTTTCTTTGTATATAGTACCCCCTGAATCTTACTCACAGCATGGTGTGAGGTGATCCACCAGTGGGCCCATCGTGTTGTTCTTCTTGACCTTTTAACTGAAGACAAGGGTGTGATCAGCCCATTATAGCATGTCCTTCACAAACTCAAAAATATCCATCCATTATCACACTCATAATAGATACAAAATGATTATAACTTCAATTAGTCACTGTTGCCACTACACTGTACTAAATATGTCATGCACTAGTGTCCTAGTAACCTGGCTATAACTGGGTTAATTATGAGGCTGATTTAGCTAATTAGACTACAGTGAATATAGAGCATGGCTGTAGTAAAGGCCCATTTAGCTTTGATAGACAACATCAATAGACATCAAATCAAATCAAGTTTTATTTATATAGCACATTTTTAAAACGATTTTTGGTCGAGCCAAAGTGCTGTACATACAATAAAAATACTTTACAATATAATCATTAGACATGGCAGCTAATGATTGAAAACAACATAGGAAAGTGTAACAACAAATTAAGAGTACATTTATCTGTTTACAGGCTATCTACACTAATTAGGATAAATAGAAGGCTTTCAAAAGTCATTACCAAATATTGTGATGATTGCAGCTTTCTAACCCTAACCCACATTTTATCACCACAAAGGGTGGCACACATTTGTTGTCCTCATTAGAGTCCCTTCCACAAGGTGTTTTCAGTTCATAAAAGTTCATTGTAATTCCAAACGTAAGGCTTCAAACTGTAGTCCACAAACCAATAGACAACATCGCAGTGACGAGGTCAACTTCTTATTTACAGTGTTTGATTTATACTCCAAACACTGTTTTAATTCAATCATCAGCCAGTGGAGGACCTACAGATACCAAGGGTAATCAACCTCCAGTGAAAAGTGAGGTCAATGCTGGTGAGCCTTTAAATCTGCATTCTCTCTAAAGACCAGCAGGGTGCGACTATACTGGGTGAAAAAACAAGTCAGATTATATAGAATTCTATGAGAAAATGACCCTACTTTTCACTTTATGTATTACCTTAGTAAACTCGTTCCTAATAATAGTAATGGTCTCAATCGGTAATTGAAGTTTTCTTCAGTGCAGCATGATGTTAATTTTGTGTAAAGTATTGTCACAATGAATGTACAATAGATGATAAAGCAGGGTGTGGTTTAGGACGTGGCTACGTTGTGATTGACAGGTAGCTATGGTGTTGTATGGATGTATGGTTTATACTGCTTATATTGATAACTACTTCATACATTATTTTAGTTGCAGTATCTTTATCTGCCAGTGGAGGACCTAAAGAGACTGTCGCAAGAAGTTCAACCAGGAAGCAGCTGGGACCTCTCTGTGGATACACTGCGACAGGTAGAGACATTATTTAATGTTAAGGTGCATGATAAACCTTGGTTAGTACAATTAAAGTACATGTACAGTAGCAGGTTGAACCAATGTGAAGGTCCTCTTTGAATGCACTGTGCACTTGACTATCAAATGCTATACCATGATTAAAAACTCAACATATTTATTTGTCCATTCATTGGTTCTCCACCCAAGGTTGTTCTGTCTCTGCCTAAGCATGAGTCGGCTCAGGAACAGAGCCTGGCCCGGATCAACTCTCTGATTCTGCAGCTCTCTGAACCTCCTCAGCTCAAGCAGCAGCAGCTAACTGCAGGAACTGTTGGGTGAGGCATAAACACAAGCAATGAGTCATGAACCATCTCTATCATAGCTTCTACACACACGATACACACTTGTACATAGTGTAGTAAGTCTACAGGGTTATGGTGGTATGTGCTGCCCCCTGCAGGCAGCAGCTGTGGAGGGAACTCCTCGACACCATGGCTGGTGAGGCCATGTGGCTCAGAGAGGTTATGGGCCTTCCAGAGAGAGACACATGGATCTATGAAAAGGAGGAACCCCCAATCTCTGATGCTGGTGAGACTCAGACTTTCAATAAGATGTAGATTGATGGAGATTCCTTATGCTACTGAGTTATTTCATCACAGATATGGCTGATACCAAAGATGAGAAGAGTGAGAAAAAGGGAGGAGCGGCTGCTAAAGAAGAGAGAAGTGGAGTGAAGTCCAGAGTTAAGGAGGACAGCAAAGTGGAGTCCAAGTCAGCAACAACTGAAAAATCAGTGGAGGTGAGTGAAGAGAAGGTGTTTGTTGCCTTTGACAATTCATAGATGGGCTGCTATAAGATGTTCTCTCCACTGATAGGCAGGCCAGCAGATCCAAAACTTGTTTTAATTATGAAGTATGAAGACACATCACTTCAGCTGACTTACAGCTGACCCAACTGTGAGTCATCTTCACTACTTTGAGCTGTCATCATTCAATCATCTGATATTCAACAACTCCCATTTTCCTGTTACTACAGACTGCTGCCACACATTAGGCCACCTGCTGCCTGGTTCTCTGAAACAATGTGTTATACAGTATATCATGTGTGTCACCATCACACTTGATGTCATGATTCTTGTGTTATGTCACGTTTTAGTTTTGTATGTCTTGTTATGGGTGTGTTTCTGTTCTCTCTGTCATGTTTTCCTCCTTGTGTATTGTCTGGTCCCTCTCCCTGGGTTTTTCCTCCCTGTCGTTAGTTTCCCTGGTGTGTCTAATTGTTTGAGTGTGTTCACCTGTGGCCCTTGTGTTTCTCCTCCCCTGCCCGGCTGTTTCTCGTCTGGTGATTACCCCTCCCTGTATTTAGTCTGGTCTCTTCCTGTGTTCAGTGTTGGTGCTTCTTTTGTTTGTGACCTAGTTCACCGTAGAGTGTTTTGTTTGTTTCCATGTGATATGTTCGATAAGAGCCCTTGAAATAAAGGTATTATCAGTATTATCTGCGTTTGGATCCTACCTGCTTCACTCCGCGTATCAGAAAGCACCAACCAAGAAATGGACCCAGCGGATTTTCAGGAGTTTGAGATGGATCTGTTCGATCTAGACTTTTCTCTACAATGTTATCATGCTGAGTGGAAAGGAACTTCTTCTAGAAAGGACAAAGAGGCTATTCTCGAGAAGGCACGAATGGAGGTGGCCGAAATGCCTTGGTTGAGGAGTTCGTTGCCGGAATGGTTACAGCTTTTCACAAGTTGTCCTGAGGATTGGTCCGACGCTTCTAACCCTTTCCTCGGATCCGACTACGGTCCTGTTGGAGGTCCACGGAGTCTCCAAAGAGCCTCTAGGAGACGCAGGGCCAGGATTCCAGCCCGTGCTCCAACAGCCATGATTCCGGTGTGGGATTCCCGGCCTGCTAGCCCCAGGCATGCTAGCTCCCTGGCTCCCAATTCCCAACCTGGCACCATACGCCTTTGTGGGTTCCGCCTACACTCAACCCGTGCTTCTGCTCCAGTTCCTGCTCCTGTCCAGGAGTTTTATTCCGGAACTCGGCTGGCTTATGGAGGTCCACAGAGTACTCAGGCGGCTGCTAAGAGGAGTCGTCGCAAGGCCAGGCTAGCAGCCGGAGCAGCCACAATTCCGACTCCAGTACAAGCCCCAACAGCCGTGGTTCCGGCTCCAGTGCCGGACCCAGCAGCCATGCCTCCATGCTCCAGTACCGGCCCACGCAGCTTTGCGTCCATACTGGATTACCTGGCGTACACAGCCAGGGTCCAGGCTTCCAAACCGGACCTTACAGTCATGTTTCCGGATCCTGAACCGGACCTTACAGCCATGTTTCCGGCTCCAGAACCGGACCTTACAGCCATGTTTCCGGCTCCTGAACCGGACCTTACAGCCATGTTTCCGGCTCCAAAACCGGACCTTACAGCCATGATTCTGGCTTCAGTACCGGCCCCAGTAGCCATGGTCCCGACTCCAGTTTCGGCTCCAGGACTGGCGTACCGGCCAACACCAGCTCCCCGAGGCCTGTCGGCGTACCGGCCGACTCCAGCACCTCGTCTCCTGCTGGCTCCCCAGCCGACGCCAGCTCCCCGAGTCTTGTCGGCGTACCGGCCGACTCCAGCACCTCGTCTCCTGCTGGCTCCCCAGCCGACGCCAGCTCCCCGAGTCTTGTCGGCGTACCGGCCGACTCCAGCACCTCGTCTCCTGCTGGCTCCCCAGCCGACGCCAGCTCCCCGAGTCTTGTCGGCGTACCGGCCGACTCCAGCACCTCGTCTCCTGCTGGCTCCCCAGCCGACGCCAGCTCCCGAGTCTTGTCGGCGTACCGGCCGACTCCAGCACCTCGTCTCCTGCTGGCTCCCCAGCCGACGCCAACTCCATGTCTTGTCCCGTTGGAGGTCCCGCAGACTGCTCTTCTGCCGGGGGTCCTGCCAACCCCATGTCCTGTGTCGTTGGAGGTCCCGCAGACTGTTCTTCTGCCGGGGGTCCTGCCAACCCCATGTCCTGTGTCGTTGGAGGTCCCGCAGACTACTCTTCTGCCGGAGGTCCTGCCAACCCTATGTCCCGTGTCGTTGGAGGTCCCGCAGACTACTCTTCTGCCGGGGGTTCTGCCAACCCTATGTCCCGTGTCGTTGGAGGTTCCGGCCGGGGGTCCTGCCGGCCCTGTGTCCTCTTCCGTGGGGAATCTTGCCGACACCTGTCCCACCGGCTCCGGATCCTGTCCGGTCGACACCGGCTCCTGCCCGGCCTCCGGAGCTGTCCGGTCTTCGCCCTCGAGCCCGGTCCCCTGAGTTCGCCCGCTGTGGTCTTCGCCCCTCCTCGAACTCTGCCTTGCCCCCGGGCCGTCCGCCCGAGACCCCTTCCTTGAACTCTGCCTTGCCCCCGGGCCGTCCGCCCAAGACCCCTTCCTCGAACTCTGCCTTGCCCCCGGGCCATCCGCCCGAGACCCCCTCTTCGAACTCTGCCTCGCCCTGGGCTGTCAGCCAAGGCCCGTCCTCCGGACCCCCCCCACCCACCCTGCTGGACGTTGTTGGATTTTTGTTTTGGTGTTTAGGGACGTCTAGAATCCGTCCCTTGAGGGGGGGGGGTTCTGTCATGATTCTTGTGTTATGTCACGTTTTAGTTTTGTATGTCTTGTTATGGGTGTGTTTCTGTTCTCTCTGTCATGTTTTCCTCCTTGTGTATTGTCTGGTCCCTCTCCCTGGGTTTTTCCTCCCTGTCGTTAGTTTCCCTGGTGTGTCTAATTGTTTGAGTGTGTTCACCTGTGGCCCTTGTGTTTCTCCTCCCCTGCCCGGCTGTTTCTCGTCTGGTGATTACCCCTCCCTTTATTTAGTCTGGTCTCTTCCTGTGTTCAGTGTTGGTGCTTCTTTTGTTTGTGACCTAGTTCACCGTAGAGTGTTTTGTTTATTTCCATGTGATATGTTCGATAAGAGCCCTTGAAATAAAGGTATTATCAGTATTATCTGCGTTTGGGTCCTACCTGCTTCACTCCGCGTATCACTTGAGGGTTCATTTAATTTATAAGAGGAGCAAAAACAACTGTATAACATCTTATTATTTTTGACATTTCTAGGCCATATTCTGGTATTGACCATAACCATGATATTTAAATATAATTACCACACTATTAAAAGGATATTGATGTCATGTTTACTATACCCATATAATAATATCAATCATTACAGTTCCTTCAGAGTGTAGTTTATTTGCCAAAGAATGCACAAAAAACAAATTTGACTGATTACACACGTATTATTTACATTTTTAAAATAAATAATTTCTAAAGATATCCCATTCATGACGTTTTTCAGAATTATTTTGGCCAAAATAGTGAAAAATCATAGTGGAAAAATATGGTCGTGGTCCTATCCTGTTTTTTTAATAATGCGCAAAAACACTTTCACTCAGTTTCTATTTGTTTTTAATGCAGATATTTGTTTTCACCAATCCTCATTATACTCAGCCCAGAAACTTTGCATGGTCCTCTTCACAAATCTGAGTAACTTTGATGATACTGCGTCCTGATGACTCAGATGGTCGTCACATAAATAAAGTGCTCGGTGTGAATCTGCCCAGGGACCTGTAACATCTCTCTCCTAACGATCCGTGTCTCCATTGTCAGCCATCAAAGGCAGAAACAAATATTACATTTTGAAACAGACAACAGATGCAGTCTTTTCTGTGTGTGTGTATTCTGAGTATTCTCTACCCTGCATGATGGTTGAGTCATAGGTAAGGTACAGACTATTACTCACAGGGTACCATGGTAACAGGACACTGTGAAAACGTGCACCTGCTCTCCAACTGTGTGCCAGGGTTTGAATTAATAGACCATGGACCACCATCTGTGGTGCACACAGCTATACACTACCTGGTACAGAACAATTTATTAAACACCACTGGAAATGTGAGAGGTTGTTTTCATGATGTAAGATGTGGCTAACTATGAACCAGACAACTTGTTTTGGAAGTTAGATTTATTTCATTTATTTTATTTCATTAACTGATGTCTGTTGTCTATCTATCCGTTTTGTGTACAGGACAGCAAAAAGAAAGGGAAACGAAGAGAAGACGTGGTGAAAAGCTCTAAGGAAAAGCAAGGGAAGGAAACTGCCTCGCTGACTGATACCACCTCACAAAGCGTCAGTCAAGAATTTATCGAAGACCCAAATGTAGAGCCGGAGGCGATGGGCATTTACAAAAGACTCCTGCATTCAAAGGCAAGTTTTTCAACTATCTTACAGTATTTTAACCTGTTAAGCCTCCCGCAACATCTTGCAAGAAACAGCGTCTGAGGGCTTCTTAACATTTAACAAACTATGAATGTGTCATACCCACTTAACGGGAAGAAACTCCGCTACCTGACGATATGAACCATTTTTACCAAAACAAAACACAAGCCTAACGCCGAGCCTCTGAATTAGCACTAAGCGAAAGAGTGCTAACGCACTTAGCACATAACTCACGGTAGAAATATTGTATACTTCATCGGATCTGCACAAATCATTCAATTCATAGATATCATATGAAAGCTGAGATTCCACGGATTCCAATGGTATAAGTATCATCATTGTGCGACCAAAACCCGCGGCAGCGAAAACAAGCAAAGACAACACACAACTTCACTTTACGTAGCCAAAACGGCAAATATGTCTTACCTTTGCTGTTTTCTGATCAAAAGTGGTGTTCAATGGCATTAAAACGCATATAAACGCGGCTGAAGGTTAATCCAATGTCTCTGTGTCACTTTCAAATGATTACTGATAATCCATCATAACATTTATGTCAATAAGAGTAGTTTTCATATATAGCTGCTATGAGAGCTACGAGAGTGTATAGAGGCTTCTCAATACTCAAATTTCCCCTCCTCGACTCCCCTCCTCGGTTCCCCTCCTCGAGACTTAGACCCGCCCACAGGAGATGCGAGCGGAGGACCGAGGAGGGGAACCGAGGAGAGAGGAGGGGAAGCAGCAGACGTTTAAAGAAATGAGAACTCCTCTCCTCTGAGCGGTCATTTTAAAGAGACGTCCGTTCATTATTACGTGGCAACAGCTGCATCAGCTGTCGAGTGTTTTGTCATAGCGCTGTATCTCTGTTAGATCAGCTGAACATTGTTCCCCCACATATTTACTTTGAATTCATTGAGAGTGCGGTATAATGAGACAATAACAGACTACAGATGCGGACACACACACACAAATATATTTATATAAATATATACAATTTAAAGTATGAGAGCACTCTCATAATAACGTAACACAATCAGAGACTGGATATATCCCCCCTCTCTCTGGTCGCTGAAATGGGGAATTAAAATTACGGGCCAAAAGTTGTATTTACAAGTAGGCCTATTAAAAGTAAGCAGAGGACACCAAACCAACTGAGACCCGTCTGTCCGCCGCATTTACGCACTGTACAACACACACCTACACACTGTACCACACACACCTACACACTACCACACACACCTACAGCTCCTAAAGCATAAGCCGTTGTGTATTTTATTATGTGAAGCAATGGTCTTAGAAAAATATCGACTCTTTGTTTGTAGATATCTACTAAACTAAAGCAAATAAAGAGAGTAGGCCTGTTATACTGAGTGATATATATTATACACACTGCTCTGCTTTCTGCATGGACCTTACAGCTGTTCTCTCTGGAAACATCGCGACGCGATGAAAGCAGTTGCTAATATAATATCCAGGGGATGCATGCAGAGCTGTCATTGGCTGAGATAAGTCCGGCCGTGCGTCACGCCTCCACCGTTCCCGGAAATGCATCCGTGGAGGAGCCGTGGAGGACCCATCAGTGTATCCTCGGTTAGAGCTCCTCCAGAGAGCCTCCTCGACGCTCGATCCTCGGTCCTCGGTGTGCATTTAGAGAAATTAGATGTCCTTCAAAATGGCGCGCTGAAATTCATTTCCGGGTCACTACCGGAGGACCGAGGAGTCGAGGAGGGGAAATTTGAGTATTGAGAAGCCTCTTATGAGAGCTTCCGGTTTTGGGCATGCTGGCTGCGCATCACTCATTCACCAATGGTAATGTTTAGATGGATTTAGGAACCTCCCTCTAGATTCTATTGGCTCTATCAGTTCAAAAGTGGTGTCAACATTTTGCTGTCCTGTTTTTCCACGCTTACCCTGTTGCTGCTTTGTACAACTGAATTTCCCCTCAGGGATTAATAAAGGTTCATCTTATCTTATCTTATCAATCAGTGGGTCTTTTTTTCTAAACCTCTCTAAAAAGGTCAGATTTCACTTGTTTTGCATCAATCTTGATACAGGGTACTTATTATGTGTTACAGTTTTGACTCCTAAAGCTTTTAGTCTACTATCCCATCATTTAAGGGTGGTTTTCACTATAAGTAATGTTTTTTTTATTTGATTTTTTTACTATGTTCAATCTGAATTTACTTTAAAAATAAAAACATCTATATTGATTCTGACTTTTCTACATCCAACTCACAGGTTTATCATTGCTTTGAGAAAAAAGATTATTAATTTACCCCTTTTAGAAGTGAAGATATAGTCATTTGTTCTGGGAATGTCATTTTCGAGCCTGAAACCTGAAAAACAGGCTTGGGGCTTAACAGGTAAAGGAGCAACCAAATGAAGTTCAGCGTATTTGTGAGGAACACCCATGCACCTGTGTGTTGTTTAATATGTTCTTCAGCTCTGGAGGAGATTTCTAAAGTTTGAGAACTATTGTGATGACAGCAAGCTGGTCTAAGGTCCAGGTCTAAGACTCAGGCTGTGATTAAAAAAAATAACTTGTAAGATCAGCTTTGCAGAACTAGTATTATTAAAATGGATGAATCCAGACAAAGTTTATTGAAAGAAATTCAGCAGCATCATAAACTAAATTGGGTTGAACCTGTCCCTTAACCTTTTTCAAGGAACTTGATTATTGTATTCAAACTATCTAAAAAATGCAGCCATTTTAAAGTTAAACCCCCTTTCAGTGCAAGTTTCAAGTTATTATTTGATCACAATTTAAATTGGGGATCATTTAAAAAAAATCTAATCTAGGATTATAGAAATAGGTTGATTGATTTTTAAAGAGATGTTAAAATCTCTTTAGGAGTTAAGTGTGAATTGGAATTGTTGTGGCTCAACCTTAAAAGTACACCTGCATTACAAATTGGAGAGGTTTGTTTAGAGAAAAGTATATATAGAAGGGACTGTCTTATTGGTTCCTAGAACAGCAACCTTTATTGGAATTTTTAAAGTAAATTAAAGACCTATCTTTTTAATTTGGGGCAATTGGAATTTTTAGTATCACTGTTCATGTTCTATTGCTTTATGGTTCACTGATATAACTCATTTTGTTTGTTTATACCTTGTTTTTAATCATGTTCCTCACTTTTTATTGTCATTTTCTGTCATACTCTGAAAAGCACTTTGGGCAGCGTCAAGCATGAAAGGTGCTATACAAATAAAGTGTATTATTATTATTATTATTATTACAAAGGACCCTTCCCAGTAGCATTATGGGAGATTTTGGATCCTGCTCCATAACAGTCAGGGTGTTTAACTTTATTTCATGACTTTATGAAAGTGCAACACTTGCCTTTTTAAGATGTCCCACAGAGCATCCTACATTGATTTATATTGTTCTTTCTGACAGGTGTATGCTCTGATGGAAGACCTGGTGGACAACCTGTGTGACCTGACGGATGATCTTAAAGAGGGAGATGAACACACTATTACCACGTGAGAGGCAGGCACAGGATCCCACTGAATACATCATCCTATACCAAATGTAGGATCCATGTATCTCAGTACCAAATATTGTTGTAAAAATAAAAACAGCTTTTATTTTTCTGTCATAAATGTGGCGTAACATTCATTCTGTGTCACTCACTGTCACACTCACACATCATGATGATAGTACCGCTGACTCTGCAAAGGTCGCCCCTGCCCAGGGACGTGCACAGACATGTTGAGGGGCGGGAGCTCAAGGGAGAAAAAGGGCACTTCCCATAATCATTTATAAAAAATGTTTTAAAACAAAAAGTTAAATATAGTTGCACATCCCTGACTTAAAGGTAGGGTAGGTAAGTTTCAGAAACCGGCTCGAGTGCACTAAAATTTGAAAGTACACAGCCGAAAAGAATCCGCCCCTTCCTTCAGACTTCCTTAGAGCACCTCCTCCAACACACATGAATGCGCAATACACGCCCAATTACGGCACGCCCAATGAGGGCACGAGATACATTTGTGCGTGCACAAGATGGAAGGCTGACAGACAGGGCGGCCGGCTAAACGGATTGGTCGTGCTTTTTACAGTATTACGGCTTCCACAGATGACATTTTTTAATGGATTTTTGGTCAAAGCACTTAAGATATTCATTGCTATCGGGATGTTAAGAGCATTCCATGGAATATAACAAAAAGTGTATCTCGAGCCGGTTTCTCAAACTTACCTACCCCACCTTTAATGACCAATTTATTTTAATACCCTCACACTCACGCAATTGTTTAATACTCAACAGAATTCTAGAAAATAATCAGCTAACACAGAGACAATGGTCTTCTTTAGTATTCACTACGCACAAGAGCAGACAACAAACTAGTCAAATTAATAGTTATTAAATGAGCAGCCAACAATCAAAATTATGAAGTTACTGTTTAAGGACATTACAGGCAAAAATATCGTTTTTTCATGTACTATACATTTTGTTATTTTGGTCTATTTTGCTTCCATGTTTTCTTTCACTCTAATGGAAAGAAAACTTCCAAAAAACACATATAAATGGTGTTCGTTTTACTACCATGTCTGAATTCATCTATAGATTTAAAACTAATCTGCATTTAAAAATAACATTTCAGGGGAAAATACTGACTAACTATCTTTGTTAGTTTTTAGTTTTATCCTTTTCACCTGCAATGCCTTGGTAACTGCATGCAAATTAGCGCATTTTAATTAGGCCTATTTTAACGCCTAATTTGCATATCAATGTGACGATTGTGATGACGTTATTAGATACACATTTGACTGTATTCACCTTTAGTGTCTGTCTCCCCTTAAGTACTGTACAGTACATTAGCCTGTATGCCCATGATAAATTGCCATAGCTAAACCTGGAGCTAACTTATCCATTAGCTATAGCCTACCTAAGTTAACTATGTTTGTTTTTGTCTTCTGGCTAATTAGCTGTCAGTTTAGTCATTTGTTCATCACCACTCACCTTCAGACAAGCCAAGAAAAGCCGGCATAACATGGGACAGTAAAGTTGGAGGTGTTGCTACCTGTCTGTCTGAAGTGACTGCCGATGTCCGCACTCCGCACAGCTGTGCGCGAGACGTGGAGGGAGGGAGGGGAGGGGAGAGAGAGCATCTGAACTTCACAGTCTAATCTCCCGACCTGATATTTTTATTTTTGTATTCAATCAATATATTTTTGGAAAGGGAAACTGTGCGCAAACAGCAGTAGATATATATTCATTTATTTCAACAACAAAAAAAGGGAGAAAAAAAGGGCACTTTCTCTGGAGGAAGAAAAAGGGCAGGGGCTCAAGCCCACTTTGATGTCTATGTGTGCACGTGCCTGCCCCTGCCCCTCTCTGACGCTCTCCCGGTGTGATTGTGTATGTGTGCGTGGCCTGCCGGTGCCGTATGCGTGTGTGGATGCCTGAGAGAGAGAGGGAGTGAGTGAGCACCGTGCTGTGGCTTATCCTTGTCCTATGCGGATTTCACCGCTGACTGCTTGCCCAAGCGGCGCGCATCATCCACCGCAGGCAGGGGTATACAGACTATTGATGGGAACTCTGTGATCGGATCAACTTTCACGTTTACCGGATATAGGAGCGGATAGAACGGGGGAAACTGCCCTGCTTGGCCAAAGGGTTTATTACTGGGATTTATAGAGGAGATGATGCTCAAGGCGAGAGGTGAGCAATGGGCAAGGTAAGCGGCATGTTAAAATGACCAGGTTAGCTCTAATAAGTGTGAGTGGCTAAATAAACATGCTATCATTGAATCTGTATTGAGCCGTGCTGCCGAACGGATAACCCCACTTGGCCTTGCATAGGAATGTGTGTTACACATGGCAGCCCGCATAGGGAACCACCGCAAACTGTGTGTGTGTGTGTGTGTGTGTGTGTGTGTGTGTGTGTGTGTGTGTGTGTGTGTGTGTGTGTGTGTGTGTGTGTGTGTGTGTGTGTGGTGTGTGGTGTGTGTGGTGTGTGTGTGTGTGTGTGTGTGTGTGTGTGTGTGTGGTGTGTGTGTGGTGTGTGTGTGTGTGTGGTGTGTGTGATGTGTGTGTGTGTGTGTGGTGTGTGTGTGTGTGTGTGTGTGTGTGTGTGTGTGTGTGGTGTGTGTGTGTGTGTTGTGTGGTGTGTGTGTGTGTGTGTGTGTGTGTGTGTGTGTGGTGTGTGGAGGGGAGGTTGGGTAATGCATAATGCAGACCCACCATGGGCGCCCTCCTCCTATCCATCGTCACCTGAAATATACAGGACACCTGCTTTCTCAGCATGCATGCGCATAGGGTGACGTAAGTTCTCTGTGTTGGGAGCTTGTTGACACCAGGCCAGGCCATGTCACTTTATAAACTTTATCACTCTCACTTACTTACTTACTTAGCTACTTAGTTAGTACTATTCAAATGATAGTACCTACAGCAGAGTTGAAGTGTAATTAAGTAACCTACATTTACTCAATTATATTTGGAGGTATAGGCCTGCTACTTGAATCTACATCAGAGGGAACAAACATTACATCTTACTTCACTACTTTATGTGAAGGCTTTAGTCCCTGGCAGTAGTGGAATGTAACAAAGTACATTCACTCAAGTATTGTACTTAAGTACTATTTTTACATACCTCTACTTTCCATGTAATGCTACATACACTTTTACTCCATAAGTAGCCTATTGTACTTGTACTCTACTACTACATTTATTAAACACTCATAGTTACTAGCTACTACTTGGGTATATGAATACACATGATGTGATGCATTACTTTCATTCTTACAATACATAGTGTTTTAAAAAGTATCCGGAGTTGGCTTGACAAGCTTAAGTACAATTATTTTACATGTACTTATACTGACAAAAACACAATAATATTATACATTTTACTGATAATATTTCCGTACTACTACTTCAGTAATAGTTTAAATTCAAGATTTGTATTTGTCATGGAGTATTTTAAGACCATTGTAATTCTGCCTACATAGGTTATTTTTCCACCACTGGTTCCTAGTGACTGTTATTTACTCAGGAACGTATTCATATTTTGACTCTAACTTTTCTGATAACCGTTTGAATCATTTTCTATACAAAACATGTCATGACTCCAACTGCTCAAATGTGAATTTTTATTTTATTTATTTTTAACATTGTGTTGTTAGGGTTGCAGCGTAGATGTGAAGGTTCCGCCATGGGCTTGGGGTAATGGTGACATCATTTTTATTTTAAACGTTTTTAAACCAATCAATCAACGATCAAGGAATTCATCAGAATATCCATCCATCCATCCATCTTCTCCCGCTTATCCGTGGTCGGGTCGCGGGGGTAGCAGTTCCAGCAGAGAGCCCCAAACTTTCTTTTCCCTGGCCACATCAACCAGCTCTGACTGGGGGATCCTAAGGCGCTCCCAGGCCAGCAAAGAGATATAATCCCTCCACCTGGTCCTAGGTCTACCCCTTGGTCTCTTCCCAGCTGGACGTGCCTGGAACACCTCCCTAGGGAGGCGCCCAGGTGGCATCCTAACTAGGTGCCCGAACCACCTCAACTGGCTCCTTTCGACGCGTCATCAGAATATGAATACATATAAAACAAAATGTAACAGTACAATCTTACTATCTAATTAGATAATATTATTACAGTCATAGGGGACACTTTTTCTACATTAAATACCTTCAATACTTCTATTACATATTCCTCATTGGCCTACTTAAATACTTCTACTTAACCACATTTTAAATGCAGGAAATTCACTTATTACAGCGTTGTATTAGTGTTTCTACTTAGGTAAACAATCTGAATACTCCCTCCCTCACTGATTTACAGACAGCTGTCTCCCTGCAGTTGAGCCTCACTACTCGAGTGTTTGACTTCATCAGGTGACTCTTCTCGGAGTTGTTTCATCTCGATGTAGTGACAGTAGCACAGATTGAAGTACTTATTACACCACCAGATGATTCATTTAAATAGAGCTCAAAGCTGTGAGTCATAAAATATCAAACGACAATGGGTGCTGTCATCGTGTCCAAGGAGTTATTGCAATACTCGCAGGCCGAGCATCCCAACAGTCTGTCTCTGGATGAAACTTGATCTAATACACACTCTGAAACTGAGCTGTACTTTATAACAGAAATTCCTTATTTATTATACTTGAGGATAGATTTTATCATTTTAATTTTGGTTTTAGAGCACATGTTGATGTTTGTGTAACTGTGCATATTCAATGTTGCACAATTTGATATATTATTTGCTACTTAAATCTGATCGGATGTGGCTTGGAATGGTTGGATTTTTAGAAATACTTTAGGACAGATGGAAGATAGTGGAGTATATGGGCTACAACTTGTAGCCCATATGTACTCCCACATATGTAGCCTGCAAGTCAAATAGCATTGTTGGAAAATAACAGACGCTTAGTTAAGTATTGTATTTAAGTATAACTTTGACATGTACTTACTTTATTTGATGCTACTTTATGTAGCGTATACCAACTATATCATCTCAATGCAGCAATGGTAATGATTAATTTAACCTTGGAAGGGGTCGCTCTTCAGAATGAATATGTTTTCTTTTGAGACTTCAAGTAAATGCTATTGCTAATGCTACTTTACTTTTAGATAAGTATAATTTTGTTATGGATTTGTTGTATAGGATTTGTTTTATGATAGAAATACTTCTTTCACCACTCTCAAATAGTGACTTTTAGCAGTCTGAAGGGTGGAAGGCCACATTTGGTCCAGGGCTCACATGTATTCCTGGGAACCTTTTTACAGTAGATTTTGAATTTGGGATTGAATGACTTCACATAAATAGCAACATAAATTCCTCCCTCTAACACACTTACTGTCGATTGGCCCCAGATTTCTTCCCCTTTTAGGGCTGTAATGCACACAAAGAATAATATTACTAAAACATTGTGAGGATCAGATAAAGGGGTAGTTTCAAACACCTCGTGCAGTAGACAGCATCCGCCATTGAAAACCTTTGTGTGGGTTTGTCTATGTCCGAACACAAAGCTGAAGATGATTTTGCAGAAAGGTGATACTGGGTGAAGCTGCTGAGCTTTACTTTCTTCTCTGTGCCCTTCATTCTCTCCCTCTCCTGCACATGCACACAAACACTCAGAGAGTTTTCTGTCAGTGTCCCTGCTGTGTGTCTCAGTTCCTCTGCGCTTCTGTTGATGTTTGCTTTATCGACAGGATGAGGTTCATGTGACTTCTTTCCCTGACAGCCTTTGTGTGTAGAGCAGCAGTGGACAGTGACATGAACATGAGATCAGGTACATGAAAAGAGTATTTTAAAGGTCAGTTATTGCTTGTTGCCCCATGATTAAAGCAGCAGCAGTCTGTTAATAATATTCTCATGTTAGCCAAATGCATGGGCACTAGTTCAAGGGGCTGTTGAATGGATAGATTGTCAAAGGGTTCTGTCAAACAAAGGGGAGTACTGACCCCATTTTCTTGGGTCTGATTCCAATTACTTGATAATGAGCATCTGCATACTGCTTTAACCCACAGTTCTATACATTGCTAGAGGGACACATTTTTTCCCAAGAGACTGGCATTTGGCATTGAGGTCAAGTGTGTGGGAGTGTGTTTGTTGTTATGCGAATTGGCAAAAAGAGTGTTTGGCAGTAGGGGTTGCCTAAAAAAGTGCAACATTTCTACACATGTTCTAGACTCTTGTGAGTAGCATTCATACATACTGTTGAACAAGTTACTAAAGCAAGTCAGGTGTTCTTTTATCTGAAGATGATGCCCCAAGATAGATAATGATAAGAATGTAAACACATCACCTCTACATTGCCATTTAAAAATAAGTTTGTGTGTTAGCTGATCACTGAAGGGAAGACGTTTAGTTTGAGGTCACCAGAGGTTAGCTTTACTTTGGTGAGCACAGTGTGTTCAGTGTCAGTCACAGGGAGTTGTATCAGAGGATAGTGGGAAGTATCACTGGAGAAAAGTGTGACAGGAAACCTGAATGATCGATTCCCCTCCGTCCTCTCTGAATTATGGACTCAGAAGAGAAAATGGGTTATGTGCGTGTCTGTGGGCAAACAGGCAGCTGCATGTGTGTGTTGGCCTGAATAAATTAAGCTGCCAAGAAGCTCCATCAGACACCTGAGTGCCAGAGCTTCTGTATGACCTACTTCCTGAGCAGGGAGCCAGTGTTGAGCCACTCACTCAGTCACTATCATCAGTTATTGTGTGTATTCCTCAGTGTGCTCATTGACGCTATTAACAACACACACTAATACACATGTCGCCATACATAACATGGACACAACCATCATTAATAACAACTGGTTTGCATACTGTTTCATATTCATATTAATAATCATTGTAATATTTCGATGTTTATATTGGTTTGTTTAATTTGGTCTAAATTCTAAAACCAGTCTATTGCTGTGTTTATGTGTTGCCCCTTGCACGGATACAAAAAAACCTATATTTAGCTAATTAGATCGTCCCAAAAAAAGAGTAAGAATGAAGTTATTTCTAGAGTTTACTTTTATTCATATAATGTCTGTTTTTCTTTCTTACAGGGGCGTCCTATAACTCCTGACAGAGAAGAGGAGCCTTCATTGCCATAGCTACCTCTCCTCTCCTCCCCTCCCATTGTCCACGTTCCCCCTTTCACCCCGTCTCTTCATCTGTTAAGTGTTGTTTTTTTTACATTTTTCTATCCCTCCACATCCTCCATAACCTGTCACCATGACAACCTCAGCCCTGCGCCGGCAGGTGAAGAATATCGTGCACAACTATTCAGAAGCGGAGATCAAGGTAGCCTATTAAAAACAAGCTGTATACATCATTCTGATTTAATGCCTTTAAATCAATGTCGAGTCATATCAGATCAATTAACGTCAGAACACAACTTCATCTAACTATAAACTTGCTTTGACATCTGTTATTTCTCATTTTTTATGATATGGTTACTTTGGATGAGAAAGAAAATGATATGCATACAAATATGAGAAGAAAAGGACGTCAATGATCCTCTGTTGGTCACGTGTAGGTTCGTGAAGCCACTTCGAACGATCCATGGGGCCCGTCCTCGTCTCTCATGTCAGAGATCGCTGACTTGACCTTCAATGTGGTGGCGTTTGCTGAGGTCATGGGCATGGTGTGGAAACGCCTGAACGACAGCGGCAAGAACTGGAGGCACGTTTACAAGGTGACCTCATGAGAGAGTTCTGTCAGATTCGGCTGCTCAGAATATTTATAAATCCTCTCTGTGTACATGTTTCACTTCCTTCTTCTCGCTTACTAAAGCTTCAGCTGTTTCTTTAGCTTCCCTCTGACCACCATTTCCCGCCCTTCACCTTTCTCCTATTTGATGATTGACTGAGGTTGACATCTGTCGTTTGGAATGAAACACCTTTCCAACTGTAATGGATTTTGACAGATATTAGAGAACATATCCCACAGCTGTACTGTCCCTCTAGTGAAAACAGTAGGTTACATTTTCACTCATCCCGACAAATGTCACAATATCGACTCCATGAATTGTCCCAAAATTGTAAAAGATATTCTCAACAGTGCGTAGATAAGGTATCTTGCTGACTTAGGGGATCCTCTGACTTTCCTCTTGGGCCACAATGAGCTCAATCTAAAAACCCATTAGCTTCCTGTAGCTTATGGATATCAGGTCAACACTTCCTTTTTAATGTTGTTGTTTATAGTGCAATTTGCAACTTCAGAGGCATGGAGTTGGAAAGGAATTAGAGTTGAGAAACTACGTCCATCACAGGGTTGTTTCTGAAGTCGCCATTTTAGAGCTAATTCTAAGCTAATATTAAGCTAAAATAACATCAGTTTATAGTTGATAGATTCCAGGACTTATTGGGCCCATGCGTCCCACCACTTTAGCTCTCCAGCCGGACTGTTTACTTGCATACAACTAAAGCCCACACATTTTGACATGCTAGCAAACTAAAACTAAAAATCCTAGCATTAGTATTGTAAGTATTTCAGCATGCTAATCCTTTAGCTTACCTGTACAGCCTCACACATTGGCTAACACGGCTGCAGACTCTCCTGCATCCATGTCATTGCAGATCGCCCTGTACAGTAGATTTTTGTATGATATTAATGTACTATCAGTGTATTAATCAGCTTTTGACTCCAGGCCCTGACTCTGTTGGATTACCTGCTGAAGACAGGATCAGAGAGAGTGGCCCAACAGTGCCGTGAGAACGCTTTCACTATTCAGGTACTGGACTGCAACAGGAGAAGAACCTCATCAATCTGACTGTCTCAGGAACATCTTCATTACCACAGCTTGAATTGTATTTCTTTAAGTAAATGTCATCCTTCAATAATTAACATTTATTTTATGTATGTGTGGTTCAGACGCTACGTGACTTCCAGTACATGGATCGTGACGGCAGAGATCAGGGGGCCAACGTGAGGGAAAAAGCCCGCCAACTGGTGTGTCTCCTTCGGGACGAGGAGCGGCTTCGACAGGAGAGGAGTCAGGCCCTGAAGACCAAGGAGCGAATGGCTGGGGGGGGCAGTGGAGGGGGCGGAGGGGTGTATGGAGGTATACCACCGTCTTACCACCCAGGCAGGCGGACAAGCCAGCCCAGCATGGCTGTGCTTTACGGGGAGGAGTTCAGCCACTCCCGAGGCTCTCCATCTTCATTTAACTGTGAGTTCTGAGGGTATTTAAAACTGTAATAACTTACAATTCTGGGCCACATGGGGGCAGCAGAAACAATTTGTGAAGACAGCAGCGACATATCATCCCTTTTGAATTTACTTGGCGGGAAGCGAACAGTTACGGAGCAACATTTACAATTGTTTGAAGTTGTGTTTCTGCCAACGTGGCCAAAGTATTTCCATTCGTCAATGTCTTTTAGTTCTGTGTTATATGTCTCTAAAGCTACTAAGTACTCCACTGTGTTCACCAGCTAGTCACTAAATGTGTCTGCTGTGTTGCTTTACAGATAGTATACAATAGGTTTAACCTGCTCATCAATGGAGTAGGAACATTTTGAATACCACAAAACTGAAAAAAATAACACAGTTTGAAAACATTTATAATAAAGCGTAAATCTCCCTTAATTGCCGCTTGTCCATGATATCATCCAGTATGACGTCCTCTTTGCGTTTTTGTAGTGTACTAAGCTTTAATATGCTCGCACACTGAGGATGGAAAGCTAAAAATAACCTTTTAAACAATGTTAAGCAATGCAAAGGTGAGATTTAAGCTGGAAGTGTTCTCAAAGCGTCTTAGTGAATTAAATAGGCAAATGTACATCCAGCTTCCGTATGGGACTGTGTCTCATGCACTATGTGAGAGACAGTCACTGGGCTTGCATTTAGACTACTTTGCTGAAAACAGCTGCCTGCTGCGACTGAAAACAGCACTTTGAAGGATGTGAAAATGAATCACAACAGTAGCGTTGCCAGACAGCTGAACAACGAGCTGACCCTTGATATAAAGCTCTGTAAAGCTCAGGGGAGCTCCATACTCTGGTGATAATTATCATTTATCACTATCAGCTCCTTTGACATTGATTTTTGTTTCATAAATATTGATCACTGCTTAAAACTCTGAACTTATCTAGAGCACAGAACAAGGCAAGGCAAGGCAGGCAAGGCAAGTTTATTTATATAGCTCTTTCCAACACAAGGCAATTCAAAGTGCTTTACAAAAAATGAAAGAGATTAAGAAAATTAAGAACAGCTAACTTTATGTGTTGGCAGTTAAGTGGATGAAGAATTCTCCCTTGTATTCACGCTGATACCCAATGAAATGCATTTGGTGCTGAAGCCGAGCATTTTGGACAATCTGCCACATGGATTACCAATACTGCTGCGTGGGCATGAAAATATTCAAATGAGCCCCCCACTTCCTGTGCTCTTTGCCTCAGTGCGTCATTCAACCCCACGTCAATCTGACAATTTTCTCATCATACACACTCATTGCTTCCTCACTAAAACTCCTTCCCTTGTTCCCTCTGCAGCCTCGTCCTCGTCCCCTCGCGCCGCCTCAGACCTGGAGCAGGCTCGACCTCAGACCAGTGGCGAGGAGGAGCTGCAGCTGCAGTTAGCTTTAGCCATGAGCAGGGAGGAGAGTCAGAAGGTAATATATATACACACACACACACACACAACACACACACACACACACACACACACACACACACACACACACACACACACACACACACACACACACACACACACACACACACACACACACACACACACACACACACACACACACACACACACACACACACACACACACACACACACACACACACACACACACACACACACACACACACCACACACACACACACACACTCATTACAATATTGTGTAATCTCCTTCATCTCTCAGTGACAGCATACTCTCCCTCCACACACAGACCTTCCTCTGCAGCCACATGTCTCGTTGCCTCTTCATGATTCCAAAAGGACCATTTTGGTAGAAATGTTCCGAACATACGCCCACTTTAATCTAGCTAGCCCTTCCTTTCCCTGTTACCATAGAGATGGATGAAGACACACAACTACAGATAGCTCCAAGCCTTCTCCTAAAGTAGCCTGAGCAGTTACACACACAGAAACACAACTCACTACACAACTCACCATTCAGTGTATAGGACTCATTCTAAGTAAACTGTTTGTTGCCATCCAGTGATTTCTTCTTATTTTTGATAGCTAACTCCTTTAAATATCGACCGGCTCTCAAACACTTGGCCTGCATTCAACGCGTATTTTAATCACAGGTTTATATGTGGAATCTTATATTTCGTCAACAAAATTGTTGAAAGAAATCAACCGAAATCCAAATTAAATGTTTGTCAATCATAATAAACCCACAGTTGAATATGATATAAAACAGAAAATCTCCATAATACCCAATTCTGCCATTTTGATTGTAAAATGACTTCACTGATTAGTTGATTGTCAAAATAGAAGGCATTATGTTTCCCTAAATCAACTAATCCATTAACCACCTTGTCGTTGTTGCTCTTTCAAACATACATCCCTCTTTCCTCGCACAAGTATAATTTAATCTTCTCCATCTACAGTAAAAACATCCTCTGTGTTGCTCTGATCCAGCCTCTGCTCGCTGTCAACTAAATATTTCATCTGCACAAAAAAAGCCACCAGTGCTGCCTCTGTTTCACTTGCGTGTGTGTGTGTGTTTACGCACGTGTTTGTGTGTGTCCACGCTCATAACCGCGGCGATAATGTTGATGTCATGATACCGCCCCTGCAGGACCAGTGCTGTCGCCAAGGAGACGAGTCTCTGTTACAGAAGGCCCTGGATGAGAGCAGGAGAGAGAGTGAGTCGGGTACACAGGAGGTGAGTTTTAGAAACGCGTGTGCTCCGTACAGCATGTGTGTGGGTGCATTCGTGCTACACCAGGGTGAGCGGGTGCATTTGTAGGTTGTTTTTTTGGCAGGCATTAAGAGAATGAAGTGGAGTTTACTGTGAGGGAAACTAAACAAAAAGACATAGATCAGCATAACGAGGGAGGTTTGAGAGAGCTGAGAGAGGAGAAAGAGGTGCCTGCTGAATGACAATGGCTTTGTCTCGTCTAACCATGAGCTCAGCATAACATTTTCCCTGAAAGCATACTCCTTATCTGTTAAGCCCCATAGCCCCCGCCGGCGGGGATACGGGCTTTTTTTTTCTCACGAAACTGTGTCTCAGGGCTTCTTAACATTTAACAACCTATTAATGTGTCATACCCACTTAACGGGAAGAAACTCAGCTAACTGACGATATGAACCATTTTTACCGAAACAAAACACAAGTGTAACGCTGAGCCTCTGAATTAGCACTAAGCGAAAAAATGCTAACGCACTTGACGGTAGAAATATTTTATACTTCATCGGTTCTGCACAAACAAGATATCATACGAGAGCTGAGACTACACTGATTCCAATGGTATAAGTATATAAAACTCGCGGCAGCAAAAGCCAGCAAAGACAACACACAACTTCACTTTACGTAGCCAAAACGGCAAATATGTCTTACCTTTGCTGTTTTCTGATCAAAAGTGGTGTTCAAGGGCATTAAAACACAGATAAACGCTGCTGAAGGTTAATCCAATGTCTCTGTGTCCCTTTGAAATGATTACTGATCATCCATCATCATATTTATGGCAATAAGCCTATCGTTTTCAGTTTTTAGAGCGTAACATAGCTTTTGGTTTGGGCAAACTGCGTGTGCATCACTCTCACTCCTCATGGTAACGTGTAGGTGGATTTAGGAACTTCCCTCTCGATTCTATTGGCTCTAACGGTTAAAAAGAGGTGTCAATCACCAAAATCGACCAATGGGTTCCAGAGATATGGCAAATTCACCCAAATGACCCCAGAGGTGGGGTTTTTTCTTCTAAATCTCTCTAAAAAGGTCACATTTCACTTGTTTTGCATCAATCTTGATACAGGGTACTTATTATATGTTGTAGTTTGGATTCCTAAAGCTTTTAGTCTACTATCCCATCATTCAAGGGTGGTTTTCACTATAAGTACGGTCTTTTTTGGACGGAAACTATCATTTACATTTTTTTACTATGTTCAATCTGAATTTACTTTAAAATAAAAAAATTCTATATTTATTCTGACTCTTCTACATCCAACTCACAGGTTTATAATTGCTTTGAGAAAAAATATTATTAATTTACCCCTTTTAGAAGGGAAGATATAGTCATTGTTCTGGGAATGTCATTTTCGAGCCTGAAACCTGAAAAACAGGATTGGGGCTTAACAGGTTAAAGCACACCAGCTCCTTTCCTCATTAGGCGCTTTCACACTGCGGTACTTTTCCCACAAAGGTTCATGTGAACTTAGTTCATGTGAACTCTTTTATCGCGTTCACACCAAAAAGAGCCGGTACTAAAATTAGTTCATGAGAACCTTTTTACCCCCTCGAAAGTCCCTGCTAGAGAGCAGGGACTTTCGAGCGGCTCTTTTGTGAGAAAAGAGCTATATTTCTGATTGGCTGGAAGGATTGCAAACCACGCCCCGTAAAACTCCCAAAAAGTTTTGTGAAGCCGCCATTTTATTATCCTCGCATTAGCATTATTAGCATTAGCATTAACCCAGTGCAGAAACGCAGAGAGACTAACTTATGGCAACACAAAATAAAACATGGGAGTGGTGGAGATGAGGAGGTGTCGGCGTTCTGGCGATTTACTCGGAAGGCTTCAGTAGAAGCTGCTGGGAGTCCCAGCAGCTTCTACTGAAGCCAGTCCCTAACTCCGGGGACTTCCGGCCGGGGACTTTGGGCGGCAGTATACGCCGTGAAGTGGTTTGCGGCCTGCCAGTAAACCCAAAGCAGAAGAAGAACAAGTGACGTCAGCGGCTTCATTTGCCTAATCCACCCCCAGGGACTTTTTCCAGTGTGAACGCGATCTGTACTTAGTTCATGAGAACTAAAGAGTTCTCATGAACTAAGTTCACATGAACCTTTGTGGGAAAAGTACCGCAGTGGCCTATGGCCTATCAACAAGCCAATCAGAGTCGCCATCTGTCTTATGTAAAGGTCTCTAGGCCTTGTAGTCGGTCATGTAACGTTTTTCCCAACAGGGATATTAATGTCGTTAGTTTGTTTTTTACAGCGGAAAATTAGTACTACACTCTGTTAAAACATTCTTCTTCGCTGACAGAAATACAACTATTTTCCGAACACCGCCTCATAAAAATGAGTTTATATGGAAGTAATTTGCGTTAAGAATATAATTCAACATATTTGTGCACCTTCAAGACATTCACAGGTTTTCTTTACAGTATTAGCTTGTGAAAACTAAATCAAAACATAAACCTAACAACAATTAGACACAGGAAAGTAAACCAAGTTTACAATTTCATAGTCCTGGTATATGAACACCAAACTAGAAAATGTTTTTATGCAACATAAACAAAGAAGCATTTTTATATTTCCTGTGAAGTAGTTTATGTAACAAAGTGTATTGTTTGTGTTAGAATAGTTCCAGTGATTTGACCTGCAAACTTCATCTCAGCAATCTGCTGTAGCAAAGAAATAGCAATTGCTAACAGCAACAGACGTCCTTGAAGAAAATGCAATAATGGGAAGCGAGCATGATTAAAAGGACACACAAGAACAAAAATGCAACAATAGAACAAACAACTGCAAGAAATGAGTGTGCGTGTCTGAGTGTGCGCATCATCTCACCAGAGCGAACTCCTTGTTGAGGACCATCTGCTCCAGCAGCGATGACTCGTTGTGGAAGAGGTGAGGCTGCATGTGGCTCCACATGTGGGGGAACCACCAGAACTCATCCACATACTTTAATAGTAAATCGTCTCCCTCGTCCTCCTCCACCGTGCCTGCACACACAAAACCCACACATGGTCACGCACACACAAGGACAAAAGGACATGGAACAATATGTATAAATGCACACTTCATGTAGATAAGGAGCATATTATGGACCTTTGCTATATACAGCTTCACGGTGGCGTGATGGTATATCATCACTAAGCAACTGGGTTGTTTTAAGGTTGGGTTGCTAAATAAGGTGGCGGTCTGATACCATGGTGACAAAAAGTCATGCCATAGCAATAACAGATGCCATTGTAATACGTTCTAGTCCGTATCAACTATTTCCTAATTATAATTATGTTCAATCAGACCTCTATTATTCGTCTTGACTGTATCTTACTCCTGTGTTCTGCTGCTGCAGATTTAGACACTTTCACTAGAAAATCAATCAAATCTGTCCTTGAAACAACAACAAATGCACAGCCGTATGTCACCTCATCACACTTACGCCTTAAGGTTATTTCTTTACTTTTATTATAAAGGTAAGATAAAAATATGTATTATATTGTTTGTATTTCATTGTACTACAAGCTATATCAACTTCATGCGATTGATTATTCTGTCTGACGATTGTCCTGAAAGTATTTTTTTGCTTTGGTAAATGTTATTTTGGTAGATTAATTAGTGATGACTTAGGGTGTAAAAGTCTTTATTATATTATAAGGGTTTTTGTTGGTACTTTTAGGTGCCCTCCTCTCTGACTGACGTTATTCCTGACAAATTCTGCGCTGCCGGCTGCTGCAGAGTAAACGAAACAAGGAAGTCCTAATGCAGTCTGAAAAATCCCCTCAAGCATTATTCACTGCAATATGTCACTGTATCTCTTTGCCAATATACACACAAAACCAAACAAAATATATGCATATTGTGCCAAAGCATCTAATATACCTATTTCTGCTATTATACAGGCTGTAAAATAACAGAAACCATTGAATACTTATATAACTATCAAGGATGCTTAAAACAGTTGTTATAAATGTGTGCTTTCATTCTAGCTTGTGCATATTCATACTCAAATAAAACAACATTTAGTGAGCTTTAATATTCCTAAAAAAGTGCATAAAGACAGTCAGTATCACTTCAGCAGATCTTCACTGTTCGTGAAAACCGTGCATCTGTAAAACATCAACTTTTTAAAAATGTACAGCACAATGGGACAATGTCTTGTATTTTATTTCGACATTTTGGATGGTTTATTCAGCTTAAGAAATATCAAAATGGTGTCTTAAGATACACAATCCCCCAGGGTAACAGGGTATCCAGTAAATGTAATTGTTGGAGAAACATGGTTTTGATTGCATAGTGATGAATTACACATTGCACACATTCACATATATTTTTGAAGTAATGTATCAGAAAACTGTATAGAAATGGCTAAATTCAATAATACGTCCTTGTCTTGATGCGTTTGAGGATTACCGAAATGCCTTGTTATTTAAGTTCTGACTTAGTTAACAATGACTTACATGAATGATACATTCCTCTAATACGCAAATGAATATCCTGACTCAGGAATGCATACAAAAATGGCCAATAGTATAGACATGCTACAAAACGTGCCAAATTAAAAAGAAAATCTTAAGAGATGCATATACAAAAACCTGACTCAAAACAAGTCAAAATACTGTCTCTTCTATCTAAATTAACAAAGATCTGCCAAGCTGAATACATAAATAGGAATTGTCATATTATACAAGGACAGTAATATTTACCATACTCGCCTCCACAGATCTCCAGAGTTGACTCTCACCTGCGGCTCGTATTAATAGTTTTGTCTCCCTCTGTAGTCCGCCATGCTGGAGCTGGTGGACATATTTGGCCAATCATCCGAGGCCCCTCCCCCGCCTCATGACCCTTGGAACTCTACCCAACCCAGCGATGACGTCTCCTCGGACCCCTGGGACTCTGTAGGTGGGTGGCTCATCACACACACACGCTGTGAGGTTTTCTTATGCTTCACAATGTGTTTTTTTGCCTGTAACAGCGGTCCAATCCAGCGCTCCTGTGATTGGTAGCCCTTGGACGGCCCCTCCCTCCTCCTCCAATGCGTCCAATCCTTGGGCTCCATGTGAAGACTCACACACAGACCCCTGGGAAGCTCCACCCGTCTCCTCCAGTCCTGTCAATCATGCGTGGGACAGCCCAACAGACAGAGGTACCTGAGAAGTACCAAGCATCAACTAAATGCATATATGTTGTCGTTTTCAATATCTGTCCAAACAATGTTATCACTACCTTTTGCCTATTTTATTTAATGTTTTTGTTTTTTTTGACATGCAGATGGTGACGGGGAAGATCCGTTCGCTGCACAGGAAGAGGAAAATCCTAAACAGGAAGCTCCTCAGCTGTCCTCCCCTCAACCTGCTAGTCCCATAGGTATTGTAGTACAAGACAGCAAGAAGTACCACAGTCTGTACATTTGGATCTTAGACGCAGTAATTATCAGTCCAGCATGAGCCTATGGACAGCAGCACTCATAGATAGTACTCACAAAATAAGTTGATGTAGATACACAGTATAGACAAAAGGTGGTTTGCTGTTGTGTTTATTTTATTTACATACAGTATGTTCTGCTGCATTGCACGAAATGTTCCATAGCTTATGTCCATCCCTTAGGGTTGTGATCGTTTTTAGCTTTCAATTAGTTTTAGTTATATTTCAAATGTAGCTTTGGCTAAGCTAAATTCTACACAATGCATGTTGTAAAGTATGCAGGAATAAACTGCATGTGAAAAACTATTAATTGTTAGCAGTTCCAGTATAGTGCCATCTTGTGGTATTCAAAGCCGGTACAATAATTCTGCGTTGCCTTCGTAAACCTCATAATATTTCTGTTCCTGGAGCAGATGAAGAGCTGTTTGGAGTGAAGGCAGACTCCGACCTATTTTCCAGAGCAGATTTTAACCCTGATCCGTTTGGGAGCGACCCTCCTGTGAACCCTCTGGTAAACGGACGAGAGTCGGCCAGCCCGGAGATCTTTGACCTGTCCCGGCTCGCGCCCCCCCTCAGCGCCCCTGCTTCACGGTTGTGTCGAACCCCAGAAGCCTTCCTGGGACCTACGGGGGCCTCGCTGGTTAATTTAGACGCACTTATACCCTCCAACCCCGCCAGCAATATGCACAACAACCCCTTCCTCTTAGGTAACAAACCAGAGTTGAAGAGCCCACAAACTTTACTTGTATGTGAATGTGAATCTAGAACCGGGTTCTCAAAGAAAGAGGAAAGATAATGTCTGTGAAATGATTGTAATTTATTTTAATTTGCTTAAATGTATCAGGCCCTACACTTATAGAAATGTGTTTATTAGGATAAACCCTTTGAGATGCACCATCTCGTTTTCAAAGGGGTCCAGAAAACTTCAGGCGTGGAGATAAAAAAATAACTGCGTTGACACTTGAAACAATGTGGGCCTACTGTTTCTAGGAATAAATAATAATGAAGAATCTAACCAAGGTGCAGGATCAATAATAACATTGGTATTTAAAAAATCATATTAACTGTCATCCCTAACTGTATTTCCAAAAATACTATTGTGATATTGTCCTTTCCATCCTGCCTCCTCAGGTCTGAGCGCCCCGTCTCCCACCAACCCGTTCCACTGCGACCAGCCTCGCCTCACCCTCAACCAGATGCGACCGTGCTCCACATCCCCCCTGCCCCCCCACATGCTCTCCTACAGCCCGTCGCTGCCCCTCCCGCTGCACCACCAGGCCTCCGCCCTCCCCTCCTCCCTCACACAGCCTCACGCAGGACTCCTGGACCTCCCTTCCAACCTTCCCCAGCCCCTCCTGCCCCTCTCCCCCCGCCGGGCGCAGCACACTCAGTCACAGACACACAGCCACAACCCCTTCCTCTGAGACCCCCTGCAGCTTCTGAGCTCCGGTCTGCAGAGGGAGACGACAGAATGGACTCTTTATTTTGGATGAATCAACGAGACAAATGAGCCTGAACTGGACCGCGGATCCTGGTCTGATGTGATACAACTCGGATTGTATTTGACATATCAGCTGCTATACAACCTGAACTCTTGAAGAAAAAGCAAACACACACACACACACACACACACACACACACACACACACACACACACACACACACACACACACACACACACACACACACACACACACCACACACACACACACACACACACACACACACACACACACACACACACACACACACACACACACACACACACATCACACACACACACACACACACACACCACACACACACACACACACACACACACACACACACACACACACACACACACACACACACACACACACACACACACACACACACACACACACACACACACACACACACACACAGGCACTCAGTGCTCACTTAAAGGTGCAAACACACATTTGCACACACCACCAAACTTACAGGGTGTATCTCAACTGTCCCTTCGATGCCTTTTCTCAATCAACAGTGATGACCCCGAGCACTCTTTACCCACAGAGCCCAGAACTGTTCCTCAAGAAGATCAAAATGAAGCCACACACTTTGATTGTCCACCGAGATTCACCAGGATCCTTACCGCTGCTGCTTCACCGACGAAAGCATGAATGCACCCCACCCCCCAAGACTCCACTCTATTTTACTCTGCTGAGCACCTGAGACAAGTTCTTTAAATAACTCCTCTTTTTCTGATGAGTCCGATATATTGAGCTTTGTTGGCACAAATAAAACACTGGAGAGAGCCCAAAAGAGTGTTACTGTTACATTCAAGACAGCATGTATCACCGATCAAGAAATAATTGATACTGTATTCCTCCCTACAGTACATACACAGTAGGGCTGCAACCTATGATTATTGTCATTATAAATTAATCGGCCGGTTTATTTTCTAGATTATTCTATTTTAGTTTGGTCTACAAATGTCCTTCTCAGTTTCTCAATGTCCAAAGTAGTGTCTTGTTTTTTCCAAAAACCCAAAGATATTCAGTTATGATATAAATCAGACAACAAAATAAGGAAAATGTCCATATATGAGAGGCTGAACATAGCATTTTCTGCCTTTATTGCATAAAAACGTAGTGCTACGATTAATCTATTATCAAAATAGGCGAATCATCAACGATCGATTACTCAACTAAATTGTTGCAATCCTAATGAACACAATGATATATTTTTATAGTTGCCTTGTTACCTTGAAGGCTCTGGTTAGATACATTATTTGTTTATTCAAAACTGGTCTAAAACCAACCTAAACCATAGCTCCCTGTCATAATCTGGACCTTCACTGATTGTACCCTGTCAGACCCGTGTGCCTGTCTCTGCAGCTTACCCACAATGCATTCCCAGCCGGTTCATACAGTATGATGCCATGAAGCAGGGCCTCAGGGAGACCGCTCTGACCCTCCTCCAGTGAAACTCACCCTTAGAGAAAGACATTAGTCTAGAGGTAGAACCACAGGGAGAACAAATATTTTATTTAAGATGACGAGAAGGGATAAAGTAGGAGGGAGGAGTAAAAGTAAGAAAATTAGATAACGAAATAACAGATGATAAATGTATGTATTGTCCAGTGTCTCCTCTTTTCTTCTGCTCTGTGCTCACTCTGTGTTTGGAACAAATGAATCAGACAAAAAGATGTTTGGTCATCACTGCACTGAACCTGGACATGAATGTGAAATGCCTGCCTATAGATAAACACAGGCGTAGTACATATGTATTTAACAGAAAGATACCTATAAATTATGAAATATTATACCAATAAATGAATGGTGTTTGCATTTTACTCTCTGCGTTCATATTGTTGATTGATGAGTTACTAGAACTGCCACAGAGGTTACGTTTGTTTTTTTTGGTGTGCATGTCAGAAAGATTATGGAAAAAACTACTGTCCTGACTAGATATGAACGTTCATTGGTGTAAGAGTGCAGCATTGGCCAAGGAAACACATTACTTTTTGTAGGGGATCTGCATCAAAAGGCTGATACACACATTATTATTCACTTATGGAAACCCCTTGGCAGGAGGTCTGCTCTCTCCGGGGACCTTCTACTTCCTTCATTTGTTACGACATAGACACACTGAATATATCAATTTAATTAGAATTTAGCCCCTGAGCAACTTTCCCAGAATGAACGGAGGGCCGCCTCCAGTGCTTTATCCATTTCTCTTTATACTTCCACGGTTTTCAAGCTGTCATTGGAGGTACTCAAATGGCGGGGGCTTATTCTAATGAGCACGCATGACATAGGGGATGGTTCTGTCTGTAAGTATAATGTATGTGAGCCATGTATCTACCCAACTCAGCTTTCATCCCAGAGATACAAGACCTTCTCACTACGCTATGCACAACCTCTGCCAATATTATCATACTTGGAGATTTTAATATTCACGTTGACTCCCCCCTCCTGGCACTGAGTTTCTGCTACTTCTGGACTGCCTCAATCTGACACAGCATGTTAATGTCCCCACACACGCCAAGGGCCACACGCTCGACCTGGTCATCACAAACCGCCCCCATCAGCAATCTGCTAGTGTATGACTTGGGGGTGTCTGACCACAAGACCATCTCTATGGAGCTCTCTTTCCAATCCCCACTCAGCATGCCCAAACGCGAAATCCGCTTCAGGAACCTGAGGAACATCAACCCGGACACCATGACCCTGGACCTCCAGCAACTTTCCTCCGCCAACTTCTCATCAGTAAATGAGTCAGTTGCATATTACAACCAGTCCCTTAACAGTCTCCTTGATCTGCACGCCCCCATCAAAAGCAGGATGGTCACCTTCTCGCGCTCAGCCCCTTGGTACACCGGCGAACTGCGGAGAATGAATACAGCTGGGCGTGTCCTTGAGCGGCGGCTCAAGGCCTCAGGACTCACTGTTCACTGGTTAGCATATCGTGAACACCAGAAGGCCTACGCACAGTCCCTCAGAGGTGCACGGTCCCAGTACTACTCCTCCCTCATCAACAACAGTACTGGAAACTCCAAGCAACTCTTCTCCACCATAAACCACCTCCTCAAACCCCAAAGTCCTCTACACTCCGACTCCACTGAGAAGCAGTGTAGCAACTTTGCCGCCTTCTTCACTAACAAAGTTGATACTATCCGCTCCCTCCTCTCTAGCCCCTCTGCACCTCCAGTTACAACTGCTGACCCACAGCCTGGGACAACCCAGCCTCTTCGCTGTTTCACGGATATCTCTCAGCGAGAGGTTGAGGGCATCATTAGGAGGATGAAGCCCTCCACCTGTGTCCTGGACCCCCTTCCGTCAGCTGTTGTAAAATCGTACATCTGTACCATGAGCCCCATGATCACTAAGATCGTAAACCTCTCACTCCAGGCTGGCCATGTCCCCTCTGCCCTAAAAACCGCTGTCATCAAACCTCGTCTCAAAAAACCCTCCCTTGACCCGGGAGTCCTGGCCAACTACAGACCCATTTCCAACCTTCCTTTTCTATCAAAGGTGCTGGAAAAACTAGTTGCTGCTCAGCTCCAGGACCACCTAAACTCCAACAACTTATTTGAGAAGTTCCAGTCTGGTTTCCGCTCATGTCACAGCACAGAAACTGGTCACCAACGACCTGCTGATGACCGCTGATGCGGGCTCTCCCTCTCTCCTCATCCTCCTCGATCTCACTGCAGCTTTCGACACCGTCGATCACGGCATCCTCCTCCATCGTCTGCACTCCACCATCGGACTCTCTGACTCTCCCCTTGACTGGTTTAGATCATACCTCACCGGGAGAACAGAGTACGTCTCCTTGGGCGAGGCAGAGTCGGGTACCCACAACGTCACCTGTGGTGTCCCTCAAGGATCAGTTCTCGGCCCCACCCTCTTCACACTCTACATGCTCCCCCTTGGCTCTATCATCAGCTGACATGGAGTATCATTCCATTGCTACGCTGATGACACCCAACTGTACCTCAGGATCAACCCTACCTCCTCTGCAGCCCTGCCTTCACCCACACTCACTGCCTGCCTGGAGGAGATACAGGCGTGGATGAAGCAAAACTTCTTGAAACTCAACAGCTCCAAGACCGAAGCCATTATAGTTGGCACCCCACACCAGGTTCGGTCATCCACCATCACCACCATCACCTTCTCCGGCCAGGACATTACCCTCTCCTCAATAGTCACCAACCTGGGTGTTAAAATTGATGCCCATCTGACCTTTGAGGCCCACATTAAACAGCTGTGCAAGAACTCCTTTTATCACCTCAGGAACATCGCCAAACTCCGCCCCACACTCATTCTGTCTGACGCCGAAAAGCTGGTCCATGCCTTTGTCTCCTCCAGGCTGGACTACTGCAATGCACTCCTCATCGGGATCCCTAACAAAAGCATCCATAAACTCCAGTACATTCAGAACAGCGCTGCTAGGATCCTGATGAGGGTGCGCAAATATGATCACATCACCCCCATCCTTAAAGCACTACACTACCTCAGTTCCACGGCTACCCGTGGAACTGAGGATCGAATTCAAGGTCTCCGTCCTCACCCACCAGTGATGGAACTGCCCCTCCCTACCTCAAGCAACTCCTCACCCCCCATACCTCCTTGCGGACCACCTGCTCCAGCAACTCCAACTTCCTCAAACCCCCCAGGACTAAGCTCCATACTATGGGAGACCGGGCCTTCTGCTCGGCTGCTCCCAGTCTGTGGAATGCTCTCCCCGACCAAATGAGAGCACCACAGACCATCTCTTCAAAAGAGCCTTTGCCTAGACCTTTTTATCACCCTTTTATTTATTTTTTATTTTTGTATTGCTTTTTATTAATTCTACCGTGTTGTGTAATGTTTATTTATACTGTTCATGCTCACTACTTGTAGCACTTCGGGATTTGAAATCAAATATGAAGTGCTTTATAAATGGAACCCATTATTATTATTATTATTATTATTACAAGCACAGACAAAATGGGTGTTCTCGACATGTCCCCTTTAAGTTGGCAGTTTTTTAACCACTTGGGGGCATTAATAATGAGTGATAAATTAACATTAAAGTCACTAATTAAGTTGACAAGCATATACAAATGTTGCATTCAGCTGCGTTTTTTCTCGTTTTAATGCCATTGAACACGTCTTTTGATCAGATTGACAGCTAAGGTGAGACGATCTCCTGTAAAAACTACGTAAAGGTACGTGTTGTGATGTCTGTGTTTGCTTCCCCTGTCGCAAGTCTGGATGACTCAGTGATGATATATACCTAAATAATCTGTGGAACCTCAGCTTTAATCGGATATCTTGTATGTGCAGCTACGATAAGTAATAAGGGTATCTTTTATCTTGAGTTCTGTGCCAAAGTGCGTTAGCATTTTTCGCTAAGGGGTCATTTAGATGCTTCTTATGAGACTTGTGTTTTGTTTTGGTAAAAATGGTTTGTATCGTCAGTTAGCTGAGATTATTCCCGTTAATCTGGTATAACACATTAATAGGTTCTTAAATATTAAGATCCCCTGAGACATAGTGTCATGAAAAAAAATAAAAAAGTACCCGCCGAGGGGGACCTTGGGGCTTAACAGGTTAAACAATGCAAAACCCAAAGCTCTGTAAAGCAGGGAGCTGTAGCTTCAGGTAAAAAAAACTGCAAAACCAGCACCACAGGTAACATAGATTGAAATTGCTGTTAAATGTTATTATTGTCCACCATTCATCAGTAAAGCCACACTCGAAATCTAACGCACACATGCACTAATATCTAAAAATAAATGTTTATGTTGTTGCTAAAGAGAACAAGGAGTAGGTATTATTCATTTCACGTCTCGACCACTAGATGGTAATATTGACCCAGCTGTTTTTGCACCCTGCAGGTCTTCCTTCATTATTTTACTCCTGGGTAACAAAATGGATATGATTACATTCCTGTTAGTGAAGCAACCCATCAGTCAGCACACTTTATTTGATTAAGTAGTAAACAGCAGCAGTTGTTACTATTCAGTAAATATAGTAGTAGTAGTAGTAGTAGTTGTTGTAGTATTTGTGCACTAAAGCAGTGCCATGTGTATGTGTGTACAGTACACATGTGTATACATCATCATGGACTAAAGCAGTAAAGTATTGCAAGTTGCTGCAAAAATATCTTGCCTTTGAAAAGATATTGAACTCAAAGAAAGACTGATACTATCTTATTTAGTCCCTGCAGGTATCTCTTCTCTGTGTGTGTCTGCATGAGATGCTTCACAAGATCATTTAAAACAACCACAAATTGTCTAAAATATGCACAGTTCCCGAAAACTAACTGAATCGAGGAAATCCAATCATCCCGTTACCCACAGACACACACTCACACATTTCCCTCCTCTTTAATGTTTGGCCTGTCTGTCCAAACAAGATCAAGTGCAGCCTGATCACAGATCTAAACAGCAGCAGCCTGCAACATTTGATTTGCAACCTCGACATGTGGTGTTGATTTGGGGAAGGAAAGGATTAAATAGATGGGAGAACAGTTGTCAGAATGAGTAGACCATTGGGTCTGTTGCAAAATAATATCAGACACGATGTGGACCCGCTGTGCAGGGAAATGGGCAAACTTCACATTTACAACAGACTCAGAGGGACTCACCCTGAGCCTCCAGGAGTAAAACCAGTGAGATGTATAATTAAAAGTAAATCGTGCATGTCTTTCTGTAGTTATCAAACACTACTTGTCAGTTTTTTGGAAAAGCTTACATACAATAATGTCATTTGTTTGCTTCTTTCATTACATCATACCAGCATTGAAGCTTTGTATTGAAACTCCCCTCTTCAGCAGGTGTGTTGCACAGTCAGGTCAAGTTTTCTCCTGATCCCATACATCATGCACTCAAGCATGAAATAATAATTCCTGCTCGGTTGCCCCCCCCCCCTTGGAGCTGTTGTTCCTTGACTGCAATGAGGCCTTTGTCCAATTTAAAGAATTATTCAAAGTAATAAATTGTGTTTTGTCCAATCCAAAATGCTCCTGCAGGCCATGTGGGAACAATTATTCTCCGGTGTAATCTCTGGACCACATCCTGTCTGAGTGGTGGCCTATAGGAGTGTGTGTCTGACTGTGTCTAATACAAATCAGGACTTTATTAAAAATAACACAGAAGTAAATCAGCTTAGGTTTTTTATTGCTCATGAATTGCTATCATGACACACGTAAAAAATTAGGATGAATATGAGGATGATAATGAGCCGTCTGTACTATGGAAGTAGGCCTAGATGTAATGGGCACCAGAGTAGGGATGAACAGTATCCAGGACTAATTTGTTTTGATTCCTGACTCAAATCATGAACTGTTTGATCGTCCCTGCTTCAGCTGAGTGCTGGGATTTGTATTATTTTTGTTGTTACAGTTCATTTCATTTCATTTCAAACCTTTATTTATACAGATAAATCCCATTGAGATCATTGATCTCTTTTTCAAGGGAGACCTGCTCAAGTAGTTCCACATGAAACATAAAAAGTTAAAAACATAAATAGAACAACAAAAGGACATCATACAGCATCATTTACATAATTATCCACATAAACAGGTACCAATAGCTTCCGATTGAGTAGCATCCAACCGAGCTTTAAAAACATTTAGTGGCACCAGATTGTTCAGTTTCCATTTAATTTGCAGACTATTCCAAGACAGAGGAGCTGCGCATCTAAAAGCTGTCTTCCCTAAGACAGTCCTAGCAGTTGGCACATTTAATAAAACCACAGAATTCGATCTCAGGCAGTAGCCACTTACAATTTTCCGTGAGATCAGGGAGCAGATATAAGATGGAAGTTTCCCTAACATGGCTTTGTATATAAAAATGTATCAGTGACTGAGCCTCCGTACAGTTAGTGAAAGCAAACCAGCCCTTGCATACAGGGTACAGTGATGGGTTAATACTTTACAGTTTGTCACAAATCTCAGTGCACTGTGATACGCAGCATTTAACTTGACCAGGCAATTGGCAGGTGCATTCATATACATCAAATCACCATAGTCCAGCACAGGTAAAAAGGTCACAGTGACTAGCCTTTTCCTGGCCTCAAGCGAGAAACAGGACTTGTTCCTGTAGAAGAAACCTAGCCTAACCCTCAGCTTTTTAAGCAGGTTATTGACATGAAGTTTAAAAGTGAGACAATCATCAAGCCAGATACCAAGGTATTTAACCAGTGACTACGGTTAGATGCAAAAATAAATATATCTTCATATGTCAACACTCAGACTGATTCACACATACTACTGATACACTGAGCCTGCTCTATCTTTCTCTTCCTCTCTCTCTCATCCATGTGCTCTCCTATCTGAGAGAAAATGTAAATGATGATCAGAAACATTATTTCAGCCCATCCTGTTTTTCTGTCCGCTAACCAAGACAAACCATGCTGCTGCTGCCAACGTTAACATAAAAAAATCCACCCTGATCTGGTTCGCTATAGTCAACATTATGCAGGAAAGCAGCTCTGAGAGCTGCAACGTTGCATTAACAATGAGCATGACCAAACTAAAACATGAAGATAGAAAAAGAGAAGTATTTAAATAAACCGTGTTACTCTCTTATGTTGTTAAAATATAAGTTAATTCCTATCCTTATAAAAAGCAGTTTTGGATGACCTCGTACAGTCAGATACAAAAAAATACAATTTATAGTTCATGACAACTGAACATATCCTAATGAAGGCTCTGAGATGTGGATGAAAGCTTTGAAAAATGTCTAGAACATTGATCTTGTGCTAGGAATTTGTTATGATTGAATACTGAAACAAAATATATATGATGTGATTAATAATGGCAACTTTCTACTAACTAAAACAAAATTCCAAAGTGTATTTTACGAATTTAGATCTTAATTGAACATTATTGATGATTTGTCAGTTTAAAAAAAAGGAATAGCCTACTTCAGATTTGACTTGTAAATATCCAGCTTCCTGGAAAAGAGTGAGAGCTAAAAGGCAAACTAGCTTTTTTACACACTGCCTGTAACGTCACAAGTCATGTGATTGACGGGGAGTTTCAGCGAATCCGGAGTCTGTCCGTGTTTTACACCAGCCAATGAGCGTCTGCAATTCATTGTTTACGGAAGTTGTGAAGCCAGTATCCGCGCTGCAGGTTTGGACTAAATGTTTTTGCTAAAAGTGTTTCTTTAAGCGTCACAAAATGTACACACCACCTTTCGAGAGATGTAATTCGTCAATGAGGACACATTCAACTTAGAAAACAGAAATGACACAGTGAGAACTTACGTTTTGATTCCACGTGTAGCCCTCGTGGGTCAACCTTCGTCGCAGACTCAACTGCTAAATAACTTTGATTTCGGCCTTTATCACATCATCTAAACCTTGGTTGGTCGATTGTGTCTCTGCCCAAGTGCTTGCTCTGCGGGCTCAGAGGTAGGCATGAACCCCCCGAAGAGGCTCCGGTCCACAGGAGATGAGGAAGAACCACCGACAGGAGGGAAGGAGGAGGGGGGAGCTGTGGATGTGGTAGGTGATAGGTGATACACCTGCAATTTCAAATAAACAGCTAACATTGATTTTCTTAGCTAAAAGACAATATATATATTTGAGTATGTGGCCAGAATGAAATTGGGGTAATTGAAATTGGGTGATGTTACATTGCTCCTATTATTGAATTGAAATTGAAATAGAGAAACCATAAAAAAGTAGAAACAAGTAAGTATAAATATGTGCATTATACAACGATGAAGAACAAAATTAAATATGAAAGTTTGGAATCTATTCATTGATGCTTTCATCATGCGTAACTTGACTGTTTTGTCGTGTTTTCAGAGTATTGTCATGCCAATGTACAATGCATCCTGTTGGCTGGATGAATGTCTGCAGGCCATATTACATCAAGACTACACTGGCACCATGGAGCTGTCTGTCTTTGATGACGCAAGCACTGTATGTTTATTTTTGTACGCATTTAAACACACAGATCTAATTAGGCACAAAATATGAGACCCCAGTTCAAGTTTAAACTCTGTGTGTGTTTCTTTTAGGATGACTCGAGGACAGTGGTGGAGGGCTGGAAGGAGAGGCTGGAGGAGAGGGGCGTCTCCGTGGTGATCTCCGGCCACAACTCATCCCAACCCAGAGGAGGTCAGTGGACTTTAGGTGGTTGATCAGTATCAATTCCCGTGCCTGATTGAATCTCATTGTCAGTCGCTGACATCAGTAGAACATTTTCTATGAGAAGCCAGGGAAGATGTAAGAGTTGATGTAAGATCTGCAAAACTCAAAGTCCATTTACCAGCATTCAACCATGCTTCATGATGTTCTACTTCATAGATATCCTTGGACTAGTCTTTGTATTGTGTTCACAGACAGCTGACCTTGTCTGTTTCTAGAGTTTATTCAGTATTTTGCTGTGAAGGCAGTTAGAGGTTAGGGCTCAAGAAAAAGCTTAAAAGTGCACCCTGAGGTAATATCATATTATCAAAAGTGTTATTATTCATTGAGTTGCTGAGGAAAACATGTAGTGTATGTGTGTGATCCATTGTAGTAAGAGATGTGACATATTGCTTTGGCTTTTTAATTTATTCCAAATAAGAGGAGGTTTAACTAATTAACTTTTAAAGCTTTTTTGGTCTGTAATCCAACCTATGCTTTTTGACCATATTGTATGTACCTACAACCAGTATATAATCCTGTAAGATAACAATACCTACAGTTCCCTGGTATAAACCTAAAACTAAAGGAGTGTGTGTTTGCTGTCAGAGCTCCCAAACTGTGGCACAGTCATCCTGTTGGAATTCATCCTGATAAATCAAATACTCCCTTTAAATTTCCACCTTAACATATTTTGTATAATTACTGCTAGGGCTGCTCGGCTATGGCAAAAATCATAATCTCGATTATTTGGGTCAATAATTGCGATTATTAAATGCGATTATTCATTGACTTTGAAAACATCCATTTATTGGAGAGAAAAATGTGAACAGTATGTTTTTAACAGTTGATTACCCTGAACTTTAAATATAATTCAACTGAAAAACCAAAAAAAAAAATGTATTTAAAAAAAATAAAAAAGTTATAATAAAAATATAATCGTTTTATTTCGATTATGTTGTTTTTGTAATCGTTTCGTAATTCTTCATAGAGATGTCAGGCGCCTTGTCATCTTACTTCCTGTGGAAGAACAGGTGTGATTTGAAGGTGAAGAACTGGTGTGAGCTCCTTGGGTTAGAAACCAGGAGCTCAAGTGGGAGGTGCCGAGACGAAAGTCAATATATAATATCTGTGAAAAACGGACTAAAAAATAATTATGTGTTTTCATTTAGAGTATTAGTATTATTATTATAGTATTGTTCAATACCAGGAGAGGGTATTTGTTTATTTTTGATAGCGTGGGCTGTAGAAAATATATGAATGCCGGCAACACGGCTACAAAAGGGGTATAGTTTGTGATGGCCGGTCTCTGGTTCTCAAAGCCACGGAGAGAGAACCAGGCGACAGTGTGTGTGAGGCTCCGGAGACGCCGTTGGTTTTCAACCTGATCAATTCTTGGAGCTGTCTTGATAAATAAAGACAAAAAGAACGAATTTGAGTTGTCCAAAGCGTCCTCCGTTGCCCTCTAGCCTATCAAGTCAGGCTAAATCACTGGTACAGGCCAAAAACCTGAAGGACTTGACCTACATTAACATACACTGTTCTTTTGTCTTTCAGTGGGATATGCGAAGAACAAGGCAGTGTCTCAGAGCTGTGGGCAATACTTGTGCTTTCAGGATGCGGTGAGTGTGTGTTTTTGTGTTTGTGTGTGTGTGTGTGTCTGTGTGTGTGTGTGTGTGTGTCAGACAAAGTATGGTTCACTTCACTGTCCAGATGTCTTTAATAACACATATAGTAGTGTGTAAAAACTAATAAGATCATATTGTTTTGCCCAAATATACACGCTGTACATTGAGCCGTTTACACACAGACCTCAGTGACTGTTTGACAGACCTGTCAGAGAGCATGACTAATGAGCGGAGAGCAGCGTTTCATTATGTGTGTTTTATGTATTGATGTTTATACAGTATGATTGTCTTTCTTTGAAACAGTATTTTATGGTCACTGATCTGAAGGCTGTATTGTTAGATCAACTAATCAATGGCCAAAACATCAGAATGTGTGATCTCTGTTTAGATCTATTTCTTAACAGCTTGATCATACAGATTATCAAATGCTCTTTCATTTTAATAAAATAAAATATCCAAAGACAATAAGATTGCTTTCTCAGAAAACTCCTATGTGCTCTCTTGTATTTGTTTCATTCTACTTTTTGACACTGTTAATATACTGGTTTTCCTTAAACAACTTAAACCTACCTTATACCTGCATTTACATAATATTTTTCATCAGCATTTTTTCTTTGCACGGATATATCAGGGAAATATTGTTTAAATACATGTCTCTGTTTCCATTGTCTATTTGATTATTTCTGTTGTTGGTACCATATGCATATTGGGATTGTTATTGTTATTATCTAAGCTAATTTGAAGTAGCTGCTATAACACCACAACTCCCTTTTAGCGTCTCTATCTAGCTGCAAAGCTAGCCAGTAGCCATTACTGGTCTGTTCTATCAAGGCTGGGCTTTAAGACAAAAATCTCGTATCCCTATATAGTTTGATCCATATCTCGATAACGCTATATATTACAATATAGCATGATTGCTAGATAAAACAATAAATTAGTCAATAAATAAATAAGTGTATATAAATAACCCGTGGTTATTTAAAGCCTTTTTTGTGTGAATGACTTGCCAAATGAAGAAGTACTGACAGGGTGTCCGCGGGGTCTTAAAAAGTATTAAAAGTTGATAAATCAATTTAGCGAAAATTAAGGCTATTAAAAAGTATTAAACGTCATTTTCCAAGGTATTAAGAAGGTCCACAGCAACGACAACATTAAACACCCTTTAATTTACTGAAACGACATGTTGCGAAACCCCCTCAAGGTGGCCCCATGCATAGCGCGCCGTAAAATGCTGCTTCTTATTTTAAGTTTCGTTGCCTTGCTCCGCTCTGTGGGGGGGGGGGGGGGGGAGAGTCTGTGGGGGGCACGGAGGAGCAGCGGAGTCCGGGCGATGCTGCTCCTCCAAGGAAGAGACACATGTTCACTAAGCCAAACTATATCCGGTCACAGAGATCTGCTATTTTAAAGTAAGGTCAACACATATCGACCCTAAATATAGTCTATATTAAGAACGAGAAAAGTCTTAACATATATATCGTTTTGTAAACATACGACAAATGTGTGAGGGTGATGACGTCAGAGCATCGCCCTATGTGCCGGGCTTAGCCCCGGATAGCCCCAGCCCAATTTAACCCCTGGGTATTTGTGAGGGAGCTCCTATATGGCATTACCCCGCTGAAGCTCACCACAGTTTAATATATTTCATAGTTCAAAGTTTTGTCAATTGTTTTGTTTATTGGTCAAATACTGGTTTCTAATGGTTTCTGAGGAGTTTTACTGGAATGAAAGAGCACAGAGTACAGAAGCAACAAAGCAGCATACTGCATTAAACCTGACCTTCACAGAGAGGTCGAAGTTCATGTGGAGAGGAGGCTTCAGTAGTCTGTCTGCACTCTGTTTAGTTGTGCTATCTTACAATCAATATAGTAAATGTGAGCTAAAGTGTGTCGCCAATGTAACCGGTTAGAACTCAAGTTGCGATGAGGTCTTAAAATGTATGGAAAGGGTCTTAAAAAAGGTCTTAAAAGGTATTAAATGTGACTTCAGGATTCCTGCATATACCCTGACTGAGCATGTTCTGATTTATTTTTTCAATATGAACATAATAGTACATTTGATTTGGTATATGCTTGTTCACATCAAACCAGACGACACAATTGTTTATCAAAATATCCTTATATAGGATATCAATTCCTTTTGAAGATGAAAAATATCAAATTGAGAAATTACCAATCTTAAGATATTTGTTCAAGCGTGTGTGATCTTAAAAGAAAAACACCTAAAAGTATTGATAAAGTATACAATCATAGAGTGCACATACCGTCCGTACAAAAATGCTGAGTATAAGCCAAACTAGACGGGTATGATTTTTTCATAAAGTAACCTTTGAATTGATTTGTTGTTTTACTCCAGGATGATGTTATGCTTCTCCAAAGAGTTGGTCTGCAGTATGACGCCTCTGTCCTCCACCCACACTCTGTAAGTCCTCCCTCAAGTATTTGCTTACTCACTTCCCCCCCCCCCGCTTTCTCCATTTCTCTTCTCCTCACTTCTCTCCCTTCCCCTTCCCTTTCTCTCTCCCTCTGATCCTCTGACCAATCCCTCCCAAAAATATACGTGTTGTTGGCCTGCGTGTGGATGTGTGTGAATCCCTGCAGTTGGCATCCAGCACAGTGCGAGTATCCGGTGTTGATGCTTTCTGTGGCCCGCCAGGTCAGAGGTCAAAGGTTGTGTGTGTGAGGGAAGTGAGGGAGACAGCATGGAGACAGCAGGCTTGCTGCCCTGCACAAACAACATGCCTATTTCTGTTATGGCTGCAATATTTTATAGTTCTTGTACGATAATATGTTGTTGTTTTTTCCAGCTTTGTATAAAATCTTACTTCTTTATGTAAACCCCTCTTTACTTTTTATTGATCTCTCTTCTGAGATGTGGCCGGTTTGTCTCGAAAAGGGAACAAGTGATGCAGTTCAGATACATGATGCAAAAAAACTAAAGACTGTTTTCATGTTGCTTACTTTGCCATTTATTTTCTTGATTATTTAGTTAATTCTTTGGCCTACAAAAAATAAGAAAACTGTGCATCATAAATTGCCATAGCCAAGAGTGACATTTGAAAGAGGTCATATGTTGTAAGGAAACTATCCAATACCATAAACAAATAGAAATGGTTGTCATAAAACAAAAATCTGCAAAAGTTCACATCATTTTTGCTTGATGAATGATTGAAATATTTGATTGCTTAGTCCATTAATTATTTAATCTTCATACAAATGTTCTTAAAATCTGAACAACAATTCAAACCACAATGAGTCTGTGTGGTTGTTAGTCTGTTGAAACTCAAATGTACCTTTTTATTCTGAAGGCCTTCTAATGAAACCTTGTTACTTTTTCAAAATTGCTGAATTAGTTTCAATGTGTCCTTATCAGAAAAGTTTTTATCTTGACGTGTTTTTGTGTTTGTATGTTAGCTGATTGGCTGTCAAGTTCAGAGGGTCCCTGAGGGCTCTACGGAGCGTTACACCCGCTGGATCAACATGATCTCTCAGGATCAGCTCCTCACACAGGTAAATACCCGCAGCATGTTGTTCAGGCACTACTTTGCCTCTGAATGTGTGTGTATGTGAGAGGTCATGTGCCAGGCATCAACCAGGTCAGATAGAAACAGGATACGTACCTGCCGCTGCTGTTTCCACGGAAATGTGGCGGTGGACTAGACCGAGGACGCAGCTCCACTCCTGACCTCTCAGTCCGTCCCGCTCCCATCGGAGGAAACCACTCACACCGCCTGCTGAGGGGCTCAGTAGTGGAAACTGCTTGTGGTGGAAAAGATCATTTTGCAGAAATAAGTGCTGCAGGATTATTTCAGTTTCAACTGCTGACATGTTGTGCTCATTGTACTGCACCACTGTGTCAAGGTTGCTACATAATAATATCTTTAGAGACTTTTTTTATAAGCTCATAATTTGCTTCTGCACTCTGCCCCATTCAATTTAATAATAAATAGTTTTATGCCTTAAAGGTCCCCTATTATACTGTTTTTCATCAATATATTATAGTTCTCAGTTATATACAAAACATGTCTCTGAAGTGGTTGGCTCCAAACACCAAACAGATCATGCATTGTAGCATCCCTGTATCAAAAGTGCTGATTCTCTGTCTGTTACTTTAGATGAAAAGAAGGAGCCACTCCCCACGCGCCTCTGAGCGATATTTGGTTAAATAGAACACAATGGTGCTCTAGGAGGAGATTCAGGTGATACGGTGGGGGGTGTTACCTTAGTTGGTGATTGGCTAATGGTTACACAAGCCAAAAATCATTGTGACATCATAAAGTGGCCAAAATCTGATCAGCTCATTTTCAGACAGGTTTTTATATAAATGGATCAGGACAAAAAGAGAAGGGGTATTTTTTCCGGAAATGTTCAGAATCTCTTTACACAGAGGGGACACATGTTTATGTATAAAATACATGAGAAGGGGATTTTGCATAATAGGTGACCTATAAAAAATGACTGCTGTTCCTCCAGAGCAGGTGGAGCCAGAGCTCTGTTGTGGCTGTGGCAGATGGTGAAATACAAAGGATGGAAAAGATTTGAATGGTCAGGAGCCAAGTTTCAAAGCCAAGTCATGGAAAGCTATATGACTCGCCTAATCACACTCATCTGGAAAGAATGGAAACGTGACCCAGCATAAGCAAACCCAGCTGATAGCTCAACCCCACACTGGCACGGTGTTGGCCTGCTAACTGAAGACTATAATAATATACGGTATTTGGACTGTCGGGCCACAATGCATTTGGTCGCACTTCTGTTGACATTATACACATAAGCGAACCCAGCTATTACCTGGCAGGGCATTGGCTAATTAAAGGAACATGTTGCTGTTTTTTAATTGGCTGTTTATCATTATAATGTGGGTTTTAAATGCTAATTTATCATGTTAAACTTCCCTTTATGTTGCCAGCTCCCACAACTTTCTACCCATTGTCAACAAAAGTCTGCCAGATGAAGCGCATGCCTGCTTTAGAGCTTTGGTTTGAACTACCAATTGTGCTTCTGCAGTTTTTGTGTGCTCGGCTACTTAAATGGGTATTGCTGGAATATAATATTTGGGGCTTCTCACTATGTATGCCAACGTATTCAGTGTGGAGGGATTATGGTGTATGGAGGAAGACGAGGACACCCCAGCAGAGAGTCAAGCCCAGCGAGCTGGAGAGGATGCTGTACGCACGCACAATGCATGCTGGATATTGTAGGTTTTCTGCTAAATTGATTACCACAGCCCTTTTTCTTTGTTTACTCTGGTCCTCTAGCATCGATTTAAAAAATACATGTGCCTTTAAACTGCTTTGACAGATCAGTTTTATTTATCTGTTCAGCTGTGGAATAATTATTTTAAGGTGCTATTCAATGACAATCTTTACCACTTTTATAATTAAAGATTTTACTTTCACCATAATAAGAAGGGACATTAACCACTAAATGATACATGCTAAGACCCTTTATTTACGTAGAGATGGAACTCTACTGTTGCTGTCTGAACAAAACACACCGTCACCAAGGATACAACACAACCTGGACACACACACACACACACACACACACACACACACACACACACACACACACACACACACACACACACACACAGAGAGAGTCTGCATAACTCCTTAGCAGCCATTCCTGGATATTTATGTGATATTAAGTTTCATGGAGCATGAGAATGAGATCATGCATTGATCCTGCAGGCTTGAAGCAGCTCCTCACTTCTCCTCACATTTTCTCCTTTCTTCACTCTATCTGCCTTTACTCCCAGGTTCTGGGTGAGGAAACATAATCTAGCTCTCTGAGTTAAACCAGAGATTTACTCTGAGTGTGGCTCATTTAACCTGATCCAGAGGTGGAACCTGAGTGTTCATCTGTAGGATATTAGTTATGGTTATCACAACCCTCCCCTACCCCTCTGACTTCTGACACTGACTCACATCTTCTCTCACTGACTCACATCCTCTCTCTCTCTCTCTCGCTCTCGCTCTCGCTCTCGCTCTCTCTCTCTCTCTCTCTCTCTCTCTGTCCCCTGGTTTCCCAGAACTCATTCGTATTCCTCTTATTCATGCTTTTGGCCACAGCTTACATCTGCAAAATGTTGCAATATTACAACAGAAGGGAGAGGAGTTGTACACATGCATACACACACACACACACACACACACACACACACACACACACACACACACACACACACTCTTTCTAGATTCTGTCCAGCTGTTTGACTGGCTGAATCCAGATGTTTTCCTCTATTTTCTTCATCTGTGTTTCATTTAACTTTTGCAATTGTCTTCAACTTTAACCAAGAACACTCATAGTGACATAGCTGGAGCAAGAAACATCTCAACCTGGTATGACCCTCGGATTCAAAATGCAACAAAACTACAAACACACACACATGCAGAGGAAAGGAGGTACAAGTAGGGGTGAGGGTCTGGAGAGAGGGGTATGCAGAACTTGAATGGTGAGAAGAGGGGGACAAATTGGGTTAGAGGAGAAACGGGCCCAAACAAAGTCATTAGTATAAGAGCATGTGCCAGAGGATGGAGGTGTGTGTCCTTCCAGGAAGGTGTGAGACATGCTGCTGCACTCCAACCTGTTTTGTTTGCAGTCTTGCAGAGTCTTTCTGCAATGTACTGTTTGTTCAAAAACAAATGTGAAATTTCCCAGAGCCGTCTGTCTGCCAAACCCTGGTCAGGTTCTAGCTTATATAATGTTATGTTTTCTAAACACGAAACAAAGTTATTTTATGTGGAGCTGATACTAAATTCTGTTTCCTGCTCGGTGTGAGAGACAACCTGCAGGTTGTGGTTGTATTTATATATCATGATAACTCTTGCAGGATTTGATTATTCAAGCCTGAGTTCATACTTGTTTTAATGTTCACATTTAACACTATATTTATATGAATTGATATCAATATTTAAAAAAAGTATACTTATACTCCCAGCTAATACTAGTTTGTATCCAGGTGCATTGATCCATGGTTACATTTCCCTTTTTCTCACCTCTAAGACCTTATTTAAGTATATCAGTTTTTTCTTCCACCGTGTACTTGTGCAAAATTTGCTGTAGAATCACATATTTACTTTTATTCAATTGGAGATTAGTTTCGTATTTTGGAAAATCCATCTTGTTTGTTTTCTGTTACTCATCCCCTCTATTAGGAGTACTTTTACCCGTACTTTTCCCGTTTAGTTCCGTTAGTGCGTTCACAATTCACACCAAAAAGAGTACTTAGTTCCGGGAACTTTTACCCCCATTTGTAGTGCCTGCTACAGAGGTGATACTATCCTGGGGAGAAAAAAAGTACCAATTTCGATTGGCTGGGCGAATTGCAAACCACGCCTCGTAAAACTCTGAAAAGTTTTGTGAAGCCGCCATTGTATTTGCTGGCATTAGCATTATTAGCATTAGCCCTGTGCACCAACGGAGAGAGAATAATTTATGGCAACACAAAATAAAACATGGGAGCGGTGGAGATAAGGATGGGTCGGCGTTCTGGCGATTTACTCGGAAGGCTTCAGAAGAAGCTGCTGGGAGTCCCAGCAGTTCCCAACTCCGGGGATTTACGGCCGGGGACTTCGGGTGGCAGTGAAGTGGAAGTGGTTTGCGGCCTGCCAGTAAACCAGAAGAAGAAGAAGTGACGTTAGCGGCTCATTTGCGTAATATTCCCTCAGGGAATTTATTCCGGTGTGAACCATAGACTGTAAATGGACGTAGTGTCCGTGACGTCACCCATAGGATTCTGCAGAGTTGCCGTGAAGCCCTTAGTAGGCGGAGTCGGCCACTAACGGCTCGACTGTGACGTCAGAGTCTAATCCCGCCTGCTCCAAATAAGGGCAAAGAGGCGGGACCTGCTGCCTCCGAACTGGAAGTAAAGCTCAGGCTAAGAAGCTAAGCTAACATGAAATACATGCATACCAAGTTACTGCTAACAGTGTAGTTCCCCTATATACACGTTACATTCATAATCAAATGAGACAATCTGCAAGAGAATTAGCTATATTTTGTTATTCTTAATGCTTGTCATTCACACGTTGAGAAAAGACGGACTCCACCGCCCGGACCTAACGGAGCCGCAGTGGGCTAGCTCCGGGACGCCGGCTGGAGCTAGCCCCCTGCGGCTCCGTTAGCTCCGGCGGCCACCACTGGGATAATTGGGTCCCCTATTAACATTTGCTCCCGTTTAGCATTATGGGCGTCATAGCCATAGACTATAAAAGTCTTACCCAAGGCTGAATCATAAACTAAAATGTATATGTATGCATAAAGGGTTACGTCCTTAGCTGGCTAATAAGTAACAAGCTAAGCTACCAAGCACACAAACACCTGCGAACGGGGTTAACATGTATAATATTATCATTTTAGACTTCTTGGAAGTTCTGTTAGTACATTCAAGCGCACAGCACGACATTTGAATTGTCTGGTATTTGTAACAATATTCCCTAAAAGGCACAATCACCACGAACACGGCTAAAGCTAAAGGGTCAAGTACAGTACTATGACTAACTAACGTTGTAGCCTCTATGGTTGTAGCCTAGCAGAGTGGACAAGTTGCTGTTAGCTGACAGTGAGGCATGTACGTGTCCATCAAAGTGACCACGCCCTAATTTATGCAAAAACCAAAGACCTAATATAAATAAAAGGGTCGTGTTAGAAAACAATTCACTCACAGATTCATAATCATGAAGGTGGAATCTAACTATATCGATAATAATATGTATTGCATCCATGGGTAGAAACATGTTTTTTCTGCTGTAAAGTTGGGCATTTTAACATTTCTGCAGCCAGTCCCTAGCGGCCCATGTATGAACTGCAGTGTGTGGCACTTCCGTATTGGCGTCCCGGCTGTTCCCCAGAGTTTGCCGCTTGGTGTGAGCACTAAGCAGAGGTGTGGACTCGAGTCACATGACTTGGACTCGAGTCAGACTCGAGTCACACATTTTATGACTTGAGACTCGACTTGACAACATCACAAAAGACTTGCGACTCGACTTGGACTTGAACACCAATGACTCGGGACTTGACTTGGACTTGAGCCTTCTGACTTGAGGTGACTTGCTACTTTAATTCAGAGGTCTCCAACACGCCGATCGCGAGCTGCCGTTAGAAGAGCAGACTCCCGTCGGGGAAAGCAGAATCTCCAGCCGCTCCTACTCTTGCTGAGAATCCTTGCAGGCAGGGGCGGGTCTTTATTTAGCTGGGCCACCATGCGGCCAATCATATGCGAGGACACACTAGGATCATACCATTATGTGAAAGAAGGGTGGGGGCACAGCATGTGTAGTGGTACAGGCCAGCTGCACAGAGTGACGGGGAGACGGGGAGCCGGATTTAAATGCATATGCGTCGGAAAAAGTCAAGAAATGAGCGAAAACCGAAAAAAGAAGCAGCATCTGGCTGCTTTTCAATGATATTGGAGAAAGCAAAGCTGAGTGCAGGATTTGTAAAATGAAAATAACCTTCAGAGCAGGGTTTTTTTTTGGTAACCACTCAGGATTTATTGTCAGTGGTGGGAGAAGTTCAAAGAATTAAAAAAGTTACAATCAGGGTTCCCGCGGGGTCTTAACAAGTCTTAAAAAGTCTTACATTTGATAATCAGAATTTAAGGCCTTAAAAAGGTATTAAATATGATTCAGAAGGTCTTAAAAATTATCGGATTTTAAAGGTAGGCTACTTCTATGTTGCGATAGCGTCTAAATGTGTTTTGGGGGAAATGTCCGGGCTGCAAAGTAACCAGTACGGTAATAGCCTTTCAGTTCCCCCCACCAATTTGTATTGAATTAAATCAACATGGAACCACTCCAGTAATCACTAACTTTGTTCCCCCCGGCCCCTTATTGGAGAACACCCAGCTAGTAACCTAGCAACCAAACTTCAGCTCATGTAGCCTATCTTCGAATCTACTTACAAATAAATATGGGGAAGTGTAAGTTCCACCGTATTTGGTTGGAAAACGTCTAATTTAGTGCTTGGTTGAAACCAGTGGAGGGAACGTGTTTGAAGCCCGCTGCACCTTTTGCAAAATAAATTAGTGTTTGTTTTGCTAATGTAGCGTTAGCTAGTGCAGCAGCAGCTAATGCAACGTTAGCTAATGCAGCAGCTCCCGCAACAACACCGGGGGACCTCCGGGCGAAGTTTGGGTCTACGTCAACCCTAAAAGCGGAGGTGCTGTAGACGCTAAATACCGTAGCTAAACACCAATCATACAACAGCAACGATGAAATAGTGTAGCCAAGGCAGCAGAGCTCTGAATATAGCTCTTGTCACTCTCTCTCAGACACACACACACACACACACACACACACACACACACACACACACACACACACACACACACACACACTAGGGCTGCTCGATTATGGCAATAATCAAGATTATGTTGGTCAATAATTAATATCACGATTATTAAATATGATTATTCATTGACTTTGAAAACATCCATTTATTGAACTTTAAAATAAATAATAATTTGAACAGTATCTTTTTAACTGTTGATTACCCTGAACATATAATTCAACTGAAAAACCAATACAAAAATTAATTAATTAAATGATACATTACTAAAAAAATAATTAGATCAAATATGTTGTAGTGCACTGTCACAACCTAGCAAAGCAAAATAATCGTTTTTTCCGATTATGTTGTTTTCGTAATTGTGGCAGGCCAAAATCGTAATTGCGATTAAAATATGATTAATTGCACAGCCCTAACACACACACACTCAAGCACACACAGACACACTTTTTGTCTAACACGCTAACACAGTTCTGTACTGTTATGCTGTTGTGTTCAGTCATTGTTCTTATGTTGAACATGAATACATTTACTTTGTAAGTGATTATGGGACGTATTTCTTCTTTATATACATTTTCCTTCATACTTTATTGCCGTGAAATAGGTCTTAAATTCTATTCAAAGTGGTCTTAAAAAGGTGTTAAAAAGTCTTACATTTGAGTTGGTGAAACCTGCAGGAACCCTGTACAATAAAAAGTCCTGCATTCAAAAAGTAAAAGTACAAAAGTATTATCATCAAAATATAGTTAAGGTACCACCTGCAGAGGGATCTAGATGCAGGTGTTCTCTTCCCCATAGAGACCGCCTCGCTGCACATTATCCCTTGCATAAAGATAGATTGTGGGTCCCTTACAACATGTTGTACACAGTGGAAATAAACATTCTGGTTACCTCAATATCAGGAATCTTATACATTAAACTCCTTCTGAATCAAACCGTCACGGTAGCCTTACCTTACTGATCCCTCTTAAATTAGAAAAACACACGTTACTTTACCAGCAGAGAGAAAATTGATTATTAAATTGTTAATGTGACTAATAAAGAGCAATTTGATTATTAAGTATTATTCTGTTGATCGATGTCATTACATTTGGTGAAAAACACATAATGACTTGTTTATGACTCGTTTTGTCAAAGTTTAGGACTTGACTTGACTTGAACTTGCCCAACCTGACTTGAGACTTGACTTGGACTTGCAAAACAATGACTTGAGACTTGACTCGGACTTGAGCGCAAAGACTTGAGACTTGACTCGGACTTGCAAAACAATGACTTGGTCCCACCTCTGGCACTAAGTACGGCAAAGTACTTAGTGCGAGTGTGAAAGTGGCTAAAGGCTTCAATTTTCATGGGAGAGAAAAATAAGCCCTTAAAAGTGTTTGTTCACAGTGACCACCAGTATGTACACTTGCAGTGTGTCCAGAACACTATTATATTATATAAAGAGATGTTTGCTATGTTAAAGTCTGAAATTGTGTTTCAGATGTACACCTCTCATGGGCCAACAGTTGTCATGCCGACGTGGTTCTGCTCGAGGAACTGGTACCTGAAGGTTGGACCGTTTGATGAGGGGGGCAAGGTGAGAGTTCACCCAAAGTGTCCCTGACCCTCCTCACTGTGTGTGTGTTTCACACTCTCACTTCCTCCTCCCCAGGGAGTCCCGGAGGACTTGATCTTCTTCTACCAGAGTCTTCGTCAGGGAGGGGGCATGGCCAGGGTCGACCAGTGCCTGTTGGTGTACCGTTACCACGAGAAGGCCACCACACACTCTGTAACAGAGTCAGTATCACCCCCACTCCCTTTCCCCTGCTCAGCTACACACACACACACACACTTGGACACAGTGTTGATCCTCCACATACTCACAGCTGCCCGCTGGCATCCAAGGATTTCTCAGGACTCAAAACTCCTACACACAAATATTCACAGGCACATAGAAGCATGTTTTCGTAATCTTGAGATTTTCAGAATGTTTTTGGAATTCCCGAAACTTTCCCAGCATATCAGGAATTTAGGAATTTTAACCAGTTTTCTCACTGTGGAATATCGGGCATCTTCCTTAGGGAATCAGATATTTTCTTTTCGAACTACTGTGTGTGTGTGTGTGTGTGTGTGTGTGTGTGTGTGTGTGTGTGTGTGTGTGTGTGTGTTGTGTGTGTGTGTGTGTGTGTGTGTTGTGTGTGTGTGTGTGTGTGTGTGTGTGTGTGTGTGTGTGTGTGTGTGTGTGTGTGTGTGTGTGTGTGTGTGTGTGTGTGTGTGTGTGTGTGTGTGTGTGTGTGTGTGTGTGTGTGTGTGTGTGTGTGTGTGTGTGTGTGTGTGTGCGAGACGTGTGTGTGCGCGACGTGTGTGTGTCTGGAGAATGCTGTTGCCTGTGCTTCAACAAGGCCATGTAGTGTCTGCAGGTGGGTGTGAATGCCTCAAATGGTAAAACACACCAAAGAAGAAGGTCATTCCTCCACCCCCTCCACGCCTCCATCCCTTTCATCCCCTCCTTCCTTTCCTCCTTCCTTCCTTCCTGCTTACTTCCTTTCTCTTCTTCGTCTGTCAACTTCTCGTATATCTTCCCCTGTTGACGCATGTCTTCACCCATCATCTCCCTCGCTGTCTTCATCTATCATCTGTCTATTTACGGACACTTATTTTAAGCCGTGCCTTGCCTACTTTCCACTCTCCCCTAATTCTTGTCACCCCTTCCCCTCCACCGAGTGCCTACTTCCTCTTTGGTCAAAAGAAACCTTCACCTTCTTTCTGTCTATCAAACATGCACACCCACACACACACATCATGTGATAATAAAATCTCTTTCCGTGAGGTGAGAAGTGTGTTTTTAAAAGGTTAAGATGGTTCAAAAGAGGAACTGAGATGAGAGGCTTCTTAACACAGAAAGGCTTTGTTTATAAATGAGTGTGTACCCATCCCCTTGTGTGTTAGAGTGCACGAAAGTGTGTCTGCCTTTTGATCTGCAGGGTATTGATGAAGGTTTCAGTATGTGTATACACATACAGTTTATAGTAAATCTCTGCCATGTTACTGCCATGTCTCGGAATCAACACAAATGAACAGAAAAGCGATCCGCGGACCACCCGCGCTCCCTGATGGCGGTGGGTTTGTTTGTCATATGAGGCCCACTGTTAGAACCACTAAGACGCTCACTTCAGAAGATGAGAGCAGAGCACGTCCTGTGAATGTGTCCGTATAATTACTCAACATCAGTTTGTGTGCGTGTGTTTGTGGGTGTGAGGCACGTGCACAGCTTTGTAAATCAGTCAAAGTGCAAAGCAACAGGAAAACAAGCTAATTTAAAACAGACACATTCTTTCCATCTACCAAAAGAAATCAAACTGCTGTTTATGAGTCATAGTTTAATGTAATGCAGTGCATGCTTCAAGGAAATCGATTTAAAGAGGTGATAATGATTTGATACAGAAAGCAGGTTTCGGATTTGATACCTTTACTTTTATTGTGGTTATAGCTTTCTTTCAGCTGTGAATACATTGTATTATTTAAAGTAATTGCTGAGTTGGGGGAACTTGGCTTATTCGCCAAAGAGAAGTCAAATGAATCAGATCATCAGATAGGATGCGAAGAACAACCACTGATGAATGACTATTGACAGTTCAACTAGAAATATATATTGTTTTGGGTTCACTATCTCTACCAATTGCTTGTCTTACCTGATTTAGCTAAACATCATTTTTCATAATATGATCTGGGTATTAGTACATGCGGTATACCTTTAAGAGAACGTAGTAAATCTGTCAGTGTTTCCCTTTTCAGTCAAAATGAAACAATTTCAGGATAAATTCAACAGTCTTTTCTTAGTTTTAAAGACACCATCTCATCTTTTCATAATGTAGCATTAAGCTAATGAGCTACCTGCTTCTCCATCCATCCCTTAATCCTTCAGTCTTCACCGCTGTTTCCAGGGAAACCATTTGGAAGCTGCGAGTGGACTTCCTACAGGAGAGAGTTCTCAGCCAATGGGAGAGCTTCACCATATGGAACGCTGGGAAACAGGGCCGGAAGCTGTACCGAAGCCTGAGCCCGACCAATCAAAAGAAGGTATGCAACCTCTGGCTATGCAGATTGATGTGAAACATTATAATAGTTACTTTTAGTTAGCTCTATTAGTCTTCCTACTGTAGTGGAAAAAGTCTGACGTGATGTGAGAGTGCGTCAGCTTTCAAGCTAAAAATATTCTGCTTTACTCATAAGGTGAAGGCTTTCTGTGATGTCGATGAGAACAAGATCCAGAAAGGTTTTTACACATATGAGGACTCTGAGGTGAGATCAGCTACTGTTGATTCTAAGTACAAGGTCTGTTTTTTTTGCAAGCACGACAAATGATAAGCTTTGATTCAAATGAAACAACTTTATTGCAGTGGTTTAGATTATTATGAAGATGTGAAAAACACTAATTTTTTGGTTTTCTGTGTCTTTCTTTTGATATCATCCAGCAAAGACCCAAGCCAAAAGTCCCAGTTCTACACTACAAAGACGCCTCGGCCCCCTTCATTATCTGTGTAAAACTGGTGAGCAGAAAGCGTGTTTGTGTGTTGTATGTTTGCTGTTTCTGACCGCCTGTCCCTCAGGTCTGTAATCTGAGTTAACGACATAATGATCAAGGGCGTGTGCCCGGCACAGGACATACACACACACACACACACACACACACACACACACACACACACACACACACACACACACACACACTGGGGGCAGTCAGGAAATGGGTAGAGACAGCAGCCTGGTCTTTGATCACATGGCACTTATACAAACAACTGATGACTTTGCCACCGTTCATATTTGTACATTTTGTGCTCCCAAATCCTGCCAATATCTGTAGCTAGCTTTACCATAGATAGATACACACACACACACACACACACACACACACACACACACACACACACACACACACACACACACACGCACATTCTGCTGTTCTGGCAGCCAAATCCCTAATTGCCTATTTATCACCTAGCCAGATTCAGACCTCAAATCTAGAGTGACCCCACCTACGGGGGCTACTAATTGCTCAATTATGGGAATTGGGAGAAGTAATCATAGGCAGAAGAAAAAGAGACCTGGACTCCATCATTCTCCCTCTCCTATGGCACACACACACACACACACACACACACACACACACACACACACACACACACACACACACACACACACACACACACACACACACACACACACACACACACATACACACATACATACATACACCCACTCACCATGACAAACATGATAATTCATGAAAAGAACACCTGGACTCAATCAAACTATTTTTTTATATCCAGATGTCAAATAACTATAATTAACAAATATACAATTCATTTGAGCTTTTAACATTTCTCATGGTCAAATTACTGTTGGTGACTCTCGAAGTCTTTAGCCTGTACATAACCTTTAACTTGTATTCAGTGCAGTTAAAATACTGAAGATAACAAGGACCTTCATCAAAGAGATAAAGCATGGAAGAGTTAAAGGGCAAACAATCCTATAATAGCTTTGTGTGGATTTTTTTCACCTTCTACCATGTTTTATGTTTCTGTTCCTTCATCGTAGGACATGACAGGAGGCGTTCTGGAGGAAAACCTCAACTCCTTGCAGCTAAAGGAAGGAACTGATTACTACCATTTCAACTGACAGCTCAGAGTGATGGAGACGTGAAGAGGAGCCCTGCTGCTTTAGAAGAGGAATGCACACAGACTGAGGGATAGACAGGTGATAAGAAAGGAGTGAACTAAACACTGGCACAATAACTCTACCAAGGCTAGGGAAAGAGTACATTTTAATGTATGTTTTAAGCGTTAAAAGATTCTTTCTATCTGTGGAAATTGGTGTGAAAATGTAAAAGTGCAAAGTTGACGCAACCGCTGATGAAAGCAAAACAGTTTTATCCCAGCCCTGTTTCCTCCACCACAATAGTGAGATAGCTATCTTTGTTAGATGAGAACACTCTCTCAGTTCTGTTAATTAAATATGAGGTTACAGCCAGGAGAAGCAAGCCTGGAAACAGTGCACCAAAGCACGCTCCTGCCACATTACGCATGCTAAGGCACGACATGAGACCTTTCTTTTCCATATTCTAATTAGGAAAAGTTCTTTATAGTACTTTTTTGTGCAGTGCATACCACTGGTTGCTCAGAGGGAACTTACAAAACTGCGACATCCTGCTCTAACCCGCTATTCTTGATTAGCCAAGTCATTTTTCTAAATTACAAGACCAAGATTTAAAAAAAGAACACAGGCTAAATCCTGTCATGTTCATAATTCAGCAGCTGTTCCTCTGTTAGGTTTGGGATGAAAGAATGGAGTATTGTGCGCTGTGCTGCGTTGAAGAGGATGTTACGCTACCTAACGTCACTATGACAGTCAGGTAAGACTCCCACCTACATTGAGTACTATCCACAGTGGAAAACGATATAGAAAAAAACATCATCTGCCAAAAGGGGTTGAGTCGTGTTGAGTTTAGCTGAACCATGCAGGAGTAATTAGGAATATTTAACACATCATATCACATTTGTTTTATTCATACAAAAAATAAGAATGGGGAGTATTGTATAACCCAGAATGTTCTTTAATTTCCAGGTTTTTGTATCCTGTTTTAACGTACTCATTTTTGTAAGAATCAAACAAACTTTGTGCTAAAGTACGCTAACCATCCAGCCTGTGGCTTCATTCTGCTCAACAGATTAGATTGAAAGAAGTGAGAACAGGGAAGAAGTAAGTATGTTTATTTCCCCCAAATACCAACCTATTTCATAAAAAAAACTTGAACTTTGGTTTTCATGCCAAAAGAAGGATCTGTTTCTCATGCCAGAGGATATTTCTGTTGCCGATGTTGTAGGAATAAAATGTTTCTATGTTTTCTAACCCTGTGTGCCCGGAGATTGGTATTTGCCAACCTGTACGCTTGAACTAGTGTTGAAGTTAGAGGAAGCCATGTGAGTCAGCACCATCACAGAAGGTTTAACTTATAAAGGGCGGGATGTTTTATAACCGGAATCACTCCGATTTCTCAATAGCCTTCGCTGATGCAACCATGCAAAATCAGATACACGCACACAGCTGCTGCAAATGTACAAACATGGATACTGCATGTATTTGTTTTTCTTTCCCGGGGTCTCTTATGAAATCTGAAGAACAATAACCTCTTTAAGAGAGCACAGTTCAGATACATAAACACGCATAAAAAGTTTATTTTACCTCACAGAGTGTGGAGTTTTTCCGCCCAAAGGTAAACAGACCTTTACCCACAAAATCTCCCCCAATGTTTCCTGGGTCAGAGACGTGGTCTGCCTTACTGTAAATGTGGCCGCAGCAGTTTGCAAGGAGGCAACAGTGGCAGAAAAAAGGGTCTTCGACTCCGCTAAACTTTTATTTTCAAAAGTTTGTTTGTTATATACTGAACACAGTGTGCCGTATTAGAGGTTAGGCTCGGAGTCCCCGGGCGCCGTTCATAATGGCAGCCCACTGCTCCTAACACTAGGATGGGTCAAATGCAGAGAAACCATTTTGTTACATAGTAAGTAGGCCCACTGTTTGATAAACTGCGGGACTGTTTGGACCTGAGGGGGGGGGGGGAGGAACCCGAGGCCTCTGCCTCTGCCACCCCCAGTACAGTGCCGTGTTGGGGCTGAGAAAAATATCACATCCACTTAGCACTCGGTCTCCATTTAGACCCCTCTTCCCTCTGTTTGTGCACGCAAACACTAAAACAGGAAGGTGTCTTCCACAGAGATGGAATTCTTTACAGTAGGGCCGCAAGTAATAATGACGTCATTCGTCTGATGATTAGTTTCTCGATTCATTGTTTACTCTACAACCATTTTAAGAAATAGTAAATGCCGTTAAATGTTTCCAAAACCCAAGCTGACATTTTTTTAAAGCTTAATTTATCTTACCAACAGTCTGAAACTAAAGGAGTTTTAGTTTAATGTCACACGACACTAATAAACTGCATGATTTTGCTTAATAAATGGCTTAAAACAAACTGAACAAAATGATCTGCAATAAAAGGACCTCAACAATAGAGTTATGTGGAATCCTTTTCTGTTTTATCAGCAAATAATTATTTGACCTATCATCTGGCTCGCAGTTAGTTCGCAGGTAACGTATTAACATTTGTACGTATTATATTTTACACAAAAGTTATGTTTTTTGTGCGTTTTCCAACAAATGTCTGTCTGTCCGTCAGTTAGCCCACTACAACAACTATTTGATGGATTGCCAGGAAGTTGTAATGTGTACAGACATTCATGTTCCTCAGAAGATGAATCCTAAAGACTCAGATGATCCTCTGTCTTATCCATACTCGTCAACTAAATGGATGCTATATATTTTATAATGTAACCAACCAAAATATTTTGTTTAAATTAGACCACCGTCTCTCTAAATACATCCTGTCTCCTCCACCCTCTCTGCCCTCATGATTAAGCACTTGGTCGATGAGAGCGAGCTCTAATGGAGAAACTATGAAAGAAGCTCAGATAGAGAGTAAACAGAGCTTTACTCAGTGTTTACACTCCGTCTCTCTGCAGACATCAGACCTGATAACACACACACAATGAATGACCCTGACCCTGGAGCCTGCTTGCCCTCACTGGTCAAATAAACCTGAATGTGTATGGAGAAATGCACACACACACTCCCATATGCACTTACACAGCTGCGTGTCCTCTGGCTGTGCAGCTGATAAGAGAAAGAGTCGGTGTGTTCGGGTGAAGAGAGCTCACAGAGGTCGGACACTGAAGGCTTTTTTGTTTACCTGGAACTTCACCACATTCCTATGTTTCAACACTCTGTATGGAATTAAGATGTGTGTGTGTGTGTGTGTGTGTGTGTGTGTGTGTGTGTGTGTGTGTGTGTGTGTGTGTGGGTGTGTGTGTGTGTGTGTGTGGTGTGTGTGTGTGTGTGTGTGTGTGTGTGTGGTGTGTGTGTGGTGTGGTGTGTGTGTGTGTGTGTGTGTGGTGTGTGTGTGTGTGGTGTGTGTGTGTGGTGTGTGTGGTGTGTGTGTTGTGTGTGTGTGTGGTGTGTGTGTGTGTGTTGTGGTGTTAGTGTGTGTGTGTGTGTGTGTGTGTGTGTGTGTGTGGACAACGACTGTCAGTAAAAGGAGAGACACACTGTTATTCATTGGACTATTCTAAACTGGTCGACAAAAAGTTTAGAATAGCATTATGCAAAATGTTGATAAAGTCCAGAATATAGCTTCTCCGCATTTTTTCTATAAAATGTTACAGTATGCCATAGAAATGTATAATTTCACATATAAACGTAAAAGAGAGATATAAAACTTAGGAAGGAGAGCTAACGTGTATCAGGTTAAAGCTAGCTAGTGAGATTTAGCTGCTAGCTAGCTAAATGGACTTGAAAGGTCAGTTCAGCCCAAAATTAAAAACACAGATTTTTCAACTCTGTGAATCACTGATTGTTGGAGATATTGGCTGTATACATTATGTCACTACATATAGGGGGTATTTTTTGTACCCTAAAGTCTGTCTAAAAACAAAATTCATAATAACTATTTTAGGTCTTATATTGGTTACATTTTAGGTTTAAAATCTTTCTTTTATATGCAGTAATGTAGTATGTGCGGTCATCTTGAAAACTGTTTCTCAGTTGATCTGCTTTTATAGGTAATGCATTCTTCTTTGTTGTCCAGTATGAAGTTGAATACTGGACATATAACTGTCATCTTGAGCAAGGCACTGAAGCCACTAAAAGATCCAGTGACTTAGTTGACCCCAATCGGTAAATAAAGATGTTAAAAAATAGAGAGAGGAGTGTGCTTTGTGCAGGTAATGAGGAAAGAAAGGTCAAGAAGATTGTAATCAGAGATAGTGAGGTGTGTGCGTGTGTGAGACAGCGTTCCTCCTGTCAGGCCACTTGAGAGGAGCCAGGTGACAGCAGGGGGGTGAGGGGGCAGGTCAGAGGCTCTGCTGCTCTGTAAATACTTCAAATGGTGAAGAGCGCATGAGGTCAAACCGCACATCAGCAGCTTGGACTTCCTCTGCTGCGGGGACAGGATTAGACCTGGGTCAGACTCCCTCTGCAGCCTCCAGAGCTTTAGGACCAGTCGTGTTTATGGGGAAATCAATGTTACACCATATGTTTTTCAAATCCTGTGACTGGGGGAAATGTGTTAGATGGGATAATGAAACAGAGGGAATTAAAGTGTAGGGCATCACCCTACCTGACTGGTTATTTTGTAGGGAGATTCTCAGCACTCCTGGGCTAAGTCCTCCCTCAGTCCAATTGTGGCAAACATGATTCAAGTCATCATTCAAATAGCAATGTTTATACCCTGTTCATATATTTACAGACATTCACAATACATTTGTGTAAATTACATCCATCCATCCATCCATCTTCTTCCGCTTATCCGTGGTCGGGTCGCGGGGGTAGCAGTTCCAGCAGAGAGCCCCAAACTTTCTTTTCCCTGGCGACATCAACCAGCTCTGACTGGGGGATCCCAAGGCGCTCCCAGGCCAGCGAAGAGATATAATCCCTCCACCTGGTCCTAGGTCTACCCCTTGGTCTCTTCCCAGCTGGACGTGCCTGGAACACCTCCCTAGGGAGGCGCCCAGGTGGCATCCTAACTAGGTGCCCGAACCACCTCAACTGGCTCCTTTCGACGCGAAGGAGGAGCGGCTCAACTCCGAGTCCCTCCCTGATGACCGAACTTCTCACCTTATCCCTAAGGGAGACACCAGCCACCCTGCGGAGAAAACCCATCTCGGCCGCTTGTATCCGCGATCTCGTTCTTTCGGTCATGACCCATCCTTCATGACCATAGGTGAGGGTAGGAACGAAAATGGCCCGGTAGACAGAGAGCTTTGCCTTCTGGCTCAGCTCCCTTTTCGTCACAACGGTGCGGTAAAGCGACTGCAGTACCGCTCCCGCTGCTCCGATTCTCCGGCCCATCTCACGCTCCATTGTTCCCTCACTCGAGAACAAGACCCCGAGATACTTGAACTCCTTCACTTGGAGTAAGGACTCATTCCCTACTTGAAGTGGACAGTCCATCGGTTTCCTGCTGAGAACCATGGCCTCAGATTTGGAGGTGCTGATCCTCATCCCAGCCGCTTCACACTCGGTTGCGAACCGATCCAGTGAGTGCTGAAGGTCGCAGACCGATGAAGCCATTAGAACCACATCATCTGCAAAAAGCAGTGGTGCAATCCTTAGTCCACCGAACTGCAGACCCCCTCCCCCATGACTACGCCTCGAAATCCGATCCATGTATATTACAAACAGGATTGGTGACAAAGCACAGCCCTGGCGGAGGCCAACCCTCACCGGAAATGGGTCCGACTTACTGCCGAGGACCCGGACACAGCTCTCGCTTTGGGAGTACAGAGATTGGATGGCCCTGAGTAGAGACCCCCTCACCCCATACTCCCGCAGCACCTCCCACAGTAACTCCCTGGGAACTCGGTCATACGCCTTCTCCAAGTCTACAAAACACATGTAGACCGGATAAGCGTACTCCAGGCCCCCTCCAGGATCCTTGCGAGAGTAAAAAGCTGATCCGTCGTTCCACGACCAGGACGGAATCCGCATTGTTCCTCCTCAATCTGAGGTTCGACAATCGGCCTGACCCTCCTTTCGAGTACCTTAGAGTAAACTTTCCCGGGGAGGCTGAGTAGTGTGATGCCTCTGTAATTGGCACACACCCTCTGATCCCCCTTTTTAAAAAGGGGGACCACCACCCCGGTCTGCCACTCCTTCGGTACCGTTTTCGTAAATTACAATCTAAAAAATGTAATTGTGCCCTCTATGGCGGCACCTATGACGTTAAGTGGTAACTGCACGTTTGTTTTTGTATCTCACTGTCCAGTGATTGACACTTGTGATTTTTCCCAGGAATGTCAGGGATACCCAGTTCATAAAAATGCCAACACAAAGACAGTGAGTCAGTGATGTGTGCCTAATTTGGCGACAATAACTTAACAGAAAATTATTTAAATTAAAACTGTAAGACGTTTACTTTAAAGAAATGATTTTTGGTTCCACTTTTTTAAAAGTAATCTTTTATTCAGGGTTTATAAAGAAACTATGGTTTCATTGTTGGGAAATTAATCAAATGCCAATGTTTTACATGACTGCATATATTTAAATAGCAGTTAATAAGGACACATTGTGGGCTCTATGGTTATGACAAATGTCTTGCTGCTTGTTTGCTCTTGTATTGTTGCAGTTATAAATGATGGTAATCCTTTCATAAATAGATGAAAGTGGTCCTATGGTCCAATAAGTCAAAGGGATTCTTCCAACCCTTTATCCCAAATGTTGACCTCATTATTAATGGCCCATAACTTATCTATAAAGCCATATAAACCTAGGAACCCTTTATAAATGTTGCCTTTTTTTAAACTAATTTTAGTCTGTGACTCAGTTTCCATGTAATAATTTGAGTGTGGGTGTTTTAAAGTTAAGCCTATAGTTGTTGCTTTTGTTTTAGCCTATTGCACAGCATCCTCCAGACCAACAAAAAGGGTGGACAAATTAATGTAGTTTGATTTGATTTCTTAAAATAAATGGCTAATTTAATACACTAATAACAGCACTGTAGCAGTATTGGAAAATCACATTTCCACAGAGCTATAATGAAAGTGTGTGTGTGTGTGTGTGTGTGTGTGTGTGTGTGTGTGTGTGTGTGTGTGTGTGTGTGTGTGTGTGTGTGTGTGTGTGTGTGTGTGTGTGTGTGTGTGGTGTGTGTGTGTGTGTGTGTGTGTGTGTGTGTGTGTGTGTGTGTGTGTGTGTGTGTGTGTGTGTGTGTGTGTGTGTGTGTGTGTGGTGTGTGTGTGTGTGTGTGTGTGTGTGTGTGTGTGTGGAGAAGGGGGGAGGGGTTCGGTATTTCTCGAAATGCGTTACATAGCTCTGGCAGTGTGGGGGAATGTGACGACTCAGTAACATACTTGCTGGTCTGACTGTTTTCTCACGGGAAAACCTTCCGAGATCCAAACAGACATTTAGAGCACATGTGCAACTTCACATTACGTCAGGGCCTTTTTTCCTAAGGAGCTTCATAGTGAAATATCATGATACAGGCAGCCATATTCAATCTCCATTAAAATAGGCTACACAAAAAGACATACCTAAATCCCATGGCCAATAAAATAAACAAATCATTCCAATCTTTGTAAAAGAGGTTTTTGTGCATGTTTGAGAGAGCTGCTCTAATTTTCCCTGCGATAATATGATCCATCAATTTCAAGGACCGCCTACTTCCATCTATGTAACATTGCAAAAATCAGGCATATCTTGCTTCAAAACGATGCAGAGAAACTAGTCCATTCATTTGTTACTTCAAGGCTGGATTATTGTAACTCTTTATTATCAGGGTGTACCAAGAAGTCAGTCAAGTCGCTTCAGCTGATTCAAAATGCTGCAGCTCGTGTACTAACCAGAGTTAGGAAAAGGGACCACATTACTCCTGTTCTGGCTGCCTTACACTGGCTCCCTATAGAACAGAGGATAGAATTTAAAATTCTTCTTCTCGCCTACAAAGCCCTTAATGGGCAGGCGCCATCTTACCTTAAAGAACTCATTATACCCTACTGTCCTACTAGGGCATTGCGTTCCAAGGATGCAGGGTTGTTGGTTGTTCCTAGAGTCTCTAAAAGTACAATGGGAGCCAGAGCCTTTTCTTATCAGGCTCCACATTTGTGGAAACAGCTTCCAGTTTGTGTTCGGGCGGCAGACACCCTATCCGTTTTTAAGAGTGCGCTTAAGACCTTCCTTTTTGATAAAGCTTATAGTTAGGGCTGATTAGATTCAGCCCCTAGTTTTGCTGATATAGGCTTAGTTTGTCGGGGGACATCTTACTTCTTCCTTCTCTCTGTCTATACCTGTGTACTCTCATGTTCCAATTAACCCAGCTTCCCCAAATGTCTTTCTTTTTGGTGTATATATACGCCGGGATCCGGAGTCATGGATGATCCTGCGCTCCTCTGTCCTGGATCGCGAGCCCTGGATCTTGAGTCGTGGCTGTGGTCCTGGATCATAGGTCCTGGATGGATATCCTCGTGGATTCATCTTCCTATTATACACACATGCATTTCCAAACATTTGGACTACCTATGTTGCAAATGTAGGCTATTATCTTTTCAATTTACACACGGCATCTATTGCACGTCTGTCCGTCCTGGGAGAGGGATCCCTCCTCTGTTGCTCTCCCTGAGGTTTCTCCCATTTTTCCCTTTAAACTGTGGGTTTTCTCCGGAAGTTTTTCCTTGTACGATGTGAGGGTCTAAGGACAGAGGGTGTCGTATTGTCATACTGATATTCTGTACAAACTGTGACGTCCACTGAGACAAATGTAACATTTGTGATATTGGGCTATATAAATAAACATTGATTGATTGATCTGTTTATAACGCTAACACACTGAAATTGTTTTGTGCTGTTTCTCTCTGGCATCTTAAGACCTGTAGGACTTAAAAAGCAGCTGCCAAACTTCCCCTAGAAAGCTTGGCAAATACACGGGGCATTGGCTAAAAGGAATAGAAGTAAAATGCTTTAAAAGCAGCCATATTGTGTTTACTTTCATGGGCGTTTGTCGAATTTTCTTTATTGAAGGCGAATTTTATTTGTGCATTGGCTATTTGTGGGGCAAGTTTTTTATTACCTTATGCTATGATTCAAACATATATGCTAATAACTTATAACCAGTGTGACGAGCTTTGGCTAAATGCTCTTCAATGTAGGTCCAAACCGTCCAATTTAAATGTGTGTAAAAGTCTGGTGGTATTAGAAGTGAGTCCTCGAGGGCTTTCTCCACACACATGTCCCGGTGGTTGTGTGGGCGTGGTTTGAAGCGAGCGCTCGCGTGTCGCTCAAGTGGACTCAGCAGCTGGCACGCGCTCCACAGAGCAGGAGTTTTTAAACAAGTCTGTCGTCCTGCTGCGCGCGCTCTCTTGGATACTTATTTTACAAACTTCGTGTCAAAATGTTTTTCAGTCACACTAGCGACCTCAGCCTCGACTAAACCCGCCATGTAGCGTAAGCGCTCGCGCTGAACGGAGCTCTGTGGGACTTTTTTTTACGGGATCTTGCTGTTCGGGAGCAGCAGAGCGCGCTGCTCGGAGGTCTGCTGTGCGGGACTCGGGGAGCGCCGCGGCGGACAGGACACCATGCTCCGGCCGTTGGGTGCGCTCTGGATCACGGCTGTGCTCCTGTGCATGGCGGGGGCACAGTACTCCAGCGACCAGTGCAGCTGGAGAGGAAGGTGAGGAAAAACCTGGAGAAAGGACTTATGGGCATCTAAGTTTGGATAATATTCTCTATTGCCATGCAAAGTACGGTTTCAACAAAGAAATAAGATTAGATGTACTTGTCTTTATTTATCCCAGATTTGTTTTGTTTTTAATTTAAAACACACATGTTATACACTTTCTTACATTTGAAAAGAAGGTTTTTTGATTGTTTTTGATCTATCATGTGTGTTTTTACTTTAACCCATGGAAATGACATTCTGTAAATGCAGTGTAATCATGAAAGGGACTGCAGTCGTGTGAGAGGGAGGCTGTGTCTTTGAAGTGGCTCTGCTGTGCATTACTCTGGATTTCAGCTGGTTCAAAGGAGTAATTAGACGCATGTATGTTTGATTAAGAGTTAATATAATCTCCAGGAAGGCCACTGGAAGGTCAGAGTAAAAAAAAACAAGGTTTCATATTCTGATGGAATGGAAACTAGTACAGATGTTTTTGGCCTGCTTTGTGCCCTTACTTGTGGTTACTTCACAGACAGAGCTCAGTGTTGCATATAAAAAACATTACATCATTTTAGACAATCACTCTTCTCCAAGAGGAAAATTGCTATCAAGGATGGTTCAACCCATTATAAGTGTAAACAAGGTGCTTTAACTTGACTTTGAATCATATCATAAGCCTCTTACATATAGGAATGTCTCTGCTTCAGTTCCTACCTTAAGTAAATACAGCTATATGGCCCCTTTGATCACTTTTCCAAGTCTGTAAGTCATAAAATATGAAAGCCGGTCCTCAGCACCCTCTGTGTTGTAAAGTTTACCAGCGGCAAACTTCTTACGACTTAATAGCCCAATCAGTTCCTCGGGTTGATGTAACTTGTGCACATCAGAGGACAGCGACAGATTAGTCAGCAGACAGCTGCACTAGACTTGATCTTAATGAACTTTGCAATATCAAAGAACCCCTTCCGTGCGTTCCCTTGTTGTTGGTGATCTTAGGCATTTGATTATGTTCCTCACTCTGGATCAGAGACGAAACCACATGGCAAAAACATATTAAAAGTAAATGTGTCTTCTCCTCTGCAGTGGTTTGAGCCACGAGTCTCACCGCAGGGACGTGGAGCAGGTCTACCTGCGCTGCTCTCAGGGCTCTCTGGAGTGGCTCTACCCCACGGGAGCCATCATTATCAACCTGCGGCCAAACACAGAGCCCCCATCAGGACACGTGGCAGGTCTCCATGTGTGCATCAAACCCCACCCTCTCTCCCAGGTAAGAGCGAGACATCAGAAAATGACCATTGCAGTGTGATGCGATCAGATGGGTGGTGCTCACGTGTGTCCTCCCTCCATGTGCAGGGCTCTCATGTGTTTCTGGAGAATAACGGGGACCTGAGGATGCTGCTGGCAGAGAAGGACCAGGCTCAGGGCACAGTGACCTGCTTCAGCCTGGCAGAGGGGGCTCTCTTTGTGGAGTCCGTCCCCCAGGCAGACATCAGCCGGAGGATCACGGCTTTCCAGTACGAGCTGGTGCCCAGTCAGGGTCCCGGGGCACACATGTACCCGTACCTGCACCCTGGTTTAGGTGAGGGAATGCAAGCAGCCATTCTTCATGGTTCTTACATGTAGGATGAAGAGATTTATGTGAATCTACTCAACTGTTGTACTTACTGTATATACAACTTTAACATTGTGTATTTTCATTTGACCTTGATTTAGTATACTTCTATACCACCAGTACATTTCAAAGCAAAAATGTGTTTTACTCCACTATATTACTAAATAAAAAAAACTATAGTTACCTTTTTAGATTAAGAGTTTACAAAGAAGATTAGCTTATTACATATGATGCAGTTTCATAGAATAAACTAGTTTATGAAGTTAGCTACTGAATTACCAGCTACATTAGGAAAGTACCGTTACATGTAAATACATAAAACTAATAATCTAATTTTAAAAGAACCATCCTGCATGAGGAGTACTTTTCCTTTTGACATTTTAAAGATTACTCCAGACCCTAAATTAACATTTATATATATGTTTTCCATATGCTTCAATGTTTTATCTCTTAGTTTATTCATAAACTGAGAGAATCTTGATGAATTAAGGTTTTATGGGCTACTTTTAACAACAGCGAAACTATACCAAAACATCTGTTCACATACTTTGTGCAGTATAAGCTAGTAAGGTTTGATTTAATATCATCTAAAAAAAATGGAGTAGTATAAATATTTATGGCAATACATCTATCTCAAGTAAGTGTCAGTACTCTTAAAGTGGTCGGTTAAACTCCTCGTACTTTACACAGGCCGTCTTCTTACTGACATAAAGGGAAGTTGACAGAAGGCCACGTTACTGTTCGTCCCCATTTCTTCATCTCACCTACATGGTGCTCCTCTCTGACACACACCCCCCCCCTCCCCCCACTTCCTCACTCCCACACTCCCTTGTCTCAGCCAGACTTATGAAAACAAGCAGGCCAATCAAAAGGTCACGTTAGGGTCAAGCACAAAGGTCAGCCAATCGTCTCTCAACTGTCAATCAAGAGCAGACCACCGCCCCTAAAGAAGGGGATTTGGGGTAGCCCACCCGTATGAGTAGAATGGTCTGAAGGAGGGTGGAGAGGAAGGCAGGACTGCCCTCCTAATGAGACAGAAGAAAGCCTGTCCACGCCTGTCTGTCTGTGTGTCTGGAGCTTTTATAGCTGTTTTTATAGCTGACAGGGTCAGGGGGTAATTCAGTGATTACGTCTCTTCCCTCACCTGCTGTTCTCATTCACATTCACACACTCTCTCCTGATGTCTTTTTTGTCTCGTAAACACCCGCCAAGACAGAGAAAAAGAGAGAACAGGAAGCAGACAAAGGGTGAAAAAACTCCCAGGATGATACAGATATTAATAAGGAGAGAAAATGTATTGTGACAATAAGAAATTGTTTTTTAAGTAATGTGTTAAGTATTTCATGTTGCCTTTTTTTCTGTTTTCCCATTATAGTTACCTGTAAACCCTGTTCAGGTGAAGAGGTCCTTATGGCAGTGTGTACCAGTGACTTTGGTAAACAGATGCACACACACAAACATATATATTACAGGAATAGTTTGTAGTTTATAGAAATACGCTTAATCCCTTTCTTGCCAAGTAAGACAAGAAGATAAATCGACTGTCATGTCTGTGCGGTAAAATCTGAAGCTACAGCCAGCAGCTGTCTAAAGGAAACCAAACCATCCAACATGCAGCTCTTAAGCTCATAAATTAGCACATGATATCTTGAAAGTTACCAGCTGTGTTCAGTTGTTATGCTAAGCTAAGCTAATTGTCTCCAAGCTACTTTTACTAAACAGTGGTCATTAGGGCAATGAAAGAATATTACTCTTTTGGACTTTTTTATACATCTTTCAAGATTATTTGAGTATGTTTCTTTAAATACATCAAAGGTATGTGATCTGAATAAGCTAAATGTAGCAGAAAACTCACTTTATTGCACAACAGTATCAATCTAAAGTAGCTATAGCCAACGTTAGCTACCGTAGCTGTATCTATATGTTTAAAGAATTGCGTAAGAGTATGTTTTATTGCCTATTTATTTAAATTTAGAATTTGTCGAAATGTACTTGTACATAGACTCTTCTTGCACTATTTCTATTTTCTTTGTATTTACTTGCACATCTCAAAACATTCTCTTGCACTATTTTATTTGTTTTATGCCATATATATTCATGTTGCATTGTTGGAGGAGCCTGTGACTTAAGTTTTTCTTTGCCAGATCTACACTGTAGCTACTGTGCACATGACAATAAAGCCTTGAATCTTGAAAAAAAGGAAGATTGATTGATTTCAACGGCTACATTGCCCCATTATTATTCACACACTTTCATTGTTACTATCTCTGAGTCATTCATTTAATCTCCTTCTCCTGCTCCTGTATCTGTAGCTGGCAGTGGCATCTTTCGAGGTGTGGGATCTAAAAACCGCTCCCCTGCTGCGGTGACTCTGAGTCGGCTGTTCCGCCAGAAGAGCAGGGTGTTTGCTCGGGGGGGAGCCAGGAAGCGGGGCTGGGGGGGACGCATCAATGTTCCCTCACAATGCATCGGGCACCCTGGAGGGGACGAGTACCTTCTGACTGGCTCCGTACATTTTGGTGAAGCCTGGCTTGGCTGTGCACCTCGATACAAAGACTTCCTGAGGCTGTACATCAGAGCACAGAGAGCCGGAACAAACCCCTGTGAAATAGACACAAACGGAGAAATCTCTTCTGGGTGAAACAAGGTGAAGCACATCTCAAACAAGTCAGTGAGGAAGACGCAAAGAGGAACAGGCTTGAGATTTTGAGGATGTAGAGACGGTATGTTTGAGCCTGTCACAGTGATACACAGAAATACGGACGCCCTGCCATCTTTAAAAGCTAAGTCTGAAAACCTGAGCAACTTGTCAGTTGGACAGTTTGAACCTTTTAGTAGCCACCGTGCTGCAAGAACTAAATTGTCCCGTTTGACTGTATACTTCTGTGTGCTCAATGTTGTTTATTCTCATAACGACAATACTGCTTGTGTGATCATTCTTGAAATGATTGTTTGCTTTGTAAAAAGCTTTCTGTAAAATGTAGAAATCTTCTGACAGAAGTGTACAGTATGCAGCTCTGTGAGTCTTTAAGTGTGTGCGTGTGTGTTTTGCAAATTATTTCAAATGGTTTCTATATATTTACAAAAAATAAAAAGCCATTGAAAGGTGTAATCATTAAAACCAGATGGTGAGTGAAGTTAATAGAAGGACCAAAATATATAGGAGCAAATATTACCGTTCTCTCTGATGAAAACAAAGAGATATTATACCCCAAACTACCGAGAAGAAAACAACCATTATGAGTGTTCAGTGGCCGTCAGCTGGCAGGAGAGCAGCAGTGCGTCAGTGCTGGCGTAGCTGCCCCTGTGGAGCTTTGAGGAGCCTCTGTTCTGGTTGGCATCCTCCTTGCTTCTGCGCGTGTGTGTATTCATGCATTCACAGCTGAGAGAGAGAAGCAAATTGTTAAATAACTAATGTGGTAACGTTTTTCCCCTCATGTAAGCAGACTCCTGTGGCCTAAATGATCACACAAGCTTAAACAATAAGTGCTAATGCAACGTGCCCTCTCTCTCGCACAGAGGCATGTACAGCTGTCGGAATGAAACTACCGTGACGGATGGGTGCATTGATGTGTGGGTTAACGGGTGGAGAGGTAAAAGAAGAGGCGGATGTGTGAATGACCTTAGAGGTGTGTAGCTGCACCTCTCCTCTGCCTCCTGTCGGCAGTTGTGTGCGCGTGATGATTTCCTTCTTTCCTCAGGAAGAGCAAGAATGAATGGAATGTCCCCACCCACACACACTCCCTCTGCTGAGACAAACCATGTGTTCTGTACTACAGAGCAATAACAATCCTTCTTAATACCTGACAAGTATCATTCAGCAGGATGCAGTTCCGTGAAACTGCCAATGTGTCTGAAATACACGGTAAAGTCACCACTAGAGTACAGAACGAGAAAAACACACACAACTTGAGACCATGTTGTGAGGTAAAACAGTAGCTGTGACGCCAAATTGGGCCATGGCCGTAAAGCGGTGGGGGAAAGGGGGAGGCTTCCTCACTTCCTACCTTTCTAATTCCACACCCATCTTCAAACTCAGACTTTGTTTTGAACTCAACTACCCACCTGTAAATGTTTGTAATGCCACATTTGACCAGTGGTGTAAAGTGGGTTTTATATCGACTATGTTGTTTATTGCGAAGCTATCACAAACACAGAATCTGTCCACAGACAAACAGAAATATAAACACTGGACAAAGGGCTCAAAACAGCTTCCGTGGTAGTTCCCGATGCAGTAGGTATCTTCAGGATCACATTTTGCCATGATGACAATCACACAGACTCACGTGAAACCGATACCAGCGTCAACAGCTGTTAATGAATTAAATCACACAAAGACAAGCCACTTCAAAAAAATATATTTCTATGAATCTTCTTTATAAATGTACAGATAGAAGAAGCAAATATACCTATACATAATACTCCCCCTTCATTGGGGGTGGGTTGGTGTATGCGCTGTAACATTTGTTTGTTAGTTTGTATTACACCAAAAAGGTTAGGATTAATAAAAAAATAAAATGGTTTATCACTTGTTATCAAGTTAATGATGATTTCACTTCCAGATTAATTCTTTCCGAGAGAGTGTGCTGAGGAAATAAATGCCTTTCAGGTGGAGAAGGACTACATGGAGAAGGAAAGAGAAAGCTTCAACATTCTTCACATGAAGGTATAACCAAACGTTTTGAGTCTTAAACAAATAATGTGAATATAAACTAAGGGAAACTGCAGCAAACACTAGATATCGTTGAAGTGTTGTCAGTTGACATAACCATCTCAAACACCTGTCGGTTCACAATGTAAAGTACCCTACTTGGCCTGGTTCTTCAAATATCACTTTCACTCATGTCACCTTAAAACATTTTTGTAACATACAATCCATGTTTATTTCATATATTTTCTAACTGTCACTACCGGATTTTTGAAATGTGGCATAATAAATACGGGAAGCAGGCTTTTAAGGTTGGGAGTATGTATGAAGAGTTGCAGGTTTTTAATAGAGAAAAGTCAGAAACCAGCCTTCAAGAAAACGGTATAGGCAGCATAAACCAAATATTTTTCGAGTCATCATCCACACTTATCTCACTGAGCCTGTCACTGCAACCATTAATGTTACCAAAGTAGTATGAAAGTATGAATGAAATGTCAAAAAGCATAGGGGGTCCATTTATCTGCCACAAATACCCGGTAACACTTTATATTAAGGTACACAAATTAACCATCAACTAGTAATTAACATGCATATTAGCAGTATATTGGCTTTATTAGTCATTATAAAACACTTATTAATGCTTTATTCTGCATGACCATATTCTACAAGTAATATGCCATTAGTTGAGTTTTTCCTCAATAACCCTCTAATTAGTGCTTATTTATTGCAAGTAAGGAAGTTGTTGTACATGAGTTTTGGTCTTAATATGATCTGCTCAATATGGGCCTAATAAGGCAGTAGTGCCACAAGAATAGTAATTCTACCATAATAACACTTATTAACAAGACATGAAACTATAAGTGTTAATTGTGTCTAAATAATTCAAAATTAGGTATTTATATCTAATAATATGTGGTTAGGGTTGTAATGCTAAACCCTTCTACTCTCCATAGGAGTGGCCGTCCTGTAAAGATGACTGCAAGAGCACAGCGCAGAATGCTCAATGAGGTGAAGAAGAATCCTAGAGTGTCAGCTAGAGACTTAAAGAAATCTCTGGCACATGCTAACATCTCTGTTGACGAATCTACGATACGTAAAACACTGAACAAGAATGGAGTTCATGGGAGGACACCACGGAGGAAGCCACTGCTGTCCAGAAAAAACATTGCTGCACGTTTGAAGTTTGCAAAAGAGCACCTGGATGCACTACTGGCAAAATATTTTGTGGACAGATGAAACCAAAGTTGAGTTGTTTGGAAGGAACACACAACGCTATGTGTGGAGAATCCAAAGGGTTCACATACTTTTTCTTGCAACTGTATGAGATCATTAAGTGCCTTGTAACTTCTTTTTGTATAGTTTCACTCCGTTTGAATGTCAGTGGACTGCAAATAAGTCAATAAAGGAGCATGGATGCTCATTCCCTGGCTCTCAAAAGAGTTTGGCAGGCTGTTTAATCTAGGTTCACACTGAGACAATACAACACATAGAGAGAGCAGTACACCTATTGTGTAAGTACATACAAGCAGGTCACACAGTATGATCACAAATAAATAAAATCTGTTAAAAATCTGTTTTTATTAAAACGTACAGGCTGCATTATGTGTTCTCAGCCTTGGAGAAACTTGACATGTTTTGGTATGTGTCTGAACCTCTCTTCAGTGGTTCATTAATAAAACAGATATTTCAACGAGGTGTATTTACAAAGTGTGAAGAGGAGGCAACTTTAGAATAGGGAACGTGTTCATGTCAATTAGAGTCAAACTAATAGCTTATTGGTTATGAACAAGACTTCACTTTAAAATAGGGAACATATTCTTAGATAGAAATACCTAATTAGAGTCAAACTAATAGCTTCTTGGTTATGAACAAGACTTCACTTTAAAATGGCGAACATGTTCTTAGATATAAATACCTAATTTGTAGTTATTTAGACACAATTAACACTTATAAGTTAAGAGCCTTGGTGTCATCCTGGACAGCTCCCTCTCATTTTCACCTCACATAAATAACATCACCCGGACTGCCTTCTTCCACATACGCAACATCTCCAGACTCCGCCCATCCCTTACTTAATCAAACACTGAAGTCCTGGTCAATGCATTTGTCACGTCCTGCATCGACTACTGTAACGCCATCCTCTCAGGCATACCCACCAAGCTCATCAATAAACTACAAATCATACAGAACTCCGCAGCCCGGATCATCACCGGCACCAAGGCCTCCGAACACATCACCCCCATCCTCATCCAACTCCACTGGCTCCCTGTTCAATCCCGTATCAACTTCAAAAACCTACTGCTCACTTACAAAGCCCTACATAACCTGCCCCCCCCCTATCTGGCTGACCTTCTTCAGGAGTACACCCCCTCTCGCTCCCTCCGCTCCTCCTCTGCTGGTCTGCTGACCGTCCCCACGCCTCGTCACCATGGGTGCTCGGGCTTTTAGCTGCACTGCTCCCAGACTCTGGAACTCCCTCCCCCTGCACATCCGACAGTCTGACACAATCACCATATTCAAATCTCAATTAAAAACCCACCTGTTAAAATCTGCTTACTCACTGTAGTGTTCCCCATTATATGTTTCATTTGTGTCCACTTGACTGTCTCCTCCATGATTTCCTGTTTGTGTTTTTATCATGTTCTGTTGCCTATTAGCGTTTTCTTTTTTTCTTTCTTTTCTTTTCTTTATTTATTTATTTTTAACAAATTGTACGGTGTCCTTGGGTGTCATGAAAGGCGCCTTAGAATAAAATGTATTATTATTATTATATTATTTTATAGTTTCATGTCTTGAAGTTGTTACATAAGAAGAGATCATATTTGTTAAGTGTTATTATGGGAGAATAACTATTCTTGTGGTACTACTGCCTTATTAGGCCCATATTGAGCAGAGCATATTAAGACCAAAACTCATGTACAACAACTTCCTTGCAATAGATAAGCACTAATTAGAGGGTTATTGAGGAAAAACTCTCAACTAATGGCTTATTACTTGTAGAATATGGTCATGTAGAATACGGCATTAATAAGTGTTTTATAATGACTAATAAAGAGCCAATATACTGCTAATATGCATGCTAATGAACAACTAGTTGATGGTTAATTTGTGTACCTTAATATAAAGTGTTACCAAATACCCTTATTGATTGTCTCTAATAAAGACCTATGCAAATTAAATAAAATAAATAAAACAAGATATTGTTTGCATAGAGTGCATTAATGTAATGCGACTGTTCAAGTGATGGTGCGCAGCCTCCTGCCAGAGGGAAGTGGGGGCAAACAGTTTGGGTCCAGGGTGAGAGGGGTCGGCCACAATCTTCCTTCTTATACTTCTACTCCACTACATTCAAAAGGGAAATAATGTAATTGTACTTAAACAGTTTCAGCTACTTTCAACAAAATGCCTCTTAAAAATTAAATTAGTGGAGTGTGTGTGTGTGTGTGTGTGTGTGTGTGTGTGTGTGTGTGTGTGTGTTGGGTAGTTTGAGAAGACCACAACACACGCGTCCTGCACGCTGCAGACATGCCACACAGCAGAAACCCAACCCACCGTAGCAACACCCAACACTCCTTGGCAACCCAACCTGGCAAGGGGCCCAGGTCGCCTTGGCATCCTCTCTAATTCGGGACACACTTATCCCTCCCTCACGGGGTCTTCATGGTAACCTTTCAGCGTGAGCGAGCCTGAGATATGGAAACAGTGTGTGCTGCAGTATGCAAGGGGCACAGCTGAGCGGTCAGCTGGAGTCCAGGGAATGGCTGAGCTCAGGGAAAACACACACATGCTTACACCCACATATACCACCACTGGCATTTTATAATGTGCTGGACAGGGTGGGGTCAGTGGTTTTAAACAGTGGCACAATACTTTAGGTTAAAGTATGTCTGGTTTCTACAGGGGGTCCAAAGTATGACCTTTAATGAAGCTGTCTGCCCCCTGACACGGATGCAAGACTTTAAGGTCAACTAAAATCCAAAAGTTTCAGGAAAAAAGATTCTCTCTCTTTTAGTCCTGATCCATTTATATAAAAACCTATCTGAAAATGAGCTGATCAGATTTTGGCCACTTTGTGATGTCATAACGATTTTTTGGCTTGTGTAACCATTAGCCAATAACCAACCAAGGTAACACTTGCAGTGACGTGTCCTAAAACCCGGAAGTAAGCTGCGCATGGGTTCCCTTGACAAAAAAGCAATGGGATTTCTCCATGGGATTTTGGAAAATAGCTCTAAATAAGATCTGTGGGAAACAAACCTATTAGACAAATGCACGTTCTGTTCAGCCAGATAATATCCACATGTCTACCCTACTTTCATCATTTTCTAATCATGAATCCTTCCATCCATCTTCTCCTGCTTATCCGTGGTCGGGTCGCGGGGGTAGCAGTTCCAGCAGAGAACCCCAAACTTTCTTTTCCCTGGCCACATCAACCAGCTCTGACTGGGGGATCCCAAGGCGCTCCCAGGCCAGCGAAGAGATATAATCCCTCCACCTGGTCCTAGGTCTACCCCTTGGTCTTGTAACATTACAAATAGTCAGAAAATATTATTTACAATATTAATAAAACTATGAATTCAATTTTAACTGATTGACAAGGCAAAACACTGCACAGCGGCAGCAGCATTAAAGGAAAAATATCGTCTTACCTTGTGTTGGGGCTTCACAAAACTCCAAATGTAGCCTGGGGTGGCACTAATGAAGACCCTCATTAGAGCAGATACATCCACATTGTCCAAAATGTTACTATGGACATGCATCAAAGTCAGATGTGTCAGTCTCTTCTGAGTCATATTACTCTAGTTGTAGAGGTGGTGGGCTGAGGAGTAGCTGGTGGTCCACTCTTTTTATTGCGTTGTTTGTTGGAGAAAAAAAATCCAAAATCCTTTTTTGCGCCATTCTAGAAAGTTGTCACTCTGCAGTGTGTGTGTTGCGTCAAATACGTCACTCTCCCACGACCTAGATGACTCGGATTTTATTTATTTGGAAAATAAATTCAAGCCACCTGACTGATACAAATATATACTATGACTATTATATGCTACTGTATACAGCTAATTTTATTTTAAGTAAAATCATAACTATTTTATGCAGTTTAATCATTTTTATTTAGGTGGTCACTCAGTTTTTCAAATGTACACCACTCGCCAACAGGGGGTGCTGCAGCACCCCCAGCACCCCTACTTCCCACGGCTATGCCCAGGAGTAACACCAACGCGGCCTCCACCATGAGATACTGCTGCTACAGCCCCGGCCACCGTGCCAGGAGATTCCACTAAAGTAGGCAGACTCAAAACCCCTGTTCAACTAGTCCAGTTAGCAAAGTAGCCTTGAGTTCACTTTTAACAAGAGCAGAGGAGACAGAAACGTGATAATGGTCAGCAACTAACTGCAAATCAACCTTCCTTCGCCAGTCTAACTGACCCACAGTAGGACTGGCCACAAACTGCTCCAAAACAAAAGCCAACCTTAGCAATGGCTACTTACAATTAAAAAAAATAAAATGTTTTTAACAAACTTCCCCAGATCCTGCCTACCAAACTTACCTAACTATCGTCTGGAGCGTGCCGGGCTCGAGGCGACTTTAAAGGCAAACATCAGCGGCCGAAACCCTGAAACGCCTGCCCCCAACAGGGAATAAATCCCCACCCAGGATTACCCCGAAAATAAAAAAGGCAAAATAAAAAATGAGTGCCTGAAGGAAAGACTGATTCAGCCCAACTAGACACTCCCCTATCTAAACTGAGGAAGCTTTTAAACAGTAAGATACTTCACAGCCAATGCTACCAAACACAATATCAACGCTAAACCACAAACATAATACTCAATCTTTGTCTCAAAGATCGGACAAGCCCCCATTTGTTACGTTCCCTCTAAATCTAGGGGTACCAAGGGAAGTAACAAAACACAACGTTGATCAGGTACGAGAGAAAAGAGAGGAATCTGGAGTCACGAACAGGCCTTTTAATAGTCAAAAAAATAACACGGGCTGCTCACCAGCTAACTTGCACATTAAACTAGTGTCCCATATCCAGGAGCACATCTCTTAATGATCTACAGAACACAGGTTGTACGCATGCAGCCAGTGGAGGAAAATGGGCAATCACTGCAGTCTTCCTCCGGTCCTATATGGAGGCCCTGATTGGGAATTAAGAGCACCTGGGGATAGGCTGCACCTGGGGACAATCAGGCTGCACCTAAGGAATCAGAGGGAGAGAGAGAAAGACACACACACACACAAACTGAGGTTACCTACTGTAACCCCAGCTTCTATGAGTAAATGGCGCAGCCCTCTAAGGCTATCGCTATTGGGTAATCCCCCTGCGCCCCTGCGCAGCACTGAAACACTTGTAGCCCACGCCCACCCGCAAGGTGGGCCCCACCCTCGGGCTTCCTTCCGGTATAAATAGGAAGGAGGCCCGACAATCTGCTCCCATACAAATAACTTTTCTTCAGCTATTCGTAGAGCCAGTGGGGCCCAGCACTTATGGCGCGTTTCCACTGCAGGCCTCGCTCGGTTTGGTTAGGCCTTATTAGGCCCGGCTCACTTTAATGCTGCGCTTTGTAGCAGATATCTCTGCTCCGCACCGATCCTATATGAGTTTGTTTTAAAATAAGGAAAACTCAAAACAACCAGGATAGGGGTTAAATAATAATCTGTTTTAATGATAAAAGGTAAGAATACAATACACTTCTCAAAGGGGTAGACCCACCCCTGCCCTGGTCCTAATGCCGGGAGAACATCATCAGTCTTGACGGCAGGAGGAAAAGAGACCGGACACAAGGACTCAACAGGAGATATTGTAAAAACAACAGGAGGAGCTGTGTGGATGGTCCTCCCTTACAGGTCATCTATTGGCCCATATACAAACGATGGACTTTCGTCTTCAGACTTCCCTCTCTGCTCCCCTCCCCCATCATTTCTAGTCTCCTGTCATGCAAAAGCTGCTTCTATTTCATACAGAGTAATTAAACATGTTTAAGCCAACCACTCCATAATGTTGTAGCAATTTAGTCCCCACACATGAAAGAATCAAACAGAGAAGTCAATAAAACACAAGTACAGGTATCGTTTTGAGCAGTAATCCCATCTAGCTGCTGCAATAGACACACTTCTTCCCCAAACATCTTTAACGCACACACATCTTTATCATTAACAGAAGTTGATTGTTCTTGTAGCCTAAGGGCTTCTGTGAACTTCCCTTCACCTCGGAGTCTGCTTTACTGGACTGAATACATTTATTGATAATTCAGAAGGACTATTGTCTCTCTTAACTGTGTGACTCAATTCTCAAGGCTTTTTCTGGGTCTGCAGGACATGCATCATTAATTACAAGAATGTAACTGCATTAAATCTGAGGAAAATCCCCCTTTGGCTTCCCCTGTTACTTGCCCAGACTATTGATCATTAACAGAGAAACTCAAGGGGCCTCCTTCCATATCTGGAAATTGCAACAAGACTTTCTGCCATTCAAACGTAACACACTTCTTATATATCAGGTGATATAATCTTCAATTCTCCACAGCTTCCATTACAGTTTAGGAACGGGGGTAGTTACTATAGTAACGCAGTGTAGGCGGAGCCGTGACGTCATCTTCAATGAGAGCCCCAGAAAAACAACACAGCCGTTAGCTCTTAGCACTCAGAGCTCACAGCTCTTCATATCTGTTCAGAAACTAGACAAAAGTTAAACAAGTACAAACCACAGACTGCCTGTGTCATGGCGAATACAGTCGCTGGTTTATTTATGTCTGTATATGCCGTTGTTGTGTGTGTGGACCAAGCGGCAAACTGTGGGGTAGAGCCGGGAAGCCAATACGGAAGTGCCACACACTGCAGTTCATATATTGGCCGATAGGCGATGGCTGCAGAAAGGAGCAATTTCCATAGACCCCCATGTTAAAATGCCCGATTTTACAGCAGAAAAAAACATGTTTCTACCCCTGGCTCCATACATTTTATTATCGATATAGTTAGATTCCACCTTCATGATTATGGATCTGTGAGTGAATTGTTTTCTAACGCGACCCTTTATATTTATATTAGGTCTTAAAGTTTGTGCATACATTAGGGCGTGGTCACTTTGATTGACAGATACGTGCCTCACTGTCAGCTAACAGCAACTTGTCCAATCTGCTAGGCTACAACCATAGAGGCTACAACGTTAGTTAGTTGTAGTTACTGTACTTGATCCTTTAGCTGTGTTCGTGGTGATCGTGCCTGTTAGGGAATATTGTTACAAATACCAGATAATTAAAATGTCGTGCTGTGCGCTTGAATGTACTAACAGATCTTCCAAGAAGTCTACTTTCAGCTTTTTTCGGTGAGTAAAATGATAATATTATACATGTTAACCCCGTTAGCAGGTGTTTGTGTGCTTGTTAGCTTAGCCTGTTATGTAGCTTATTAGCCAGCTAAGGACGTAACCCTTTATACATGTATACAGTTTAGTTTATGATTCAGCCTTGGGTAAGACTTTTATACTATATGGCTATGACGCCCATAATGCTAAACGGGAGCAAATGTTAAAACGGGTGGGCCGCCGGAGTCCACGCCGCCGAAGCTAACGGGGCTGCAGGGTGCTAGCTCGCTAGCGCGACCCGGCGGCCGTAGCTAGCACCCTGGGGCTCCGTTAGCTTCGGCCAGCGGCGGAGTCCGGCGTTATAACTGGAGATCAAGGAATGCATCGTAACGCGGACTTGGTTCGCCTGCAGCCCGCTGTAGTATTAGCTAAATAAATGATATTGAGCAAGGCTTATTAAGCTGAACACCGCCACAATTATTCTGCTATGTATCGGTACTTATTTTATTTTATTAACGTGTGAATGACAAGCATTAAGAATAATACCAAATAGCTAATCATCTTGCAGATTGTCTCGTTTGATTATGAATGTAACGTTTATATAGTGGAACTACACTGTTTTATCAAAACCAAAGTGCCACGCAGTGACTTGGTATGCATGTATTTCAGCAGGAAATGTGCAACCTAAATGACATTTACCAACACAGACTATATAGAAATATTTGTAAAAGTTGTTCATGCGTTACTAAGTGAATATGGCATTAACCCTCCTGTTGTCTTCGGGTCAAATCTGACCGATTTACTACTTTCATCAATCATGTTTTACATTCGATTGATACTGAGAGCATGTTAGCTTAGCTTCTTAGCCTGAGCTAGGACTCGAACGTCACGCTCGTTGGCAGCAGGTCCCGCCCTGTCCCGCCTCGGCTCCGCCTCTTTGCCCTTATAGAGAGGCGAAGTCCCTCCCCTTCCGAAAGCCTCCATGGGACCCCGGAAGCGGAAAATTATACATTGAAGTCAATGGAGAGAGAAAGGTTATCTTTTGATCCCGTTTGAATTGTGCCACGAATGACACATATGATGTTTGTCAATTTAAAAGAACATTTTGCAAGTCAAAAAAATAAAAATGTGTCGTAAAACTGTGAAGTTACACATTTTTTCGTGTGAAACCGCTCAGTGAACTACAGGTCTCTCGTCTCGCACAATACGCGTCACCAACATAAAGATGGCCGTCACGTTAGCACATTTCACCACATTCTTTCAGAATGAGAATAGAAGTATTTTACGAGGTGAAAATCACTACAAGTCTGGGCACGTTGAGAGCTGTACCTATATGAAAGGGGAGTTAGTCGGTTCTGTAAGAGCCAGCATGCGGGACCGGCTTTACAAGGTTTCGGTGAGTAATATGAGTGCAATGTGTAACGTTAATGTCAGCTAGCTAACATTAGCTAACAAGGTACACTAACGTGTTTTGTTTTAGCAACTAGTTTTCTCCTTAAGAACTTCGTGGTCTCTGTGTATGCTGTGGATAACATTAGTGTTCACAAGAACAAGGTACACTCCCGTGTTTTGTTTTAGTTGCTCTTCAGATTGAAGCGGCCAGTTTTATATCGACTATACTGTATGTGTGATCTCCTTTTTCTCGTTGTGTCATTTGAGTTTATTTGCTGTGTGTCGATTCAAGGATTTTGGTTATCTAGTCACAGCTGTTTGTGACTCCCTCTGGTACACCGGTATGTGTTTTCCTAATGTAGAGAGCATTGATTAATTAATAAACTACACACTGAGTCTAGATCCTGACCAAATCCTTTTTTATTGTTGATCAAATGTTTTTCAAAAATGTATTCATACACATTTAGAAAAATACAATGTACAATCACAAACAATACAACACAAATTACAAAAAATACAGAAAAAACAAACAATAACAACAGACAAGAGGACAAAACTATGGAAAAATAAACCCTCCCACCCCCAGATCCGGACCATCCTTGTATTATTGCTCATTCAATCTATTTAGCATGCTAACAAATGGTACTTACTTTATTTTTACAGATCTGCATGGGAGACGATGGCGCGATGCAGAGCGTTGTCTGTGATTGTGCACAGGAGATGTACAAATGCAGCCACGCTGCAGCATTGGCAATATTTGCCATGTGGCAGATCAGCTCCACAGATGTTGAGTGCCAGTGGAGGAAGCCTGGCACTTCCAAAGTAGTCCAGCCGGTGTCTCAACTTTACCAACAGCGAGAGGAGACATACAACCCACTGGCCAGAGACATCGCCAACTGTCAACTGGGGGGTTGTAAACGAGGCCGAAGGGGTGAAGGCTTTTGTGGAGGCCTATCAAGTGACAGTGTTCGAATCGAGTCTGGTCTCTTTGTGAGTGAGTCGGGTGTTTTGGGAGCATCACCCGATGGACTTGTGCAGCCATCTGCCCTGCTGTAGGTGAAGTGTCCACACAGCCAGAGGAACATGACCATCGCGGAGGCAGTCCAGTTACCATCCTTCTGTCTCCGTGCGGAGGGTGGGTCATATATTCTCAAGGAGAATCACCCATACTGGCACCAGGTCCAAGGGCAGCTGCACATCACAGACCGGAGTCTCTGCTACTTTGTTGTGTGGACCACGAAGGAGGCGATCATCATCCCCATCCCCAAAGACCCTGCATGGCATGGAAATCTCCTCCTCCTGGAACAATTCTACACCCAGCATATGCTCCCTGTGTTGGCCAGTAGAGAGGAGGACATTTCAATAAACATACTCTTAACACCCTCGGACTCTGCGTTGTGTTTCGTATGTGTGATGGGGTGTTATGCAGAGGGGAGGAAAACAGGACACAGCAGATTGGGATTGTGGTGGAGATGCTGAGCAGTTATTTAATTGTTGCATGTAATTATTATTATACTGCGTGCTTCTTAGTTATTCCATCTTTTGCTGTAACATGGATCTGTATGTAACTCTATATTTACTTGTTATCTACCACACTTCCTTCTACATCATACACCATCATTATACATGATGGTGTATATAGGATATATATATTTGTATACATATCTGTAAATTGTATAATTTTATTTAAACGTCTTTTTGATCTCTCAAACTGAGTAAGATTGACAATAAAGTTGACTTTGAAAAATATATATATTCTTTATGAAAATAGTTGACTGTTGTCAAATGAATCCAAATGAAACGTTGGACTGAACTACAACTACGCCTTTAAATCTCTACGGACTGTTTTTCAGTGGGATGGCAAGTTCCTATCTTTAAACATTTATTAGTTTTTTCTCAGAACAGATTTGATTTTCTGAAGTTAATTTAACTTTGCCGACCATGTAAGGTCATCATTAAAAGGTACAATCAATTTGTTTAGGGTTGACTAAAATAATGAAAAACATTCATTTGGATAATTTACTGACAGAATAAGAAACTCAATGATGCTCTACTCACCTGTTCCCTTTTTATAAAGTGAAACAGTTGAAACGATAGATTTTAGTAAACTTAAAAACAACCTTCTCCAAAAGCTATCAAGGAATATACCGAATACTTGTTTTAGAACTTTATTACATATTTGTATATACATAGTTTGAATGATCCATAATTGACAGAAGCTTGTGTTTACACTGACCTGTTACTCATATATTAATGTCTTTGTAACTTCAGTAAACCACTACCTCACTAATTTATTTCATTCATCACGGTTCAGTAAACTAAGTGATACATGAACCAGTTTAATCATTATAATAACGTAGGATTGCAACTCTTTGAAAATGTATGTGGCTCTTAAAAGAGCTGTTGTGTTTGGGTGTGCTGGTCTCAGGTCAGTCTAAGCCAGTGGTTCTCAAAGTGGGGGGCGCGCCCCCCAGGGGGGCGCAGAGGCATGACAGGGGGGGCGCGAGAGACCAGGGGGAAAAATGGTTATTTAAAAAAAAAAAAAAAGATTAAAAAAAATAAATAAATCATATTTGAAATATTATTGATTGAAAATAATATGATACAGTACTATTACATCTGGGTCTCTGTGTTTCATTAAAGCTTGGCTCTGTGTGTGTGTGTGTGTGTGTGTGTGTGTGTGTGTGTGTGTGTGTGTGTGTGTGTGTGTGTGTGTGTGTGTGTGTGTGTGTGTGTGTGTGTGTGTGTGTGTGTGTGTGTGTGTGTGGAACGAGCCATTTTGTGTGTGTGCGCGAGTGAGAGAGAGAGAGAGCGCACCGGTACCAGAGATTGTTGTTGTTAGCTTCTGGTGCTAGCGAGCTACGCTAACGGATATAAGGAGTTTTTTCAACAACAAAGGCTCAGTGAGCTAAAGGACTCTCTCAGTGTTATCTCAGTGGGTCTCAAACGTTTTGGTCACCATTAATGTAAACAATTATTTCCGAGGCACACGTTTATATGATCATTATAGTTATAAAATAAGAGAATACATTAAAAACAGGTATGAAATACTATATATTAAAAAAAGAATACAGTTTAAAAGGGGAGTGATTTGTAAAATATCCATAAAGAAAAAGTAAATCTGTTTACAATTCTGTTTCAAATGGGTGTTGAGAGATGTATCCATAGATCTCTTCATTTTGCTCTCAAAGTGCACCAGATTGATGCTTTTAACTTCAATATTTAAAAATCTTCCCGGGGGAGCTTGCCCCCAGACCCCCCTATGTGAGATCCACACACCACCTATAAAAATAGTACTTTACCCCTGCTTACACCTATATGCCGTGAGCTGATTATCGAGCCTTCATGGTAACAGTCGCGGGTACACTATGTATATGCGTGGGGAGTGTTGCAGTAGAACATTCCACTGTAGCGCCCGGTACATTAATGGGAAACCCTAAATGTTTGAGCACCCTCTATGAAACGTCAAGCTACCTCACAGCACCCCCAAAATAAATCTCTGGCGCCGCCACTGAGCCTGACTATTTGTGTTGGGGGGGCCCGACTTTTTTTTTCCTCCAAAGGGGGGGCCTGACAGAAAAAGTTTGAGAACCACTGGTCTAAGCCCTCTCTCCGCGGATGCGGCGGGCCAGCTGGATGTCCTTGGGCATGATGGGGACCCTCTTTGCTTGGTTCATCTTACTGGGGGGCAGCTACATGGATGTCGGTGCAGTCCACAATCATTGCGCAGTTGAAGGCAGAATGAATTTATTATTGACTCCGAATGAAGCACAACTTCATGTCATACAATGCAATGACTTTATTTGTAATTGTGTAAAAAAATATGAGCATTGATTAGCAAGCAGGACCTGCAGGAACAGAGAATGGTGATGGAGCTGGGAAGAGAGAAGAATAAAGAAAACAGATCAACTTTATTATCGGATATTAAAAATTCAATTTCAAAACAAGTTGCCGCTCCTACAGTTTTCTAGTATGTAAAGATGATTTCACATGACCTATGCAAAATATCACACTCAATACATGTGTGTCTCTGGGGGGTGCATTGTGCCTTTGATGTATATAAATAATATACCATAACCAAATACTATTACGTACAGTGGAAATCAGGTTGCCAGAGCAGGTCAGTGTGCATGTTCCTCAACGTCTCAGCAGTTACAGGTGAGGTAAAGAAAATAAAAGAGAAAAAGGTCAGTAACAACACTTTAAAGTAACAACACTTTGAATAATTATCTCTTCTAACAATTTTCTCTCAATAAGCACACAACGACTGTCTTTCCAACAAACAGATTGTCATCACAATGAAACACGTCCAGAAGAATGTCATGCAAAGCTCCATGCCTGCCTTCGACTCTCCCTGAACTGCTTCCTTAGCACCCGGTGGAGGGCGCAGTAGGCTACTCTTCAAAAGTTTCACGAAATACTTACCATCATGTTTGGTTACTGTTTAACATTTTGGTTTACTTCATGTAATAAAATAATAACTTCATGGTAAGGCTACTAAAAATGACAAGGCTAAGTAATGTAATGCTAACTAACGTGCTCGCTACTCGTCGCTACTAGCTAGGTAGCTAACTTGACTATGTTCTATGCACAACATGTATATTACCTATGATATTACCTGATATGTCTGATCCAGCGACTCCTGGTCCTTTCATCAGACGGGAATCGATAGAAGGAGCAAGTGGTATGATCACTTTTATGACTACAACCTGGTACAAAGCACACAGGCATCTTGTAAAAGTGAATTTATTTTTAGCGATCTATAATTTATTGGAGGGAATAAATCAGTTATGAGATATTCTTCTTCTTCGCTTTAATTACGAGTCTTATTATAAATCACCGAGCATGCCTGTGACATCACTTACGCGACCCAGAATGGGATTTGGGATTTGTAGTCTTTGTAGTAGCGTATTTTTCATAGTCTTATATTTCAGCAGTTTTACGACAAAATGTGACTTTTTTGACATGGAAATGATTGTTTAAGATTGACAAACATCATATGTGTAGTTCGTGGCACAATTCAAACGGGATCAAAAGATACGTGTTCTCTCTCCATTGAATTCAATGTAAATTTTTCGCTTCCGGGGTCCCATGGTCCGGAAGTAGATGGGCGTGACTTCGCCTCTCCATTTGGAGAAGGCGGGAGAAGGCGGGAGTTAGACTCTGACGACACCGTCGAGCCGTTAGTGGCCGACTCCGCTTACTAAGGGCTTCACGGCAACTCTGCAGAATCCTATGGGTGACGTCACGGACCCTACGTCCATTTATATATACGTCTATGGTGTGGACGGTCGGAGCATATATAACGTTAGCTTAGCCAAGCTCCATTTAGAAAACACGCATTTTAAAAGGGTTTTTCGCCTGCCGTCTGTCTGCAGACTTGTCAAAGCATTAATTCATGGTTTTTACTAACCGGTATCAGTATGTTGTTACTTCGGCATCATTTTGAAACGTGTATTACAATTAAATCACGGTCAAATATGTTCATCTTGTTGTAGTTGTAGCCCCCTTGCCAGCGATTCTCTCTCTAGTTTAGCATACTCAGCCCGACTCAGCCTGGTTGTTCCTGGCCATAGAACCACGATTTTATGGGGCCAGAACAACTGTGAATTAGGACCCGCTAGTCGGTACTAGGCCAAGTGGAAACGCAACCAAAAACGGGCCCCGCACGGCTCGGCACGCTTAAAGCGAGCTACCCGCTGCAGTGGAAACGCGCCATTAGAGGGCTGCGCCATTTACTCATAGAAGCTGGGGTTACAGTAGGTAATCTCAGTTCTATTTCGTATATGGCTTTGCCCTCTAAGGCTATCGCTATTGGGTTAAGGGCGAAGCATGATGTAGTCTGCGCCCCACTGGGTCCGCCCGGCACTAGAAGCACAGACACACCTGCTCAATAACACCCCCCTGCCTGTTGTGCCATGTGTAATGGCGCATCACCGTCCCTGGAACATAGCAAAACATGCCTATCTTCCCTGACGGGGTGAAGGCTGGGAACAATACATACCAGCCACTGTGAGAAAGTAGAAACGAAGGTCCCACCTTGTCCAACGATCATAGAGGGGGAACAGCAGCTCTCTGCGTGTCAGACCGGTAGGAGAGCGCCCAGCTGATCCCTGATCCCTGACGTCACTCACTCTGACCAGGCACTCCGTACAAAGTGTGTCAGAGGAAAAAGGAACCTCCCTCCTATAAGAGGGAAAAGGAGCTGCTCTCCGCATGCCGAGAGGCAGGGGAGAGGCGCACAGCTGGATCCCTGACGTCACTAGTTCCGACAGGACACCAGTACAGGGTGCGTCAGAGAGGAATGGGAGACATCCCTCAAATAAAAATGAATAAATGAACAGGGAGAGGACCAAGATGCAGCCGTGCAAATATCTTCCACTGACATTCCTCCGTGCAAAGCCGTGGAGGAGGAAATTCCTCTGGTGGAGTGCGCATTGATATTCTCCGGGGGCTCCACCCCAGAGGAGACATATGCCTGTGACACAGCCTCACACAGCCAGTAGCCACTTTCACACCGCAGGACTTGCCGTACTTTAGTGCCGGCACTAAAGTACCACGGCACTAAAGTACCACGGCACTGAATCCGCCAGGGGGCTAGTGCCAATCGCATTCACACCGCAGTACTTTCCCTGAGGCAAGATTACGCTGACGTCACTTCGTCTTCTTCTTCTCTGGGTTTACTGGCAGGCCGCAAAACCACTTCACGGCGAGTACAAAAAAAAACGAGAGAAGAAGAACTACACGGGGAGGGGGTATAAAGCCCACCCGCTGTATGAGGCGTTTGTTTACTTTCCGACCTCAGACATGATGGAGTTCATAAGGGTAATAAGGGTAATTTACAAATAAAATACCCCATTATAACAATGGACTTTATCTTTATGTATTTATTATATATTACCCCCTCAGGCTGATTTTGGAAAAGGACATTAACCCTTGTTTGGTGTTTTTCCCTTATTTATCTAAAACAAATGACATGATAAATTACTTGTGTTTATGTGTGTAAGACTTGTGTTTCTGCCCCTGCCATTGCTGCACAAGGTTGCAACATTGTAGATAAATTCAACCACCTACACCTGTCTGCTCTCACATTCTTCTATTCTGCAAATTTGGGGGTGGGACACAATAAATAAAGCTTCGCCAGTTTGTTTGTTTTATTGCACAGTCAAGACATAACAATAACGGCATCACGCTGTTCCAGGTGTGTCGTATGCGTGTAAATTGAAGTTAAATAAAAGTGTGAAATGTAAAATAAAGTGTAAATAGTTTCAAAACAATGTAACAGTGGCAATATATATAGCAGCAGACACACCTTAGTGCAAGTTAGGTGTCAGTATTAAAAAACAGTGGCAATATATATATATATAATAACAATAGAAAATCGTTACCACTCTTATTATTGTGGTCTTTAATTTTTTTATAGTCCTGCCTGAGTTTCTTTATTTTTACCTGGCATCCGTGTGCACTGTGCACGATTCCCAGCTCAAGTAGCTTTTGCGAACATCGCTCAAAACATTTGGAGTTGGGAACTGCTTTCTGTAGAAGCTGCTGCATCCCGTCCTCAGAGTAAATTGCCAGAAGCGCCGACACTTCCTCATCATTCCACCGCTCCGGTGTTGTAGTACGTGTGGTCATAACTACTTTAAAGTACAAAAAACGACTCGCTCAGGTGTGGATGTGGTTTTGTAGCGAGGAAAAAAATGGCTGCCTAACAAAAAAAATCAGAGTCTAACGGGGCGTGATTTGCAATTCGCCCAGCCAATAGAAATAGAATAGAAATTGGCACTCTTTTATCACCAGGTTCGTACCACCTCTCTAGCAGGGACTGAAAATGGCCAAAATAGTTCCCGGCACTGAGTAGTCCCGGCGGTGTGAACGTGACATTATTGGTACTAACGGAACTAAAGAACCAAAGTACCAGGGAAAGTCCTGCGGTGTGAATGCGGCTATTGTGACAGCCGTTGCGCAGACAGAGGTTGCCCGATCGAGCGCTCTCTATAATGGACAAACAGGCGCTGAGAACGGCGCCAGGCCGCCGTGTGCGCCACATAGCAAGACAGCGCGCGCACCGGACAGAGGAGATGAGATGTGGCTTCTTCCTCCGATTTATGAGGAGGCGGAAAAAACCCATCCAGGGTGATCACTCTTGACCTAAAGGAGCTTGTGATGACCTTTGGCATAAAGGCTGGGTTAGGGCGTAGCACAGCCGAACTGCCATCTCCTTGGATCCGGAGGCATGACGGAGCCACAGAGAGAGCGGACAAATCACTCACCCTTTTCGCTGATGTTAGAGCCAAAAGCAGTACTACTTTGGCTGATAACATTTTAAGGGGAACCTGCTCTAAAGGTTCAAATGGGGCTTTGCTTAGTGCTCGTAACACCAAAGCCAAATCCCACTGAGGCGCCAGTGCGCGTGATACCGGTCTGAGTCTTCGTACTCCTCGCAGAAAACGTTTCGTCAGGGGGTGACAACAACGTCCCTGCTCCGAAACCCACGTGACAAGATGATATGGCAGCCGCATATACCTTGATTGTGTTGAAAGCCAAATTCCTGTCCAACAACAGCTGGAGCAATGACAGCACGTGAGGCAGGGGGCACGTAATGGGGTCCAGGCTTCTTTCTACACACCAACGCTGGAACGCTGCCCACTTGGCTGTGTAGGACGCTATGGTAGACGCGGCCCTGGCCCTCTGAATGGTACGTACAACATCTTGAGAGAGACCCAACCCCTCTAATACCTCATTCACACCAACGGTGTTTCAGGGCCGGTTCGGAGCTGGAGCTTGAAAAGCACCGGGTTTTCCTCTGCACACCGCAGTGGAGCAGCCTCTTAGCTCCGGAATCCGGTTCGTTTCAAGCACCAAACAATTGTCCGGCCAGAGCAAAAGCACCACATACGTCACGCTTACGTCGAGGCGGGTGCAGGGGCAGAGACAGATCAACTCCTGAACAACAAAAAGCCCGCGTTTTATCCAGTTTGTACACAACGATGGAGAAACTTAACAAGAGTTTCAGAGTTTCAGTGTTTCTGCCATATACTGTATATATAAAGGTTTCTGCTCATGGTGAAGCAACGTGTCTGCGTGTTAAGGTGGAACCTGAGCATTAACGTTGATCACCTCTCATTATAACTCATTATAAATCTATAAAACAATAAATATTAAACTTTACTTCACGTGTTCATTTGAGAACAGCTGTTACATACCTGGGTGAAGGTTACAGTTCATTTAAATGAAAGATAAAACGTTACTCCCAGGGGCGTCGCCTGGGGTAGGCATCCGGGGCTTTAGCCCCGGATGTTTTTTCTTTAGCCCCGGACAAATTCTCCCTCAATAATATAATACATTAACCTACTTTACCTATAGGACGGACGGCAGAAATGTAATTTCCCATGTTCAGTGAATGCAACACAGAGGCAAGACGACGCCACCAGACCAATCAGAGAGTTGCATGGAAATAAACGTGTTTTATTGGCTGACAGGTACGTACCTCTCCTCTGTGACAATGTTTAAACTTTAAACTGTCAGCCCCGGACGCGGAGATTCTGAAGATGGACATTAGACATTTCTTTAATAAAAAAGACGGCAATTCTCAAGTGGTGGCTCACACAACAACCCCAGAGCCACCACCTGAGCCAGATGAACAAGGTATGTACCTGTCAGTAAACTTACAAGTTATGCGAACATGTAAGCAAAGCATACATTATAGCTACGTTGATGTTACTTTGAATCGCGCGGGTAAGCTAAATCGTTAGCAAGTAGCTATAGCTAGCCAGATATATTAAATAAACACTTTGTCATACAATCTAAATGTTGTGTTTTTTTAGCGTTACTTGGTGATTTCAAAGAAAGCTCTCTGGGAAATGTTGACTTACTGTCTGTGTTCGACATTACATTTTACATTACATTGCATTTAGCTGACGCTTTTGTCCAAAGCGACTTACAATAAGTACATTCGACCAGGAAGACACAACCTTGAAGAAAACAGAATCATATAAGTACATCAGGTTTCATAGAGCCAAACATTTCAAGTGCTACTCAACTGGCTTTAGGTAAGCCAGTCCTTTATTAGTATAAAAGTGCTTCGTTAATAGTTCTAACGCTCGAAGTGGAGTCGAAAGAGATGAGTTTTCAGTTTGCGCCGGAAGATGTGCAAGCTATCTGCCGTCCTGATGTCAATGGGGAGCTCATTCCACCATCTTGGAGCCAGGACAGCAAACCCACGTGTTTTTGCCGATGGGAACTTGGGTCCCCCTCGCAGCGAGGGCGCAGCGAGTCGTTTGGCTGATGCAGAGCGTAGTGCACGCGCTGGGGTGTACAGTTTAACCATGTCCTGGATGTAGGAAGGGCCAGATCCATTCGCAGCATGGTAAGCAAGTACCAGTGTCTTGAAGTGGATTCTAGCAGTTACCGGAAGCCAGTGAAGGGAGCGGAGGAGCGGAGTGGTGTGGGAAAATGTAGGAAGGTTGAAGACCAGACGAGCCGCTGCATTCTGGATGAGCTGCAGAGGTCGGATGGCACATGCAGGTAGACCAGCCAGGAGGGAGTTGCAGTAGTCTAGGCGTGAGATGACGAGAGCCTGGAACAGAACCTGAGTCGCTTTCTGTGTCAGCTGGGGACGTATCTTCCTGATGTTGTAAAGCGTGTATCTGCAGCAACGGGTTGTAGCAGCGATGTTTGCAGTGAAGGACAGGTTGTTATCTAGGGTCACACCCAGATTCCTTGCAGTCTGAGTCGGGGAAACAACTGAGTTGCCGATGTTGATTGTTAGGTCAAGAGTGGGACAATCTTTTCCCGGGAGGTAGAGCAGCTCAGTCTTGTCAAGGTTGAGCTTGAGGTGGTGAGCAGACATCCACTGAGAGATGTCAGCTAGACAAGCAGAGATGCGTGCAACGACCTGGGTCTCTGAGCGGGGAAAGGACAGAATTAATTGGGTGTCATCAGCGTAGCAGTGGTAAGAAAAACCATGCAGGCTAATGACTGATCCGAGCGAGTTTGTGTACAGGGAAAGAGGAGGGGACCAAGAACAGAGCCCTGAGGGACCCCTGTAGTTAATTGACAAGGGTCGGACTCAGACCCTCTCCAAGTCACCCTGTAGGTACGGTCTTTCAGGTATGAGGTGAGGAGGGAAAGAGCAGAGCCTGAAACTCCATGTTTTTGGAGAGTGCGAAGGAGGATCTGATGATTCACCATGTCGAATGCAGCAGACAGGTCCAACAGGATGATGACAGAGGAGATGGATGCCATTTTGGCAGTGTGCAGTTCCTCCATGACAGCAATGAGAGCAGTTTCTGTGGAGTGACCTGCCTTGAAACCAGACTGGTGCGGATCCAGAAGGTTGTTCTGATTGAGATAACAGGAGAGTTGTTTAAAGACAGCGCGTTCAAGTGATTTAGACAGGAACGGGAGGAGAGAGACAGGCCTGTAGTTTATAACATCAGACGGGTTGAGAGTGGGTTTCTTTAGGAGAGGGTTTACTCTTGCCTCCTTGAGACTGTTTGGAAAGTGACCAGAAGTTAGAGAAGTGTTGATGAAATGGGTGAGAAACGGTAGAATATCAGGAGCGATAGTCTGAAGGAGGTTTGAAGGGATAGGGTCCAGAGGACAGGTGGTAGGGCGGGCAGAAGTAATGAGGGTAAGAACCTCACTTGGAGAGAGAGGGGAAAAGGAGGTTAGTGTGTTGGTGGAAGGAAGGTCTGGTGACCCAGCGGTGAGTATAGGTGAGTCAGAAAAAGAAGAGCGAATATCATCAACCTTTTTTTAAAAGTGGGTAACAAAGTCGCTTGACAGAAGTGAGGAGGGGGGAGGGGCTTTTGGAGGGTCCAAGAGGGTGGAGAAGATGGAAAATAGTTTTTTAGGATTGGAATAGGAAGATTGGATCTTATCTTGAAAGAAAGTGCTTTTTGCCTGAGAGATCGAAGCAGAGAAAGAGGAGAGGAGAGCCTGATAGGTTAGGAGGTCGTCACAGTGTTTGGATTTCCACCGTTTCCGCTCTGCTGCCCTAAGGACGGTTCTATTAGCACGCAGTGCATCATTTAGCCAGGGAGCAGGAGGGGACTGACGAGCCTGCCGAGATGTGAGAGGACAGAGAGAGTCCAGAGAGGATGAGAGAGTAGAGAGGAGAGTTTCTGCAGCAGAGTTTGGTGGCAGGAGTTGGAACGAGTCAGAGGAAGGGAGGGCTGAGAGCACCGACGAGGCAAAGGTAGAGGGGGAGAGGGAGCGAAGGTTACGGCGGACAAGTGCAGGATGAGAAGAGATTAGTTTGTTATATTTGGAAAGGGGTAGAGAGAATGAAATGAAGAAGTGATCGGATGTGTGGAGCGGGTTTACAGAGAGGTTAGAAGTAGCGCAGTTCCTTGAGAATATGAGATCAAGGACATTGCCATGTAGACATGAAGCTAGAAGCTACCTTACAGTAGTACACAGTTGATCCTGATTCCTGAGTCCTGTCAGTTAAAGTGTTTCATAGTTAGCTTAGCTAAGCATCAACCTAGCACTGAAATATATATATGGATGTTATGTGACAGTATTTCTGAGAAAAAGTAAGCTGAAATGGTGGCATAGTTGCCACTGCTTTACGTGTCGACAGCTAGGGCTGTCCCGAATACCATTTTTTGGGCTCCGGATATTCGGTAGTAATCAGCAGCGAATATTCGAATATTCGGTGCGGAGAGATTTTTTTTTTTTTTTAATCAATTTTTTTTCATAACACGCTGCGAGACACCTGACAAAACGCTGTTAAGCAGAAGCGCAGAAAGAGAATACTATTACGATTTTTATTTATTTATTGTCTCAGTACTCGCATACATTAAAACTAAATGTGTCCTCTGCATTTAACCCAGCCGCAGTGCAGCGCCGGGGACCAAATCTGGTTCCAAATTCCGTCTATAACATTTTACAACCTGAAGATATAAAACACATATTTCTGTTATAACAACAATACTTTTAATAACATAGCCGTAACAGTAGGCCAAACAGTGTAATACTTGTTACCGATACAGTAAACAGTATTTAAATAAATGAAGAACGAAAAATAAATGAACGAACTGTATGCCAATAATTGCCTTAGCCCCAGATGTTCCCACATTGCTCCTATTATTTTCACTATTCGGATAAAATTGAAAAACTAATATAAAAAAACAATTCGGTTGCTTGCTTGCAACTATTTTCCAAGCAAAGTAAGAGCACGATTTTACCATGTGTAACGTTACTGTTTAAACGGCGGATAAAGCAGCTTCATCATGGCAACTTGACAACAGCTAAGCTAAGCTAGGCTAGTACTTACAGCATCCGGTGACTTTTCAGAGTTGTTGTGCCACCGTGGTAGGCCAGGTTCTTGTCGCATATTTGGCACACTGCCTTCTTCTTACCGTCGTCCAATTTAAAATGGTCCCACACAGCTGAAGTCTTCGGCATTTTGTGTTCAGGTGTGTGAAGCGAGGTGAAGCGTGCCGTTTGCGTTCGTAACTGTGAGTGAACGCGATGTCAGGAGCACAGGCTGAGATTGTATATATTTCCGCATTTTAACAGTGCAATTCAAAAGTATAAATATAGTATAAGAATATGGCAATATGGCACCTTTATTGATAGCATACATTTAGGGGGAAAAAAATATTTTTTGGAGAAAAAAAAAAAAAAAGAATATCCGAATAATGAAATTGAAACCCGAATAGTTGGCCAACGAACGAATATTCGAATAGTCGAATATTCGGGTACAGCCCTATCGCCAGCATGTTTGAACGTATTTGCAGCAGTAAATGTGGCTGTCTGGCCACTGACGTTGCCATAACAACACCTGCATTTAAATGTGCAACCTCTTTTTGTGACAGATTTTGCATGAAAATATAATTCTTCTGATTTATATTTCCTATTGACAGCTAGTTTCTATGTGAACATTATGAGATGGACAGCCAGCTAACAAGCTTTTTATACAAATATTTCAGATCAAAGTCAATCCAGTGGGGCTCCTGAAAGGGAGCAAGGGACACTATGCTCCCAAATATTAAGCCTTGACCCGCATCTTAAAATTGATATGATCAAAAAATGATCTGCATTGTCGGAGGCCTTTTTTCCTCATTATCATGTCAAATTGTACAGCTTTCCTTAGTGTTGAATGCAGAAAGATGACTATATTAGAGTATTAAGTGAAAATGACTATATTAAAGTTTTAAGTAAATATATTAAGTGAATTACTCAAACTGCATTTGTATAGGAATGATTCTGTCCTATTGGCAGATAACTACTCTAACAGTGATATCTACAAGAGATGTAAATGTAACTATTTTCAATTGATTAGTATTACATTTTGTGACAGTGTGGTGACACTCATTTTAATGAAGACAAATGTGTGTATCTTGAAATTCATTTATTTGACAGAGCTGGAAACTGATACATACTTGTTTGTGTTTACCTACACAGTCATCACAGATGAGCCAAACAGAGTAGAGGATGAAGAAAGGAGAACAGGAGAAAGGGACACACAAGAAGGAGATACAACAGACAAGAATGACAATGGAGACAACAATGAACAGGAACACCAGAACAGACAAGAGTCAATGAGTAACATGACTGATTTAGGGACTGCAGATACAGGGCCAAGGCAAGTGAGACATCACTGCTTTCCATCCAGCATGTTTGGCCAGCAAAAGAGATCATTTCAACCGCAAACAGCAAGTGATGAGGGATTATTATTTCCTCCTTCCATCCCTTTTTTCTGTTTAATCTGATTACTAACAACTTCTAATAATTTGACATAGTTTATGATGTAATTGGAAATGAAGTGTTTTTAAATAATAAACCCGTTTCTGATTCTGATTCTTTGATTTCTTTTTGACATATGGGTGTTGAGAGATGTATCCATATCTCTTAATGTTGCTCTCAAAGTGCACAAGATTGATGCTTTTAACTTCAGTATTTAAAAAAAGTCTTCCTGGGGGACCCCAGAGGAGGTTAGTTCCCCCCAAAATAGCACTTTGTCTGTGCTTATGTAACTCCGGTGTAGTGTCCCCTCGTCAACAGATCACTCAGAGCTGGTGATTACTTTCCTGCATTTCAATGGACAGCATATAAAAAGGACACGTGAGCTGCATTGCTTAAGAGATCCTCTCATGCTATCTCTTTTTACAAAATAAGTGTCCAGTCAACAACAAAACATCAGTGATCGTATAGTGGTAGTATATTTTTCACAAGCAATGTGAAACATTAAACTTATACAAACTGGTGTACAAAACTCACATACCTGCGTTGATCTCCTGGAGTGTCTCTACTCTTTCTTCTCCACATCTCTTGTCCACCATCAGAGATTGCAAACATTTCAGAAACAGCTAGAGGTAGGGGACAAACAACTTGTTCGCTGGGCATGTCAAAAACCTCCCTGCTTTGATCAAGACTTTAGGGAGCCTTTCAGCCCCTCTAGCAAAGGGACTGGAAAGCAAGCTTTGAAAATTCAGTACCATCTACATGCTGTCATGTTCCAGTAGGGTTGGGTACCGAGAACCGGTTCCGAACCGGAACCGGTTCCAACATTTCGATTCCAACGGCATCGTTTAGAAATGTGAATTTCGGTTCCGCTTTTCGATGCCTGAGGAAATTTCTCTCGCCGCTCTCCGTAGCCTACTGGGGCGGGAAATGTAGCGTTGTACCTACACTTCTACACAGCTTAACCTGGAACCACCATGAGCGGTAGACGCTCTAAAGCAGGGGTGGCCAACCCGCGGCTCGCGAGCCGCATGCGGCTCGAGAGCCAGTTTCATGCGGCTCTTCAATTCATATCGAATTTTATATGTGTGAGTGTGGGGGAGAGACACGGACTCCTGACAGTTAGACCTGATATTTAATAGGTCTGTTAAGTATTGAATGCTGATAATTCTGACGTAATTTGACCGGTCAAAGTTGTTTGGGCACGGATAAAATCACTCCGTTACTTTCGTCCCGGCTCTCCCTACGTGTGTATGTGTGGTGTCAGGTGTCAGTATGAGAGGATGACAGCGCCGCCGTCTAATTTTGATCAGGAGCGAAGCGGAGGGGTCTAGATCTGCATGAAGGGTGTTATTTTCCCATTATCCCGCTTATTACATGGCCACATTCTCAACAAAGTAACGATATGACTCCCAATATTAATTGAAATGCTTTTATAGATTTAGAAAATGTTTTTATTGATTTAAAAAAATAGTACGCTATTATTTATTTAAAATGACATGCATCCGCTAAGAGAAATAGTCCGTTGTTACTGTTTGAATGTAGCAACGGCAGGAACTGCTTGACAGCGGTCTGTCTGTTCTGGATTAACAACGTGTCACGTGTTCTGAATTGACCAATCAGAATCGAGTATTAAACACTATCTGACCATGAATTGAGTTTGATCCTAAAATGGCAGGGAAGAAATGCACAGCTAAGCGAAAATATGAAGACGAACATAGGACGTTTTTAGTAGAGTGGGAGAGTTCATATTTTTTTATCGAACGCAATTGCAAGCCATTTTGCCTTATATGCCAGACAGCATTAACCCATTTCAAGGCTTCAAATCTTCAGCGCCATTTCACCTCACTCCATGCTAACATCGACCATGACTTCCCAAAAGGTACGGAACTTCGCAAGCAGAAGATAAACACCTTGAAAAGTCAGGCAGAAAAGCAGACACAGTTTTTCAAAAAAATAACGAAGCACTCGGAGACCGTAACACTTGCATCTTATCAAGTTGCTTGGAACATAGCACAAGCTAAAAAGCCGTACAATGAAGGGGAGTTTGTTCAAAAATGCCTCAGTGACGTGGTTGAAATCTTGTCTCCAGAAAACAAAAAACTGAAACAAGCAGTATCAGACGTCCAACTGTCCCGCCACACTGTTGAACGCAGAATATCGGACATTAGCACCGCCATTGAAGCGCAGTTACACTCTGATCTTCAAACATGTGAGTTTTTCAGTGTGGCATTGGATGAGTCTTGTGACATACAAGACAAGCCTCAGTTGGCAATATTTGCACGATCAGTCTCAAAGGATTGTGTTATAAAAGAAGAACTCCTTGATATTGTGCCATTAAAAGACAGAACCCGTGGCATCGATGTAAAAGAAACAATGATAAATGTGTTTGTGAAAGCAAATGTGCCCAAGCAGAAACTAACTGCAATAGCCACGGATGGAGCGCCATCAATGGTCGGATCTGTGAACGGGCTTGTGGGGCTGTGCAAAGCTGACAACACATTTCCCGAATTTTGGAATTTCCACTGCATCATTCACCGGGAGCAACTTGTGTCCAAATCACTGAATTTAGACAACGTCATGAAGCCTGTGATGGAAATCGTAAACTACATCCGCACGCATGCTCTTAACCACAGGCAATTTAAGAATCTCATCGCTGAACTCGACCAAGGGCTTCCAGGAGACCTGCCGCTGCACTGCACTGTGAGGTGGCTTTCTAAAGGCAAAGTGCTGTCTTGCTTCTTTGAGCTGTTGGATGCTGTGAAACTGTTCATGGAACAGAAGGACAAGGATTATCCGGAGCTCTCAGACCCCAAGTGGATTATGGATCTGGCCTTTTTGGTCGACATGCTGTGTCATCTGGACAGACTGAACCTGGATCTGCAGGGAAAGTTAAAAATGCTGCCTGACTTAGTGCAAAGTGTATTTGCGTTTGTTAACAAACTGAAACTGTTTAAGACACATCTTCAAAAGGGAGAATTAGCGCATTTTCCCTCTCTGCTAAAAGCAAGCGCACAAGCCACCGGTGCCACCCGGAAAAAGCAAACAGCCCGTTATGCAATATTGATTGAAACCCTGCAGGAAAACTTTGCGACCCGGTTCCATGATCTACATGTGAAAAGGCCACAGATTACGTTCCTCGTTGATCCTTTTAATGCTGAGACGGACTGTTTGAAAGCCCCGCTAGTCAAGGACGAGGCGATGGCCGAGTTGGAGATGATCGAACTTTCAGAGGATGACCGACTGAAACCTGTTCTGAGGGAAGGGACCCTTGAGTTCTGGAAAACTGTGCCGATCGAAAAATACCCAAATGTCAAACGGGCTGCGCTCAAGCTACTTTCAATGTTTGGGTCAATATACGTCTGTGAGTCTGTGTTTTCTACCCTGAAACATGTGAAATCCAAGCATCGATCTGTTCTGACTGACACACATGTGAGAGAATTGCTTCGAGTGGCCACAACGGAATACAAGCCAGATTTGAGGAGGATTGTTCAAAGCAAGGAATGTCAGAAGTCTCACTAATTTAAAGTAAGATAACAAACCTTTTCAATTTTGTTTACTGAGAGTTTGTGTGTGAGTGCACACAATGTTCATTGTTATGTTGTTATGTTAACTGGCCTCTGAATACTGGTAGGAGAGGTTTAATTCAATTTCTGTCAATATTATGGTGTGTGCCATTTACAATAAATCTGTCTGAGCAGAGCTGTGTGTGTGTGTGTGTGTGTCTCTCTGTGTGTGTGTGTGTGTGTGTGTGTGTGTGTGTGTGTGTGTGTGTGTGTGTGTGTGTGTGTGTGTGTGTGTGTGTGTGTGTGTGTGTGTGTGTGTGTGTGTGTGTGTGTGTGTGTGTGTGTGTGTGTGTGTGTGTGGCCTAGCATTACTATACTTGTGGGGACCTAAATCTGTTGACACAGTCACGTGTGGGGACTCGCCTCCCTTATGGGGACAAATTGGAAGTCCCCATGAGGGGAATCATTAATTTTAGGGTGAAGACTTGGTTAGGTTTAGGATTAGGGTTAGTGTAAGGTTAAGGGTTAGGCATGTGTTGGTTATGGTTAGGGTTAGGATAAGTCTCCAGGAAATGCATGTAAGTCAATGTAATGTCCCCTGAAGTGATGTATACTGTGTGTGTGTGTGTGTGTGTGTGTGTGTGTGTGAAGTTTTATATTTTCATTTTATCTGTGAGAGAGAGAAGGGAGGAAGAAAGTGAAGGAGCACAGAGAAAGGCTGAGAACAAAAGAGAGAATGAGGGAGGGGGGGTGCACGTGCATCTGTGACTGTGTTTGATGTGGCTCTTTGCAGTAACATAGTCAAAATGTTGGCTCTTAACCTCTGACTGGTTGGCCACCCCTGCTCTAAAGTGCGGCTTCACTTTGTTAGGAAAGACAATGGGTCGGCAGAGTGCAACACCTGTTCCAAACTTATTTCCTCCAAAGGAGGGAACACGACCAATATGACGAAACACCTTCGCCTGCACGGTATACAGATCAAGGAGTGTACCGTTTTCAACCTGTTTCGCCAGTCTCCGTCCGCCTCACAACCACCGTCGTCTTCCGCTGTCGTCCCGGCTCAACCAACACCGAGCACTCCCTCAGCGGAGCCCTCGCAATCAGGTATGTAAGTTAACATTACTCAAAACTAAAGGATGGTTGTTTTGTTTGAGAGGTTGTGAGTAAAATGTGTGGATATTCTATATTTTTGTAGATGAAAGTTTGCGGTCGCGTAGTTGCGCGGCTACAACGGCTCAAGCTAACAAGCCCGTCCCAGCCCGTGTCAACCCATTCACCTTAGCAGCAAAGGGAAAGATGACAGTAGAGAAACGTGAGGAGTGCCACAGAAAAGTCACCGCTTTTGTGGTGAAAAGGCTGCATCCCTTCTCAGAAGTAGAAGCACCTACATTTCGGTACGCAAAGACAATTATACAAATGTTATAGCTGCCCAGCTGATGACGCTGCGGCCTGGTGGTGGAACATGAGAACAACCTATCCTTGCCTGTCAGACATGGCCTTCTCATATTTATGTGTCCAGGCTTCCTCTACACCCAGTGAACGTGTTTTCTCGACTGCTGGTGACACAATCTGTGCTGAACGCTCACGCATACTGCCTGAGAAGGCAGATATGCTTGTTTTCCTCAATAAGAACTGTTTTTAAATGGAGGGGGGGTTTCCTTTAAAAGTTGGACTGTTGCTGTGTTGTAGCTTCAGTCACTCAAATAAATGTTGTTTTTTTGGTGAAAGAAGCATGTATCATTTTTTTACCCTGCCCCTCAAAGAATCGGAATTGAGAATCGTTAAGAATCGGAATCGAAAACTAGAATCGGAATCGGAATCGTGGAAATTCAAACGATACCCAACCCTATGTTCCAGACACTGCTCTCAACCACTCAGGGCCTGCACAAATACCTGCAGAAAGAAACAATTGACTTGGTGCAGGCAGTAGATTACAAAACAGCAGTTGAGAACACACTGAAAAGTTACCAAAGTAATGAGAAAGCACATGAGGTCTATGACAAGACCAAGGCCCTGTGCAATGATCTTGATATTCCCGAAACTGTGACACAGAGGAAGAAGCGTAGAAACATGGAAGACTTTGTAGTCAAGGCATCATGTGGAGCAATGTGAAACATTAAACATAAATAAACTGGTGTACAAAACTCGCATACCTGCATTTCAATGGACAGCATAAAAGGACTCGTGAGCTGGGTTCTGGTGCTCAGATTAGCTATTGATGATCACGTTGATAAATCATATAAAACAAATAGCCAATCACACTCAAAACATGTTGCTGTGACTGTGAGCATTAAACAATTAACATTAAACTAAACAAACACAACAGTACGTTATTGTCCTTATAAAATAAAAACATACATTTTGTCCACCGAGATAATACAGGCACCTTACCCTCAAGAGATCCTCACGTGCTATGAGAATCTCCCACATCCATTGCCGTAACAAAGCTAATGCAGGCACACGTTTGTGACACCAGATGGCGCAATTGTGTATGTGCGTGTGGGGAGTCTTGCAGTAGAAAATTTGACTGTAGCGCCGCCACTGTGGGCTAAGCCCCGAATGTTTCCAGGTCCAGGCGACGCCCCTGCTCCACACTCATGGTTCAGTCCACCTTAAGAAATAAGACCGACCTCGGAAGCAGTTGTGTTTTTAAAAAAAACTTTATTGACACGAGTACACTTTTTTATAAGAATATAACTAAACCACAAAAATGACCCCGGAAAAGCTGCAGAGAGAGCCATAAGAAATGAATGCAACAGATTTCATCTGCGCGGTTTGGCTTTATGAAGCAGGCACGCAAATGGTTACGTCATGACGCAAACGATGACGCAACGACGCATTACCAGTCAGACTCTGGGCGGTGTGAAAAGAGCCAGAGCTAAACCGAAGAACTGGTTCTGAACCTGAAAAGCTCTAGCACGGAGCTTGAACTGGAGTTGCGTTGGTGTGAATGAGGTATAAGTGTTCCCGTTCAGGAGCCATGCCCATAAGTGCTGGCCTATCACTGGGTGACTGCTGATCGCTCCTCCCACCTGCGAGAGAGCGCCCCCGCGCCACGGAATTTCCCACGGCCTGCCTGACAGCGTACGCTGTAGGCATGGAAACTGAAGAAACACACTCCTCAATGTCAGTTTCAGTACTTTGATGATGACACCCTGAAACAGAGCAATGCCGCAGGATAAGCTGACAAAGTACTACATACATGCATGTCATGACCAATACACATATATTCAATTACATAGAGTAAAGACACACCAAACAATAGTGGAAACAGTCTTACATGAGTGAGTGGATGAACGTCTCAACTCGAGGCGGAGTGAATGAACAACATGTGAACTAAAATGGCCGCTCGGCACTTCCGGGTCAAAGCACGGCATATCCGGACAGCGACAGCAGTGACGCTGCCCTCTAGTGGCCGGCGATAAACTCTTCATCCCCCCCAGACCGGAAAACTATGGGACGGAATAGATTAACGGTCTAAATCCAGCTGCCGGACTCGGGCTCGTAACATGCAGGCGGCCTCCTCACGCGGCCTGGCCGAGTAGGCCGGGGCAGCGTCGGCGGCGACTGCGGCACCGGTGCGCCCAGGAAGGCACCTGTAGGAACGGTGAGGTCAGAGGACGCCTGCAGGTGCCGGTGGGGAAGCGCCCATAGCTGAGTCGCGGGGTCCAACAGCCGGCCACTGAGCAATCCCCTGGGGCGTCGCCCAGCCCGGGTGGATAGGTGGGGGCTGATGGCCCAGAGCAGCGGGCGGCGGCAACGGTGCAGCCGGCTGCTCACAGGCGCAGGGTGTGGCCGGCGTATAGGCACGGAGAAAACGCCGGTTGCGCAGTATCAAACGTCCCAAACCGTCAACCCTGACCCGATACTGGTCGTGGCCCGGCGACTCCACCACGACTCCTGACCTGTCCCATTTGTGGGGGCTCGGGCCTTGCTGGTTCTGGAGGAATACCCTTTCGCCGAGTGCCAATGGGCGGAGCGGTCTTGAGTGAGTCCCCAGAGACTCGGTGGTACGGGACATACGGGTCCGAAGGGCGTCCTCCTTCGCCGCCCATGCCTCGCGCCATAGCAGGCAGATGTGCGGGTTCGAGAACTTCTCGAGGCGGTTCACGAAGGAGAGCGAGCCACGAAGGGGGCGGCCGAAGATGATCTGCGCTGGCGAGAGGTTGCAGTCGGGGTCAGGTGTGTTTCGCAACTGCAGAATAGCACGCAGGAAGCGGTCCTGATCAAGGCCGCCCGACGGGCCGGTGTTGGACATCAGGAGGCGCTTAGCGGTCTTAACCGCAACTTCCGCCCTCCCATTCGACTGCGGAAAGCTAACGGACGACACACAGTGTTTGACGTGCCATAAGCGGAGGAAGTCCTCAGTGTGGCTCGCCTTGAATTCCGGACCACCGTCGCTCGAGAGCTCCTCCGGTACGCCGAAGGTGGCGAAGAACGAACAGAGGTGTTGGACCAGGCCAGCTGAGCCCGCCAGGGCAGTACCCGCCGTAGAGCTCAGGACCTCTACCCAGCCCGAGAGACGGTCCCCGACAACTAGGTAGTGGCGGCCCCCATAGTCGAAGAAGTCAGCAAACACCGCCTCGAATGGCGTGGACGGGGGTGAGGACGGCAGGGGGGGTGTAGCCGCCTGTGACGGAGCATTGCGGTTGCAGTCTGCACACCCGTCCCTGGTGGCCTGAATGTCCCCGGACATCCCGGGCCAGTAAACTATGGCTCGGGCATGCTGCCCCATCGCTGAGGTCCCCTGGTGAGCGGCATGGAGATGCCGAAGGACTCTCCCACGGAGGGATGGGGGGACCACGACGCGGTCCCGATAGAGCAGGACGCCGTCCTGTGCGTAGACGGACTCACAGACCGATCACAGACTCGCCAGGGCAGGGTCATTTACGTCAATCCCACCCTCCTGCTCGATGAGTTGGAGGAGGTGGCCGAGGCATCCGTCAGCCGCTGTCTCCCGTGCGAGGAGGGGCCAAGAGACGGCTCCGAGCTCCCGTGCGTCGTCGCGGATGGAGGCCATGACTGCTGACTCCACGGCGTCAGGCCCGCTCGGCAGCCCCAATGAGAGGCCGTTCGCTGAGCCCGAGGGGGAAGGATGCCTCGACGTGGCATCAGCGGCATAGTTGCTCTTGCCAGGCAGATGCACAATGTCAAAGCGCCATGGCAGGGTGCGCTGCTTGAGTCTAAACAGACGCGAGTTTGTTATCTCATCCAGCGTACGGTCGCCAAAGATCTTCACCAACGGCTTATGGTCGGTGACCACGACGAGGTTGTCGGACCCCTGCGTGAAGTACCGCGTCTGTTCCAGACCCCAGGCCACAGCTAGGGCCTCTCCCTCGGCGGCCGCATAGCGCTGCTCCGCAGGGGACAGGAAACGCGAACCCGCGAGGGTGATACTCCATCCACCTGGACAGCAGTCCGGTATGCCCGAGGCACAGTGACAATGTTGCTGGAGCAGGAAGTAGCCAATGCCACGCATGGACCAGTCAGGGCGGAGGCAGGTACGCTTCTGCATGTCGTAGATCTCCACGCCCTCGCGGATGGCCTCCATTATGGCTTGCTTGGACGCCTGGAAGGCCTCCTCCAGGAACACACAGCGTGGGCTGAGGAACGGCTTAACGCAACTGGGCGTAGTCGGCCACCTGGTTGACAAGGCCGAACCAACTCCTGATGTCCGTCGTGGAGCCAGGGGTGGGGAAGTCCCGGATGGCGTCCAAGTATTTCGGGAGCGGTTCGATGGTAGATTCCGACACCCTGAAGCCAGCAAAATTGACGCACCTCTCCGCGAACTGAAACTTGTCTGAGTTCAACACGATTCCCGACCGGCCGACACGCGTCAGGAAGTCGATGGTCCTCCACCAGTGTTGCTCCAGGTTGGTGTCATAGTGGATGGTGTCATCCACACAACGTTCCTTGCGTTCATAGTCCGAGAGGACGGCATCAAACCGACGGTTGTAGCCATCCCCTGATGACAGTAAGCCCTGTGGTGCCCTGGTGTAGCGCCAACGGCCGAAGGGTGTGACGAAGGTAGTGAGGTGGCGATCCGACTCACGCAGGGGGACACTGTGGTAGCCGTTCCAGGCGTCCGTGACGGTCTTCCAGGTGCCCTTTGGGACGCGGCGTGCAAGGTGGAATGGGGACTCAGTGGCGAAGGTCTCACGTTGGCAGAACTTGTTAAGGGGGGAGAGGTCCACGGTCCTGCGTGGGGAACCGCCGTGCTTCCGAGTGACTACCATACGATGGCACCACGTCACTGGCTCGCCGTATGGCACACGTTCAATGACCCCAAGGGCTTCGTCCCGCAGGAGGTCATCGTGTACCCTCCGCTGCCAGTGTAGAGGCACTGTAGCCGCGGTGTGACATGCCCTAGGCGTAGCTGCGGGGTCCACGTGCATCTCGATAGGTGGCCCCTCCATGCATGGTAGTGCTCAATGGGGGCAAGTATTGAACGTCGACGAGGCATATCTCCCGAGTAGCCAATCTTTCATCCTGTTCTCTGTTTCATATTGTTCTCTGGCTTACAAGGGAACGGCAGTGCTACGGGGCGCGCCGGGGGGACCGTGCGCTGAGGACATGTGCACTGGGCGTCCCGAGGGTCACCTGGCCCCACGCAGCCGCCGTTGGCTGACCTCGTCGCATTGACGGACAAGGGCTGGTCTGGCGTGTCAGCCGTGTCAGGGCTACGCCTGTCCTTGTGTCCCCCTGCAACGTCGTCCGATGGGAAGTTCACGGGCAAGAGGCCGAGGTTGAGCAACGACTTGTAGGAGAGGTACATGGCCCGGACCGAGCTGCTCACATATACCATGGAACGGCAGGATGTGACACGCCCCCCGCTGCAGGTTATCGAGAGCCTAGCGAAGAACGCTCCCTCGATGGTTATGGGGGAGCGGTTGGCGGCCGACAGGCTGAGGCTGACGGGTCGCAGGTCGTCTCGCGAGAAACCACAGGCCAGGAACTCCAGCGACCAAAGGTCCGACTGCGCGCCAGTGTCCGCGACGGCGGATATCCGAGCTCCATCGGCCGAGCCCCGGTTGCCGGTGCCATCCCTCAGCCCGACTGGCATGTCCATCGAGATGGTGATTAATGCTCGGGGGTGGTCTCTCAGCCTGGCCCGTCTCCATTCGCCCTTGGAGAAGATGTGGTGCTCGAGTCTGATAGGTGCTTGCCTGTTGACACATCCGTGCGACGTAGGGGCGCGGCGTCGGCGATGGCTCCTGTGACGTCGGCCAGGGCGGGCCCCAGCTTGCACCGATGAGACCTGGGAGACCGGCTCCGACCCCATGGCGGCCTGTTGACTGTCGGACGACGGCTGTTGACGCCTCTGTCGTCGGCGGGCCCTGTAGCAGCCGATGCACACCTGGTGAGGCTTAGGATTCCACCCGCGAGGCCCCTCCGTGAAGACGTTAAAGACGCTCTTACATTCCGGGCACAAGGCACGTTTAGCCCCGTCCGCAGGGCTCGGGGCGGGGCTCGTCTGTGGAGTCGTCTTCAGGCGCCGGAATGACGACATGGCTGATAGGGAGGATGACGGGAGAGTGTTACGGGCCATCTCTCTGTTCTCGACGAGTGCAATTACGTCATTAACTGGCTTAACCAGGACGTCAGGTGTCCCCAGCGTCTCGGGGCGTATGTCCGAGTCATAAATGCCATTGAGCAGAACATCACGGATGATGTGGTCGGTATAGTCCACGTCCTTACCACTCGCATACCGCATTATATGCGCATGTCTCTGCTTTACCCCGCACTCTGGCAGCGAATGCACGGAATGTCTCATCGCGTTCCTGGCGGAACTGAAGTAGCTCGGTGCGCAGGACGCATGTAGCGACTGGGATGACAGCTAGGGAACGCATGACGTGATTAGTTCTGGCAAGGGTCCGGAAGCGGCGTCGGGGGCGGCTTTCAACAGGCTGTCTCCAAGTACAGGCCCAGCGCATTGAAACAGCTGGAAGGGGGCCTGGGCATCCCCTATGCCTGAGCCGGCGCGGAATACGTCCCAACGGCGGATGAACACGTTCCATTCCTCTATCGACACGCCCACATCAACTTTGGGCCGATCGAGTCTCGGGCCGTGAGGGCTGGCGCGGCCATGACAGGCGCTGGTGGCTAAATCCATGAATCGTCAATATAATAATGACGAGTGCTTCAGACAAGTCTTCGGATTCGAACTCGCAGCCGGGGACGGGGCATCCAACAACGACCATGGTGTCGTCATGAAGAAACACACTCCTCAATGTCAGTTTCGGTACTTTAATGACAAGGATGACGACACCCTGAAACAGAGCAATGCCGCAGGATAAGCTGACAAAGTACTACATACATGCATGTCATGACCAATACACATATATTCAATTACATAGAGCAAAGACACACCAAACAATAGTGGAAACAGTCTTACATGAGTGAGTGGATGAACGTCTCAACTCGAGGCGGAGTGAATTGTCACTACCCGATCTGCAGCTCTGCCCGATCTGCAGTGCGCATGTGCGAGATGGTCCGCCATATTGGACAACTCCGGACGGCAACCCAAGTAGGACAACATTGACACAGTGGCTTTTGACAAAGCTCAAAAATAAAACTCGAGAGAGATGAGTTATTGTTATTACAACGTGACTTCACTATTATTTAATAACTCTTTTTATTGGGTTCTTTTATTTGGGGTTAAGTACATTGTCAGAATAAGTGAGGAATGGATTTAACTTCTGTTAGACAGCTATCATACTGAATACATATTTACTGTGAATGTATGCAAAAATGTATGGCATATACATGAGGCGTTTTTGTAGAAATACTACGTCCTACGTTGTGGACCAACGTAGTTATTACACGTTTTTTTATGAGACTGGGTTGTTTAAACACATGAAAAACCATGTTCTCAACATGAGTGTCATTGATTGTCATTTTTACAGGTGTGGTGCAATGAGACACTGTGAATAGTAGGCGCCCATCTAACGCGTTCGCTTTTAACGGCGAAGGTAATGGCGTCAAAAAAGTCAGATTGGCTCACCAGTGTCTTCCCTTTCACCAGTGAGCCTGTTCTTTTACTGGACACAGATAACAGGCTCATCACAGACAAACTGGATGTGGCCAAGTACTTGAACATTTTTTTCACAAACATAGCCACAACTCTTGTAAATAAATTAACCTCCCACTCAGGGCTTTTTGGAGTAGATCACATCATGACCTACTACACAAACCTAGGGGTACGCAAAGATGATTTCAGTCTAGCAAGGGTAACAACAGCAGAGGTACTCATTAAACTGAGCGCCCTCCAACCTAACAAGGCCACTGGCCACGACAATATCCCCTCCAAATTCCTCAGAGACACAGCAACCGCCATCTCACCAGTCATAGCTCACATAATTAACCTCTCCATAAAACAGGGAAAAGTACCCAAAGACTTCAAAATTGCAAGAGTAACCCCCCTGCACAAAAAGGGCAGCAAATTGGACCCAGGCAACTACCGCCCTGTTTCTATACTTACCTCCATCTCGAAAGTCATGGAAAAAATAGTATATGAACAGGTCGAAAAGTACCTCGCGGAAAAGAAACTAATCTATGAATTTCAATCTGGCTTTAGAACATCCCACTCCACTGACACATGCCTTCTTTATTTGAGCGACCACATCAAACAAGAGGTGGACGAGGGCAAGTACTGCGGCATGGTGATGCTGGACCTACAAAAGGCTTTCGACACTGTCAATCACCCCATTCTGATTGACAAGCTAAAAGCCATTGGTTTTGATAAACTATCGGTGAGCTGGATGCAATCCTACCTGGAGGGGAGAGAACAGATGGTGGAGGTAAACGGTACTCTGTCCCCCCCCCTCCCAGTGAGCTGTGGTGTTCCACAAGGAAGCATATTAGGTCCGTTACTGTTCCTAATTTATGTAAATGACATGTCATCAGCATGTGACTGCAACTTGTTCCTGTTCACGGACGACTCAGCCCTACTGGTCTCTGACAGGAGCAGGTTGCAGGTTGAAAAAACCCTCAGCTCCGAGCTCGGCAGAATCTGCACCTGGCTCGCCGATAATAAATTATCATTACACCTGGGTAAAACAGAGTCCATTCTCTTCGGTTCGAAACATAATCTCAACAAATCCGACGACTTCTCAGTTGCAGTGGGCGACATTATTGTCACAAGTAAGAAGGAAATTACATACCTAGGATCTATTCTTGAGGCAAACCTCTCCTGTGACAAAATGGCATCCAATGTAATAAAAAAAGTCAATCAAAGAACTAGATTCCTATACCGGATCTCCTCTCTGGTTAACAAAAACACCCTGAAAACTCTGGCAGGAGCACTCATTCAAGGGTACTATGACTATGCTTGCACGTCATGGTACCATAGCACCTCCAAGGCGCTAAAAATAAAACTTCAAACATCGCAAAATAAACTGGTCAGACTACTGCTTGACCTTTCATCTAGAACCCACCTCACCTCTGCCCACTTTGACAACCTAGGATGGCTTAGAGTAGACGACAGAGTACAGCTACTTGCAATGGGCCTGGTCTACAAGATCCACTACACCTCTATGGTACCCATGTACATGTCAAAATTCTTCCCAAAGGTCAAGGAATACCATGATCATAACACCAGAGGGAGCTCCACAAATCATGTGAAACCCAGATTTGGCACAAAAAAGGGGGAATACACGTTTCGCAATTATGCCACATCAAGGTGGAACGCTCTTCCCACAACTGTAAAGGAAAGTAAAACTATACTTACCTTCAAAACCTCTCTTAAAGAGCACCTTCGGGGGAGAGCATTGCAAAACTGGCCCCGGTAATGGTACAAATCTCAACCTGTCGTTCAATGGACAGCTTCCCCCCCCATCTATGTATATACTCGCATTTTAGACTCTGTTACTAACTGTGTATCTGTAGACTTGGTATGTCTTAAATGTCCGGTTAGGATGTATTAGAACGAAATCTAAAATGAAAATTGTAAATAAGCAATCTGTATGTAAAATACCACCTGTATGTAAATTGTAAATAAGCCATCTGTATGTCAAATATGTCTTATATGTCTTAAATGACATGATGAATTGGAAATGGGGGACCCTGATGTAAACAAGACGAAAGTCTTTCTCTGGTCTGCATCCCCTTAACAATTGTATGTTTTGAGCTGTACTGTACTGTACCCAATATACAAGCTGTTAATAAACTTTTCAATCAATCAATCAATCACACATGGCTTGTTGATGCCTCTGTTGACCGCAGTAGAAACATCTTGCCTCCACTAGGCGGCGACGTCGTTCCTCCGGTGAGATTCTGGCCCTGCCGAGCTGCATCGGCTCCTCCGAGTCAATGGGTGGCGCTGTGGCCTCTGAAGCAGGTGACGAGCCGAATGATGTCCTCCGGACATGATGAACAGCTGTTGAGAACCCTCTGGTTCCGCTGGACGAAACGGCAGTCTTCTTTCTTTCTCTATCTCTCTCACAGATGCGATTGTCAATCTTAATAGCAGCCGCTACCATACTTTCTAAGTCTGTGGGAGGATCCATAAGCAATAAATGATCCTTAATTTTCGCTGATAGTCCGTTCCGAAATATGTCCCTTAACGCTGAATCATTCCAATCGCAATCAATAGCCATAGTGCGGAACTCAATTGCATAATCCGCCACTCGGCGTTGATTTTGCTGAATGTATGTCAAATTATGTGCGCTCTCTACAGCTGGTGTGTGATGTGCAAACACTCTTTTAAACGAGTGGATGAACTGAGAGACAGAGTTGCAAGTTGCAGAATGTTTCTCCCACTCCGCCGTAGCCCATGCAGCCGCATGGCCGGACAGATGAGAAATGATAAATGCAATCTGAGCATAATCAGAGCTATATATGTAGGGCATTAACTTAAAGTGTAGATCACACTGAGTCAGAAAGGATCTACAATCATTGGAATCTCCGGAAAACTTATCTGGAGGGGCCAAGGGAGGCAACGGGACAGCATGAGATCCAGGAAGCGGCGCCGCTGTAGTAGGAGGGGCTGCCAGCTGTTGAGGATGAGCCGCAGCATCAGGTAATGCCGGAGAAGTGGCACCGGCGTCCAGGCGTGCCAGCACACGATGCACCGCCTCCGCCATGTCGCTGATTTGGGTGTTGACCGAGGCTTGGAGTCCATGTTGCTGCTCCGCCAGGTCCCTCACTGCCTGGTGTATGACAGAGAACTTCTCCTCATGATGGTGTAGACGTTCGCCCTGAAGTCGTATCGCTGTTTTAACTGGTTCTGCATCTGCTAATTCCATGTTTTGGCCAGATTGTACTGTTCGGGCTGTACAAGGACGTGGAATCAAATGCACGATGCAGAAACAAACAAAGTATCAAAATAAAGCGTTTTAATGTAGACAGGTCATAACACACTGAATACATAAAGCAACAAAACAAAAACTACTAATTCACTAATCTAACTCTATGGACGATAACTCTATGGACAATGACAAAAGGATCTTACGCTGGAAGGCTTGGAACACACAAGACAATCTGGCAACGAGACAGGGGAAGACGAGAACTATATATACTAGACAGACAACACCAGGTGAAGACAATTAGACAATCACAACCGTGGGAAAACAGACAAGGCAGGAAACGTACTTTAGACACATGAGGGTAGACAAGACTATCAAAATAAAACAGGAACCTATCTAAACACATAACATGAAACCTAAACTAGGGAACAATCTTAGCAGAGCCGTCTACGCACAACACCCGGTCAGCCTGGCGGGCGACATACTGGTCCTTGGGGGAGGCCAACGTAGGGCGCCGTCCGGCGATCAAGTTGGCCTGCCTAACCCCAAAGAACGCCATCAGGCTCGGCTCCAGAGCAGGGGTGGTTGGGAAACCATCCTCCGTGAATCCCTCCACCTTAGTGAAGGGAACAAAGGTGGACACCGGAGCCCTCAGGGTCCTCCGGTTCGCCGCCGCCCCCTCCTGGTACCTCCTAATGGCGGGGAAGCGCGGCCAGACCGGGTCACTCCTGCCCGTCTGAACCCTGGAAAAAACTCCGGCCATGTCGTCCAGAGCCATCCTCTCCCGTCCTAGGGGAACGGGGAGACCTCTGCAGGCTGCCGCCTTGCCGATGATCTCCGGCAGCTCCAGCATGATGCCACCCAATGCCGGCAGCGCCGTGGCAACGGAGAAGGGGACCGCGTGCTCGGCCGCCGCACCCTGCTCCGACTCCGTCTCCCCGTCCGAGCCATGGAGGGAGACGGGGTAGGAGTCGTCCGACTCCTGCCCAGCACTCGGCTCCAGGGACAGGCTGCCGTCCCTGTGCTCCTGGACGGGCCAATCGTCCTCCTCGGCCGCAGCAGCTAGAGCGTCCGCTCTTCACTTCCTGTCGGCTGATGGGAGACGGACACAATGTGAACAAGTGACCTGCTGGCTGAGAGCCGCGTCCGCGTGCTTTGGCCCCAGGCAGGATTCGCAAATCGCGTGTAGGTCATAGATCATGATATAACCTGTTTTACATGAGGGACAATCACGGACGCAGTTGTTGCTCATGACTCAATTTCTGTGCTTCAGTAACTGTGCTGGTTTGCTGAAGAAAAGAGGGAGCAGATTGTCGGGCCTCCTTCCTATTTATACCGGAAGGAAGCCCGAGGGTGGGGCCCACCTTGCGGGTGGGCGTGGACTACAAGTGTTTTAGTGCTGCGCGGGGGCGCAGGGGGATTACCCAATAGCGATAGCCTTAGAGGGCGAAGCCATATACGAAATAGAACACTACGGCACGTAACAATGAGGATAAAAGACCATTTACTCTACAGTACCATGAACCTTGTCTGAATGTTGAAGTGTCCGCTTGTATAGACTGCCCCTTTGTGGCGTCAATGTGACATTTTGATTGAACTTCTCTAACAAAAGTGCCTGTAAACTACATTCACAATAAGCTAAAGGGAATCGTTTATACTTCACACTAATATATTAATTTAGTCCTGAATTGTGCTGAGGTGAGTGTGTTTTCTTTGTTTCAGTCAGTCAGACAATACAAAAATTTCATAAGACAGGAAACGATGTTCTTGTTGATTGTTTAAGATAGATAAGCATTGTTGCTCTAAATCAGCGGTTCTCTCACTGGTGGTCGGAATCTAACCTGGGTCCTCGCCGGAGCCTCGCAACGGCAGGTGTTTGCGGTAGCGGCGCTGTGAAAGTCCACGGCCCACCTATGCCAGAGCCAGCGACCCCACCGAAGGCAGCAGCCCACCAACAGCAGCGGCCCACCGGGAAAAGTCCTGAATCTCCCGATGGCCGATCCGAGCCTGCTCACACACACACAACTGAAACCAAAATCATTTACAGATATATGTAAAAATCTCTCATACACACATGTGAAACGCTCTCACACACACACAGCGTTGCAGTCAGGAACAAAAGCAATGTGGAGCAGCACCTCACCACTTCATAAGGAGTTTAACCGTGACACTTTTCGAAATCCCGTTTGTGTCCCCCCACTTTACAAATTACTATGTTTATTATTCATTTTTAATGCAAGCCATCATCGCCATGGAGGAGCACACAGCCTCTGTGAACGAGAGAGAGAGAGAGAGAGAGAGAGAGAGAGAGAGAGAGAGAGAGAGAGAGAGAGCGAGAGAGAGAGAGAGAGAGAGAGAGAGAGAATTAGTGTGAATGCTTTTTACAGCATTCCACTATAGTTCTTCGATTCGTTATTAGTGCAATGCTGTTTACAGCATTCCACTACTTCAAATCTTTATTCTTCCCCTTCATCTTCTTATTAGTGTGAATGCTGTTTACAGCATTCCACTATAGTTCATTCAGATTCTTCATATCTTTTACACTTTTTGAGATATTTAACTTAGTTTGGAGCTTGGTAGAGAGGCCTTTTTCAGATTTTAACATTAGTGTGTATTGCGCAGCTCGTTAAGTCTAGAGTGCTTTGATCTCAAAACAGAGTGCAGGAGTGCTTGAAATTCTCCCTAAAAAATGTTTTAAACCTGCCATAATTCCCAGACCCTACACTCCTCAGACATAATTTTTCATGAAAAACTTTATGGAAACATATTAAACAAAATGCCTCTTGAGGGCATGAACTCTCCTTCAGATCAAATGGAAAGGCTCTCCTTTCACAGCACATCTCCATGGAAACCTTTGATCTCTGGGCTTACTTACACACACAGGTGTTTGTACACATTCATTCACTAGTACTTACATTTCATAACTAACTCCTTCAGCCTACTTTCAGCTGCATAAACCATTCAACTATTAACTAATTCAGCTATTTCAGGACATTGACGATATACATTTTGTTGTTTATACCTTTTAAAAACCTTTTCTTTTAAATATTAAGCTTTTTCTGCATTTTTATTGCTAAAAGCAGCTACCATTCAGCTAATAACATATTGAGCTTTTTCTGCATTTTCAGCTAAATTCAGCCACAAATGTTCACAGTTTACAGCATTCGCACACATTTTCTGCAGGAAATGCATTTTCTAGTTATTTCAGCCAATTCTTTGGCTCTCCATAACTTCAGCTTACTTTCAGCTACAGAAACCATTCAAATACTAAACTATTCAGCCTTTTCATGAATCGATGGGAAACCTTCAACTTTTTAAAGATATTTTATACTTTTTTAAATATTCAGCTTTTTAAACTCTTTTTTTTAACATGGAATTTCTGCTTAGCAGGAGTTACCAGTCCATCTGGGTCATACAGTCCTGACACTTGGCTCAGCAGTTCTCTTCTCGTAAGAGGGTTTGGTGTCTGGGCTCGGATTTCCTCCTGTAGAAGGTTTTGACCAAGTCGCATCTTTTTCTTTCTCCTGGAAAAGTTTATTCCAACCATGACATGGAGTTTGTCCTCTTCCACCATGTAGCCCTAGCCAAGCGCCTTATTGTTCTCCTCACACATTTGGTTTGGTAGAATCATGGTCTTTCTCTGATCCGATTCCAACTCGTTGCCGCATTTCTTCCTCCCACTTTGACCAGAGAACACCCATGGCTTGAGCTAAAACCCTCCGGCCTTTAGGATCTGCTGCATATTTGCTGTGATGGTATACAGCTGCTCACGATTGTTGTGTGAAGTGAGTATATCATCGACGTAGCTGTCCTGCTGAAGTACCTGCCGCTCCTTTTCAAGGTGGGTGAAGGGAGGCAGGTTAGCAGTCTCCCGCATGGCTAGCTCTGCGATGCACCCTGCAGGTTTATCTCCGATGTTTACCCTGGTGACTGCATATTCCTCCAGCTCTTGATCTTCAGAGTCTCTCCAAAGGAATCTATGTAGGTGCATCTCTCTGTCTTCCAACCACACTGAATTATACATTTTCTTCACGTCACCCAGAGCAGCATGAACTCCACACCTAAATCTTAGGAGAACAGCACGGATAGGGTTGAGGACGTCTGGACCTTTCATTAGCAGATTGTTCATGCTTATGCCCTTGAATCTCTGGCTGCTGTTCCACACAAGCCTTACTGGAGTTGTGACAGAGTGTGGGTTGGGAGCGATGAGGTGACTCACGTACCAGACAGGCCCGTCCCAGTTTCTGATCATGTCCTTAGACAACTTGATTGCAGCCTTGCGATCTACCATTCCATGCACTTGTGTGGTGTAGGCGTCTTTCCAGTCCGGTGCTTTGGCTAGTTGTCTCACCGTTCTGAGGAATGTGGCTTCGACTGCCTGCTTATTGTTTGGCAATGACACAAGATCCTCCAACCATTGATATTTGGCGACGGCCTGCCAATGACGTTCTTTGCTGTGATTGTCACATGCCACATAAGAAAGGCCCTCCTTTACGACCTCCAGTTCTCTTTCTTCAGCGAAAGACATCTATTTTCCACCTGGCTGGCAGTTACCACAGCGACAACCTCCACATTTTGGCTCACAAGCTGCACCAATGCTGTCCCATGTCCACCACTCTAGGAAGTCCCGGTTGCTGGTTGAAGTCCATGACTCCCAGAACCTGCCGACGACCTGTTCGTTTGGTGGAGGCTGCCTTCCAATTACCTCTTTGTATTGTACAGCAGCTGCCCTCGTTGACCTGGAAAAATGTGTCTTGGACATGTGAGCCGACACAGTAACATCCTCAAAGAGTTCAGGGTGAGTTCCTCCAACAGTCTTCCCCAGAGGTCCGTCCCATAGGACTAGGTCTCCAACAGCTCTGATTCTTTGAGGTGCTAGTTGACCTTCTCTGTGGCTTATCAGCAGACTTATTTCCCTGGGTCTTTTTAGTTCACAGAGTGGTATGTCTGGAAATAGTTTTTGTAGCTGCTCTGGAGTTACACTTCCCTGGACATCTGCTATGCTGTCGAGACCATAACAAACCAATTGCTGTGATTTGAGGGTGCTCTTGGGAGTGTTTACTCTGATCTTTAGAAGGTATCTTCGGGTCTCCACGAAAACCTTCATCCCTCCAACTCCATGGATGACAAGTGTGATCTCTTCACTCTTTAGGTTCAGTTTCTTTGCAGCATTGTGAGTTATATAGTTTGTGTCAGAGGCCAAATCAAATAATGTCCCAAGTTTTTCTCCAGCATTGGCTGTGACTTCAAGAATCATCATCAGCACCGGTGGTTCTTCCAATCCACTCTCCTCTAGAAGTCCTAACTGGTCTTTCCTAGTGCTGAGGGTTCTTGATGACACTGTTTTACCAACTCCGGAGGTAGCTCGTTGAGGAAGTCTTCTTGGTTCTCTGTACATCTCCTGTCTTTATTTCCCTCTGAACCAGGTCCGCTTTTATTCTGACTTGCTTGGCTTCTCCTGGCCTTGGTGTAGGGACATAGGGAGAAGTGATGGTCGGGAACATGCTCATTCCTGCAGTCTTGATTCTTACACAGAAAGCCAGGTTTGCTATATAACCTTCCATCATGAACCTCAAGACATCTACTGCATGCTCCCAGTTTCGTCACTGCCCTCTTTTTCTCCGTTAGCTCCAGCGCTCTAAACTTCCTGCAGAAGTAGAGCTTTCTCCTGTGTTTCTCGTCCCCACAGATTACACACCCTGCCTGGTCGTTGGTCATTTTGGTAGACTTGGTCCTGGCATGCCTTGGCCTCCTTTCTGCATGGTTTCTCTTCCCTCAGTTGCTCGAGCTGCTCATATATGCTCTCTTGCTCTTTAAGGAAAGCCAGGAGACAGTCAAACCGATTCAGCTTGTTGACTTATCACAAGGTTTGTCAAAGCGGACAGGCGTTGTCACAACAATAGCTGGGGATTGTGGGTAGTGTAGTCTCTTTGGCGCTCCACATTTCAGAGAAAACAAGTTGTTTCTCAGAATTGAAGGGGAAAAACACAAAAGCATTGCACACAATTTAAACCTATCAATGTCGTTTAATTAACAAAGGTAATCTGGTGGTTTTGAGTTGATGAGTAGTGGAGATATCACTGTCAAATCAATCGACAGTAAGGAGAATACTTACTTCCGGGTGTACAATTCTCCGTTATCCAATGGGAATGGACGCTCACATTGCCTTTAAGAGCTGCCGACATAAACGGGTGCGGTGCTTCCATGAGTGTCAAATACGGCCGCCGATGGGAATACATTGCAATCAGTTGAAAGCTCTTTGCGTCCGTTTATGAAGCTGAAGGAGCCTCGACGCATCCCAACTGCACGCCACGGGACCCTGACCAAGCGTCGCTCCTGGACGCTTAGGGAGTGAGAGTGTGTTGCTGTCGTAGTTCTTTATTTATCTACAGAGATCGGGCCTCAGAATAGACCGGAAACTATTCTTGTACCGTTTTGTTTTAATTTCACAATAAAGTTAGTAGTAATATTTTGTTTTGATATTATTGTTTTGTATTAACTACAAGACCGCTGGGTCATGTTAAGACCATCTTTTCTGTGTTGCTGTGGGTTTTTTCCATCGCTTTTGTGTTACAAATATCAAAACAATAACAAAATATATCCGTCGTAAACTAAACTAGAAACAGCAGTATATTTTATTGTGTTAACACTGTAAATTTGACAGTTTTTTAACCCAAACCACCTACTGGTTAAAGCATGTTATTACACGTTTAAGTAATTGCAATGCAGGTAGATTGTGTTGCTTTTTAATGACTAAAAATGACTATAGAATAGAAAATATCAAGAAGATACTGTAAGTGATCTCTACAATAAAACAGTTTAGTGCCTGATATTAAAAATATATATTAATAGGAGGATGTGCAAAACAGACAAACTAATAAGGCTTTATTTAAACATTAAAGAATACTTTAGGTTAAAGGTGGGGTAGGTCATTTTGGAGAAACCAGCTTGAGTGCGCTAGAACAGTGATTCTCAAACTTTTTTCAATAATGTACCCCCTTTGAAAAAAAAATGCAGCCAAGTACCCCCTGATCAGCACAACAACTATTTGTTAGGGAAGAAATGCCTATTGTTACAACCCGGCTCCTGGGCTGCAACAAAAAGCAGGGAGGCGAGACGAAGGGTAAGAAAATAACAAGTGTTTATTCTCTTATAAACAATATAATGATAGAACCAGCCACAGGTCCCCGAGGCTGGCACCGGGAAAGTGCCCAGAGGAGTGAGAGCCACGCAACCGGCTGGGCTCCTCCTTTATCCCGCTCCACCAGGTGTAGCTCATCCGATAGGCATCCGCTCCCAGGTGCGGCTCATCAGCACCTGAAACAACCTGAACAAACCACACACACACAAACACACGGCACCCCACGTGATGTGGAGGGGTCGTCACACTCCCTCCCATAAGAAAGGAGTTCCACTAGAACACCGTTAACTACCTAAATAGCTAGGAGCTCTTCTCCGATATTTTGGTGTGGACAGAAGACCACTCTGGCCAGTCCCTTGACCAAGCACCTGGAAGAACCCGGAATGTCCCTCCAGAGACCGCAACCTAGCCCCCGGCAACAAACCTAAGAGCTGGCCCCCAGGTCGCTGCCGAACAGGCCCACCCGTCTGACACGCGTGACATGATCTAACATGCCGAGACACATCTCTCCTCAAACCAGGCCAAAAGAAATACTGCAATAGGTAACCACATGTTCTACGGACACCCAGATGTCCCGACTGCCCATGCGCTTTTCTGAGGACCTCCCCGCGAAACCTGACAGGAACCACAATCTGATACCCTGGCCCACCAATAAAGCCTTTCCCACGTGCCCACCACTTTCTGACCAGCAATCCCCCTTGCAGCTGACAACCCCTGGTGACACAATTTCCATCCCCGGTGGAGAGAACCGCCTCAAAAAACAGGGAGGGAGACATCCGCTTTCTGCTCTATCACCAACTCACTGCGGGATGCCGATAACAACAAGTTAGGAATAACCACAGAATCAATCTCACTGACCTCTTCACCCTGCTCAGATTCCTCCTGTGCACGGCTCAGAGCCCGTGTCCCAGAACAAGCCACAAACACTGCAGGAGAGCACTTGGCATTCTCCTCTGCCTTAACGATCACAGTGGATGAAGATGACTGCGTGGTAGGCGGTGGGCCCTCAGCCCACACACGGCTGCCAGCCAGGCCGTTACCCAGGATAACATCCACACCACCGATCGGCATTACAGGACGGACCCCCATGGCGACCTCACCCTGCACCAGACCAGAGTTAAGCACAACAGAATGCAGAGGAACAGGCACAACACTCATTCCCATCCCTCGCATCCGGACAAAATCCCCAGTTCCAGATTTGTCCGAAGACGGTAACACAGAGCTCAGAATGTAGGAATCATACGATGCAGTGTCTCTCAAAATCTTTACCGGCACGCTGACATCACTTCCCACCAATGACACGTATCCGGTTGACACAAATGCAGAAAACAGTGGGTCCTTCCACCCGCATGGCTCATTAATCTGCTGACAGGGAGAGATGACAGGTAACGGCACCACAGACACAGCACAAGCAGCAGAGTTAAACTGGCCTACACAGTTCCCCTTTTTTGCCTTAGCTTTCGGACAGTCAGCCTTCCAGTGCCCTCTCTCCCTGCAGAAATGACAGATTTCTGAATCACCCTGTGGCTGACCTCGCATCTCACGCTCAACCCAGTGCGGATTAGCTTCCTCTTCCCATCTCCCTGCACGATACATACCAGCTCCATCCTGGACCCTGAAGTCGCGACCGCCCCTGTGCATTAGCACATAGTCATCTGCCAGAGCAGCAGCCTCTGCAGCAGTTTTCACCTTACGCTCACTGATGTAAACCGCAATGTGGCTGGGCACAGAATTTTTTAATTGCTCCAACACCATCAACTCACATAATGCGACATACGTATCCACTTTCAAGGAGTTACACCACCTACCGAAAGAGGTAACCAGATCCCTGGCAAACTCCACATGTGTCTGCTTGTCAGACATCTCCCAGGACCGAAACCTCTGTCGATAAGCCTCAGGGACCAACTCGTAAGCCTTCAACACCGCAGTTTTAACCCTCAGATACACTTTGCTGTCCGCCACCGTTAAAGCAGAATAAGCTTCCTGGGCCCTACCTGTTAGCACACACTGCAGCAATAAGGTGCTATTAGCCTCTGACCACTCTCTGCTCTCAGCAACACGCTCAAACAAGGAGAAAAACGTATATCTGGATCTCGTTCATTAAATTGAGGCACAACCCGCAGATTATCGGCAACGTCAAATGGAGTAGCTCTACCAGGGAAATTAGAGGCCTGACTTGCAGCCCCAGCAGGTAAACTCAACCTCCGCTCCTCTAACTCAAGCCTTTTAATTTATACCTGCAACAGCAACAGCTCCTTTCTCTGCTCAAAAGTCAGGTCTGTATCACGGCAGCCAGACGTACTGCCACTGTCTCTGCTAGGATCAACAGTATATTTTCCCACTTTGAAAACACCCAACTCGAACAGATTTGCTCTAACAATCCCTCTTATGTTTTCCTTCATCCTCTTATCCCCAACATCCAAACGGAAATGTTCAGCAACACCGATCAGCTGCTCACGTGAGAAGCCCTCCAGTAGCTCCTCTGTAGGCGCTCTAACAAAGTCCTCCACACTCTCCATCATGACAACACTGAGTGCACGCTCACGCTACTACACAGCCTAAACGCTACCGTGGCCCGTCCCTCTAACTGCCTACAGAAGCTAGCTAAACTCCCCGCTAGTCTTCAAGTGCTAGTTATGGTGGGTACTTATGCACTTAATACCGTAAGCTCGGCGAAGCGACCAGCAAACCGGCAGCTCCACCCGCAGCCTCGGCGTGCTCCTGAGCTAATAGCTCTAACCACTTTCACACCGCACTAACAGCCCCCCCTACGACCTCCAAGGAAGACCGTACTAGACCTAACAGGGACAGATATGGAGTCAGATTTGGGTCAATATTCTAGCGCGTAAAACAAGCTACCCACGAGCAGAAAATGTGCTTTTACATGCGCATAAAATGACCCTCGCGCGCAGATTAAACCCCCGCGAGCGGCTCTGCGCCCGCGAGAGAGACAGCCCTCTTGCTCGCTCGCGGGAGTGTCAGCCTCGCGGAGTCTGTCTACGCACGCGTGAAAAGTTTCTGGCACTTTGGGGCGGAGCCACTGGACTTTGTTTGACAGCTGCCAGGAAACCCGGAGTTGCCAGGTTTGATAAATGCCTGAACTACCAAGAGCCGAGGAGTGACGGCAGCAAAATCAGTTGGACGAGATTGAATGGTAAAGTTGTCCATAAAAAACTATTATATTCGTAAAGTGTACAGCTAATATATATATATATATATATGTATATATATATAAATACATTTTATATAAAACAATATATTTTTGAGTGGGCTGTATCTGTCGAAAATTGCATATATATATATATATAAATTAATTGTATATAAAACAATATAAACAATGTGGGCTTCGTAAATAATTGGACAGCCTTCTGGGGAAAACCTGGTCTGATTAAGAGAGACGGCATTCATCCTACTTTGGAAGGTGCAAATCTCATTTCGGCAAACATTTCAGGGCTTTGTGGACTTAATCCATGACAAACTGGAGTTGAGACCAGGAGGCGGAGTCGCAGTCTTACACGCTTCTCTGCGCTCTCTCCTAGGCAGTCATCCATAGGAATCCCGAACCCAATAAAATACCCAATATTAGCGGTGTGTGTGTCTGCCCAAGGACAAGTTAAGGTAAAACCTAATAGAGGTGTCATACATAATAACCTAATAAAAGTAAATGTAACAACTACTACAGTGCAACAAAACAGGAATATTAAATGTGGTCTCTTAAACATAAGATCTCTAGCATCTAAAGCAATATTGGTAAATGATTTAATATCAGATTATAATATTGATATATGCTGTCTCACTGAAACTTGGTTGAGACATGAAGAATATGTCAGCATAAATGAGGCCACTCCACCCAGCCATATCAATACTCATATTGCCCGAGGCACGGGCCGAGGAGGTGGAGTTGCAGCAATCTTTGACTCAAGTTTACTTATCAATACTAAACCAAAATTAAATTATACCTCCTTTGAAAGTCTCCTTTTTTAGTCTTACGCATCCGACCTGGAAAACTTTGCAGCCAATCTTATTTGTTACAGTGTACCGTGCACCAGGTCCTTATTCAGAATTATTATCTGAATTCTCTGAGTTTTTATCAACTTTGGTACTTAAAACAGATAAAGTAATTATCGTAGGTGACTTTAATATTCATGTTGACGATGATAAAAATAGCCTTACTGTTGCATTTAACTCTATATTAGATTCTGTTGGTTTTTGTCAGAGTGTAAATAAACCAACCCACTGCTATAATCACACTCTCGACCTTGTTCTGACTTATGGTATTGAAATTGAGCAACTATTAGTCGAACCGCATAATCCTGCTTTATCCGACCATTTCTTAGTAACTTTTGAAGTACTGTTACGAGACTACAAAGCATTAGTCAAAAGCTCCTGCAGCAGAAACCTATCTGTTAGTGCTATAGCCAAATTTAAGGAAGATATTCCACCAATACTTAACTCGATAGCATGTCTGCATGTAAGGGAGGAAACTTATACAAAATGTACACCACCCCAAATTGATCATGTTGTTGATAGTGCTACAGATGCGCTGCGAATAAAATTAGACTCTGTTGCTCCTTTGAAAAAGAAGAAAATAAAACAACATAGATTAGCTCCATGGCATAATGCCGAAACCCGCAAAATAAAGCAAAAGTCGAGACAACTTGAAAGGATATGGCGTTCCACTAAACTTGAAGAATCTCGTTTAATTTGGCATATTACTCTCAATGAATATAAGAAAGCACTGCGTAAAGCGAGAGCAGCCTACTACTCTTCATTAATAGATGAGAATAAGAATAATGCAAGATTTCTTTTCAGCACTGTTGCCAGGCTGACAGAAAGCCACAGCTCAATTGAGCCTTCTATTCCCATAGCACTCAGTAGTAATGATTCTATGTGCTTTTTTAATGATAAAATTGTTACTCTTAGAAACAAAATTAATGACCTCTTGCCTTTGACCAGTATAGTGTTATCAACAGCTCCCGGAAACGTAAGTTCTAATATTACACTAGATAGTAAACTAGAATGCTTTTCAGCCATAAACCTTGAACAATTAAATTCAATGATTCTCTCTTCTAAACCATCAACGTGCATGTTAGACCCAATTCCAACTAAGCTGTTGAAGGAAGTTTTTCCATTAATTAGCACTTATTTATTAAATATTATGAATATGTTTTTATTATCAGGCTATGTTCCACAATCATTCAAAGTAGCAGTGATAAAACCGCTTCTTAAAAAGCACAACCTCGATCCAGAGGTTTTAGCCAATTATAGACCTATTTCCAATCTTCCGTTCCTCTCAAAAATTCTTGAGAAAGCGGTCGCAAAACAGTTGTGTGATTACTTAAAAAACAACGATTTATTTGAAGATTTTCAGTCTGGCTTTAGAACACATCATAGCACAGAGACAGCTCTGGTTAAAGTCACAAATGACATTCTAATAGCCTCTGACAAGGGACGTGTCTCTATTCTTGTTTTGCTCGATCTCAGTGCTGCATTTGATACTATCGACCATGATATCTTATTGCAAAGACTAGAGCACTTAGTTGGCATACAGGGAACTGCTTTAGACTGGTTTAGGTCCTATCTATCTGAACGCTCTCAGTTTGTACGTGTCAATGATGAATCTTCCACGCAAACCAAAGTTAGCCATGGAGTGCCACAGGGCTCAGACCTATTTTGTTCACATTATATATGCTTCCGTTAGGCAATATTATAAGGAATCATTCTGTACATTTTCATTGTTATGCGGATGATACTCAACTATATTTATCAATCAAGCCTGATGAAATTAATCATCTAAATAAAATTCAAGACTGCCTTAAGGACTTAAAAACGTGGATGACCTTAAACTTTTTGATGTTAAACACGACCAAAACTGAAGTTATTGTACTTGGCCCGAAGAATCTACGAAACAAATTATCTAAGGATATATTAACTATGGATGGCATTAATTTGGCCTCCAGTGAGACTGTAAGGAATCTTGGTGTTATATTTGATCAGGATTTATCCTTTAACGCCCACATAAAATCAATTTCAAGGACCGCCTACTTCCATCTACGTAACATTGCAAAAATCAGGCATATCTTGCCTCAAAACGATGCAGAGAAACTAGTCCATGCATTTGTTACTTCAAGGCTGGATTATTGTAACTCTTTATTATCAGGGTGTACCAAGAAGTCAGTCAAGTCGCTTCAGCTGATTCAAAATGCTGCAGCTCGTGTACTAACCAGAGTTAGGAAAAGGGACCACATTACTCCTGTTCTGGCTGCCTTACACTGGCTCCCTATAGAACACAGGATAGAATTTAAAATTCTTCTTCTCGCCTACAAAGCCCTTAATGGGCAGGCGCCATCTTACCTTAAAGAACTCATTATACCCTACTGTCCTACTAGGGCATTGCGTTCCAAGAATGCAGGGTTGTTGGTTGTTCCTAGAGTCTCTAAAAGTACAATGGGAGCCAGAGCCTTTTCTTATCAAGCTCCACATTTGTGGAATCAGCTTCCAGTTTGTGTTCGGGCGGCAGACACCCTATCCGTTTTTAAGAGTGCGCTTAAGACCTTCCTTTTTGATAAAGCTTATAGTTAGGGCTGATTAGATTCAGCCCCTAGTTTTGCTGATATAGGCTTAGTTTGTCGGGGGACATCTTACTTCTTCCTTCTCTCTGTCTATACTTGTGTACTCTCATGTTCCGATTAACCCAGCTTCCCCAAATGTCTTTCTTTTTGGTGTCTGTATACGCCGGGATCCGGAGTCATGGATCTTGAGTCGTGGCTGTGGTCCTGGATCATAGGTCCTGGATGGATATCCTCGTGGATTCATCTTCCTATTATACACACATGCATTTCCAAACATTTGGACTACCTATGTTGCAAATGTATTATCTTTTCAATTTACACACGGCATCTATTGCACGTCTGTCCGTCCTGGGAGAGGGATCCCTCCTCTGTTGCTCTCCCTGAGGTTTCTCCCATTTTTCCCTTTAAACTGTGGGTTTTCTTCGGAAGTTTTTCCTTGTACGATGTGAGGGTCTAAGGACAGAGGGTGTCGTATTGTCATACTGATATTTTGTACAAACTGTAAAGTCCACTGAGACAAATGTAACATTTGTGATATTGGGCTATATAAATAAACATTGATTGATTGATTGAATATACTTTTTAGTGGGCTGTATCTGTCGAGAATTGCATATATATATATATATATATAAATTAATTTTATATAAAACAATATATTTTTGAGTGGGCTGTATCTGTCGAAAATTGCTAGCTACTGTCTGCTGTACACTCTTAGAAGGGATGTGTCAAAAATGACACACGGGTTGAATTTCAACACACCTACAGAGTGTGCTCAGGGACAACACGTGTTGTGTTTATTTATGTGTAAATCATTTTTACACACAAAATGTGTTACATGCCCCTAACACACAATGTGCACATTTTACACATTGTGTGTCATAAATGTGTAACCAAGATGAACACACTCATTTGTTATTTCTGCACATTTTGTGTTATATTTCTTTAACCAGAATTAACATTTGATTGTGTTATATCTGCACATTGTGTGTCAATGACGATTACTGGAAGTACCAGGTGGTGGATATGGTTTTTATTCAAAAAATCGAATGCAAGAATACATTCATTGGACATTTATTTACAAGGATTTCATTAGCACAATATGTCATTAAGAAAATAATTGTTAACATTTAAAAATATTAATATTTTTCTAATTCATCAAATGTTGACAGAATAGATAATTCATAAAATCACACCTAAAAAAACCTTATACCTTGGTTAAAACAAACTTAATCTTCAGCAAACTATTGTTGTAAATGACTTTCAGCTGAGGGAATATAGTGATGAGATTCTTCACAAGGACCACCTTTTCAGTGTTGGATGGATAATTAAGGATACAAATCAGGGTCGGCTCTAGAACAACTTGAATGGGGGGGGCAATCATTTACCAAGGGGGGGCACACACTGCCGTCAACAACCAACACACAAACACCAACGCAACTTCAATTTAAAAAAACATGCTGTAAAGTCTATTGTCTTTCACACACATTGCAGGGGTGTAGTGCTATTGTATACTGCACCTATGACTTGTGCATACATGCACGGTTGTGGCACGACCACCAGAACAGAAACATATAAGGACAGAGGGTGTCGTTTTCTCATACTGATATTCTGCACAAACTGTGCTGTTGTATTTGCTGTAAAGTGTCTTTACTGTAGGTTATTTTTGTATTATACTGTATATACAGCACTTTGGCTCGACCAAAAATCGTTGAAAAATGTGCTATATAAATAAAACTTGATTTGATTTGATATGGACATAGGCCATCATATAAAAAGTGTGCAAATGTATTTAGTATCCTATCCATGTGAACATGTTTTAGGTGGGGGTGGACCTAACCTCCTCTAGGAGGGTCTGGGGGCATGCTCCCCCGGGAAGATTATTTTTAAAATATTGAAGTTAAAAGCATCAATCTGGTGCACTTTGAGAGCAAAGTGAAGAGATCTATGGATAGCCTACATCTCTCAGCATCCATATGAAACACAACTGTACACAGATTTACTTTTTCTTTATGGATATTTCACTAATCATTCCCCTTTTAAACGGTATTCTTGTGTTACTGTCCTATAGTATTTCATACCCGTTTTTCATTTATTCTCTCTTTAATAACTATAATGATCATATAAAGGTATTCCTCGAAAATACTTACATAAATGGTGACCAAACCGTTTGAGACCCACTGAGATAACTTACACTAAAGTGAACTATCTAAACACTGAGAGAGTCCTTACCTCACTGAGCTGACGTTATAAGATCCTCTCAGTCTGACAGGAGAGGACTCTCCTCCACCTTGGTGTAGAAACAGCCCTTTATATCCGTTAGCATAGCTAGCTAACCAGATGCTAACCACAACATTCCACGTTACCGCTCGCGCACTCACAAAATGCGCTCGTGCCACACACACACAGAGCTTGAATGAAACACAGAGACCCATGTACTTGTACTGTACTGTATATCATATTATTTTTGATGGCTTTACTGTATAATCAGTGTAACAGATGAACAGATCGCCACTGGGCTTTCATCTAAACACTCAGCCACGTAATGATAACAAAAAAAAGGTCGGGGGTCATTGGTCAAGCAACACACCAATCAGAGAGCAGCAGTGAGCACACCTCAGGCTGTTTTATATTTGTATTATTTATTTCTGATGTATTTCACACAAAAAACCTTTAGTGGAAACGTTTTCACTTAGCCTATATGATAAAAAAAAAGAAAACATCGGCAAAGTGACAAGGCTTGCCCACCCTGCGTTGGGGGGGCACAGTGACTCATTTGGGGGGGCATGGCCCGCGAATGACCCCCCATGACGCCGACCCTGATACAAATGAATGACAAGTGAGCTATTTATTTTTTATTTTTCAAAAAGAATACAACAGTTCTAGCATACAAATATTACAAATGCGTGATAATAAAGCAATTGGTTATAAAGAATGTCCTTTTGTATCAAGCAAATACAAAAACAATTTTTACAACTTATTATATTTATATATATGCAATTTTCGACAGATACAGCCCACTCAAAAATATATTGTTTTATATAAAATGTATTTATATATATATTAGCTGTACACTTTACGAATATAATAGTTTTTTATGGACAACTTTACCATTCAATCTCGTCCAACTGATTTTGCTGCCGTCACTCCTCGGCTCTTGGTAGTTCAGGCATGTATCAAACCTGGCAACTCCGGGTTTCCTGGCAGCTGTCAATCAAAGTCCAGTGGCTCCGCCCCAAAGTGCCAGAAACTTTTCACGCACGCGTAGACAGACTCCGCGAGGCTGATACTCCCGCGAGCGAGCAAGAAAGCTGTCTCTCTCGCTCGCGAGCGCAGAGCCGCTCGCGGGGGTTTAATCTGCGCGCGAGGGTCATTTTATGCGCGTGTAAAAGCACATTTTCCGCTCGTGAGTAGCTTGTTTTACGCGCTAGAATATTGACCCAAATCTGACTCCATAGACAGATACCACAGTAACTAATGATCTGTGCTCGTACTTGCTGCCATACACTCTCCGTGTATTAGAACTGCGAAACACTCACCCCCGCAACGCTACTCCCAAAACAACCAGCCGCACCCAGCGACAACAGCAGCTGCGCGAAATCCGTCCCCACAATGGACATCCAGTTGCACACGCTTCCCAGGTCCAAAGCAACGAGCCCCCATCTGTTACAACCCGGCTCCTGGGCTGCAACAAAAAGCAGGGAGGCGAGACGCGTATGGGTAAGAAAATAACAAGTGTTTATTCTCTTATAAACAATATAATGATAGAACCAGCCACAGGTCCCCGAGGCTGGCACCGAGAAAGTGCCCAGAGGAGTGAGAGCCACGCAACCGGCTGGGCTCCTCCTTTATCCCGCTCCACCGGTGTAGCTCATCCGATAGGCATCCGCCCCCAGGTGCGGCTCATCAGCACCTGAAACAACTGAGGTTACCTACTGTAACCCAGCTTCTATGAGTATTGGCGCAGCCCTCTAAGGCTATCGCTATTGGGTTTACCCTTCTGCGCCCCCGCGCAGTACTGAAAACACTTGTAGTCCACGCCCACCCGCTAGGTGGGCCCCACCCTCGGGCCTCCTTCCGGTATAAATAGGGAGGTTGCCCGGCGATCTGCTCCAATACAATATAACTTTTCTTCAGCTATTCGTAGAGCCAGTGGGGCCCAGCGTTTAGAGGGCTGCGCCAATACTCATAGAAGCTGGGTTACAGTAGGTAACCTCAGTTCTATTTCGTATATGGCTTCGCCCTCTAAGGCTATCGCTATTGGGTTAAGGGCGAAGCATGATGTAGTCTGCGCCCCACTGGGTCCGTCCAGCACTAGAAGCACAGACATACCTGCTTAATAACACCCCCCCTGCCTGTTGTGCCATGCGTAATGGCACATCCCCGTCCCTGGAGCAAACATACCTGTTTTCCTGACGGGGTGAAGGCTGGGAACAATACATGCCGACCGCTTTGAGAAAGTAGAGACGAAGGTCCCACCTTGTCCTGCGATCATAGAGCACGCCCAGAGGATGAGAGGTGTGTGTATGCTGTCCTCACGAGCAGTGCTGGAATTGGGCCGGTACTCACCGGTACGCAGTACCGGCACTTCTGGTTCTGACCCATGGAGTACCGGCACTTCTTGCTCAGTACCGGCATGCTGGCGGTACTCCGGTACTCATGCACCGTGCCAGTACTCAACACTCTCCCGCCGTTCTTATTATACATCCATATATATATATACAGCCGCCCGGTACTCAGTAGATGCGTTATGAGGTGCCGAACGGACAATCTCATCACTCTAACCGCTGGAGTTTCACAGCGGCTGTCAGCTGTTTACTCCTGTCATTCAAACAGAACGTGCTGGAGAGGGGGCGGGGCTTATCTTCTCCATGTAAATACTGTGGTGGAAACGACTATGTCAACATTAACCTATTTGACCGTGATTTAATAGTAATACACGTTTCAAAATAATAATAATAATAATAATAATAATAATGCCGAAGTAACAACATACTGAAAACTGTTAGTAAAACCATGTTTTAATGCTTTACAATTTACATACCTAGATGCACGTGTGTTGTGTTTATGCAATGCAACTCCCACCCAGTGGGTGGCTATGTAGAGTGATAGAACAGAGCAGGCACGCCCCCGAGAGAAGGAAAGCAAGTCACGTCACAAATGAGCATTTCTAAAATGTTAGCGTGGATTAATAAACGTGCAAAAAGACAGCGGTTGTCGCCGGAAGAAACTTCAAATACAGAGAATGCTGTGCCTGTGTTGGAAATTGTGTCTGATGGGGAGCTTTCTTTGGTTGATCCTCCTGCTCCAAGTTCTAGTGCATTAGCATTAGCACTAGCTCCGCCGCCTCCTCCAGAGCCTCTAACGTTAGCTGCTGCTGGCGCAACTGCCACCACCAACACCGGGCAAAGCGATGCACCTGACTGCTGGACAACGGACCAGGTGCAATATTTTTGCAAGACCAATGCATGGCTCCTTCTTAAAGATAAGAAGCTAGGATGTCGGATATGCAGAGATGTCAAATCTTTGGGAATACACACTGGACAAGGACTGAAACTGTCAACTGAATAGGGTGAGTGTGCAGTGTCTCATTTCGGTGTTGACAAGGGCAAACAACAAGCTAGCCTGAGAAAAAAAATCAAAGAACATAAAGAATCACAAGCCCATGTAAAAGCTGCTGACATCCTTACATCTGCTCAGGGGCGGATCTAGACAAATATTCATGGGGTGGCAAGAGGGTGGCAGGAGATTTTGAGGGGTGGCATCCCCTGACAGAAGTATATGCTGATTTAAATCGCAATCATATCAATCAATTAGGGGTGTAACGGTACACGTACCCGTACTGAAATTATTCGGTACGGGCCCTTCGGTTCGGTACACGTGTGTACTGAACGAATATAGTGTTAAACGTAAACAAATTGAGAACATGAACAACTTTCTGGAAGTAATCTCAGGTATATATCATAGAGCGACCAAGTAATTTCATTGGACGAGAGGCATACTATGAGAGCTGGTCACAGGGATGCGTTCAAATGTAGTCAGTAATTTAAGGAACTGTCGAAATGGCGAACGCAGATAAAGTTGAGCTGAAAATCCTCCAGCATCATTGAAGTCTCCGGTTTGGGAACATTTTGGTTTCGCAGTTACGTACAAGGATGACGGACAAAGACAGGTGGACTGAACCAAAGCTGTTTGTCGGTATTGTTCAACTAACATTGGTTACGCGGCTGGCAATACATCACACTCATTTGAAAAGGCATCACCCGAATGTGAATATCACCGGTACCAAAAGAAAAAAGACTGAAGTGCAAACCCAACTCCCACTAGCATGTAAGCCTCCACCACTCGCAAAGAGTTCAGACCGAGCCAAAGCTATTACAAACGCCAAATATCCTTATGTTGCCATGTTAGCAAAGCGCTACCTGGCTGTGCTACCTCTGTCCCTAGAGAGGGTGTTCTCCACAGCAGGAGACATTGTTAGTGCCAGCAGATCTGCCATTTCAGCAAGCAATGTGGACAAGTTCATCTTTCTTTAAACAACATGAAAATACAATGACAAGCAAGTCCTAATGTCAAGCTGGCTGCTTAGGTACTAGTACAGTTCAAATACAGATTATTTCAGTTCATCGAAATGCTGCACCTTAATGTTTATTTTACTATATTTTGTATTTATTTGAATACATTAGTCACAGTTTAATAATAATAAAAAAAATGTTTTTTATGTTTTGTGATAATTTTTTCTGCTGTACCGAAAACGTACCGAACCGAACCGTGACCTAAAAATGAGGTACGTACCGAACCGAAATGTTTGTGAACCGTTACACCCCTACAATCAATGTTAACTTGGAAAGCCACAATATTAATATTTTAACTCAATCACATAGGTGATATTATTGTGGCACATCAGTAAAGCCTTACATATAAGGTCGCAGACGTAATTTAATGAATTTTAACTGAACAATAACCGAATGAGTTTGTCTCACTCTTAGACCAGCAGGGGTTCCAAATCTATGCAGACTGCTGCAATAAGTATATTAATTAACTGTCTCATCGATGTTTGTCTGAATGAATATGATACTATTAACAATCATATTATTCCTATCAGCTGTCAATCACTGTTAATAAATAATAATAATAATAGATTTAATTTGTTAGCGTTTTTACAGGTGCTCAAAGACGCTTTACAGATATAGTGAAGAACTGTTATGATTCACATATTCATTTATTATTGAATAAACTATATTTATTTTTTGGAGGAGTTAATGATGAATGTTCATCAAGATGCTTGCTCACCCTCCTTCAAATTTGAAAAACAAGTAATTATATCATTATTGATATACAGTTACAACCTTGACTTTGCATCAGAAAGAACAAACATTAAAGAAGTGACTAACTGCATCAGTTAGGGTTAAAAAACGTGTATTCAGCTAAAACATCGCTGCAGTTATTATCCAGTGGAAGGTCCTTACCTACTGGCCTAGTTAAATCAAAGTGGTTACTTTCTGTTGGCTGGGCAGTGTAGTTTTACACACCGTCTTATTTTACTTTTTCAGGACTTACAATTGTTTTTTGGGGGCAGACCCCCTCAAAGAAAAAAATATATACACGCATACAAGGTCATCATCTTAACAGTTTGTTATTCTCATCGAGTCATCCGTGAGCAGAGCATCAAGTTGGCATGTCTATTACAGCTGAATGCGGCGATTACTATTTTGTTCAGCAAAACGCCTCACAAATGTATTAAGATCAACAGCTGTAGTGCGTTTTGATTCAATGCTGAGTACAGCCAAACTTGACATTATCTTCTCTGTCATTGTAGACCGCAACTACCTCATTCCTTCAGTGCTTGGGTCCGAAAGGCTTCTCGTTTTGCGCCGTCCCGTTCAAATGAATTCGCCACCAATCATATTTCCACTCTTGCGCCAGGACCGGGTGAGGGGTTACATGACGTGCATCTTGTGCTGCATTCACTTGCACTCGGACATTAGAAACTTTCTCTCATAAATGTCCGATGAGCAACAACTTTTCTTTCAAAACAAAGATGCCAACTGGGGTGGCAGCTGGGGTGGCAAGGCTATTGTTTAGGGTGGCAGTTGCCACCCCGTGCCACCCCGGTAGATCCGCCCCTGCATCTGCTTCACGTGAAACTATTCAACATCAAGTGCAGTCTATGCATAAATCTGAATTAGACACCACTATCAGAGTTTTTCGAACGGCATATAAAATTGGCAAACATAGCCGGCCATTCACAGACATGCCAATTGATTTGAATGTACAGAAACTGAATGGGCTGAACGTGGGCAGGGTTTTGCACTCCAATAAAACCTGTGGCGAAATCATCGACCACATAGCTCATGAGCTGAAGAAAAAAATGGCAAAAGACATTACAGAAAACCAAAGAAAACTCTGTGTTTTGGTCGATGAATCTACCACTATTAGTGGTAAAACGGTGCTTGTTGTGTGTCTACGCTCAGCATTAGCTGATGCTGAGCCCGAAACGTTTTTTTGGGAGCTGATCGAGTTGGATGGAACAACGGCTGATGACATCACAAAGGCGTTAATGGAGTGTCTTGGAAGAGATTTTAACGAGGACTTTTTAGGTCAGTGTTTCGTTTCTTTTGCATGTGATGGGGCTTCAGTCATGCTAGGGAAGAGAACAGGCGTTGCTACCCAGTTGTGTAGTAAATTCCCAAGCCTGTTTGTGTGGCACTGCTCCAATCATCGTCTAGAGCTGGCAGTTGGGGATGTGGTCAAGGAGGTCTCAGGGCTCAATCATTTCCAGATCTTTTTTGACAAACTCTATTCCTTGTTCCATGCCTCCCCCAAAAATCAGAGGCAGTTAGCGCAGTGTGCGCAAGCAGTCGGACAGCGTCTCCTGGTGATAGGGCGTGTTTTGTCCATCCGCTGGGTGGCTTCAAGTGAAAGGAGCGTCAGAGCAGTCTGGGAAAACTACCGAGTGCTTCATGATCACTTCACAAATGCTGCAAACGACACGAGCAGGGATTTCAGAGACAGAGCAAAGTACAAGGGCCTGGATGATGTGCTCACATCTGCAACGTTTGTCAGCAATCTGGGACTGATGTACGATGCGCTCACAGAGCTCAGCGACCTCTCTCGGCAACTCCAAAAAAGAGAGATGACACTGCCTACAGCAGATAGGCTCTTAACTCGAGAAATACGAGTTTTTGAATCCATGGTCACCATGCCTGGCCCACACATGACTACAGTTCATACAGCTCTAGCTGAGAAGTCCTTCAAGGGTGTTGCCCTGCGTGAGAATGACAGGCTTGTACAGATTCATGCAGGTCAGTTTTTCCGCAGTATGGTAGAGAATCTGAGACACAGAATGACTTCCACAACCTCCTCTCATGTCAGCACAAGAGAAATCCCATTACATGGCCGGGAGGCCCGGGACAATCAGCTAATCCAGGACATGAAAGTTATCCATCCTGGAAGTTGGCCTGAAGAGGAGTTAGACGTACAGTATGGGGACGTAGAGGTGCTACGTTTGTGCGAAGTGCTGAAAGTGGACAGAAGAGAGACTGTTCAGGGCTTTCGCGAATACAAGGAAACCAGGGCATCCCGTACACCTGCTGCCATGGAGCCTCTACTGAAAGCAGTCCGAACCATCGCTGTCTCCACTAGTGAGTGTGAGCGGGCATTCAGCTGCATGAACGATATCCTTACTGCAAAAAGGAATGCTCTCTCTGTCAGCCGACTGTCCAGCCTGGTTTTCATTAAATGTAATGGACCATCACTAGGACAGTTCAATCCGGAACAGTATGTGAGGTCCTGGCTGGCAAAGGGAAGGAGAAGTGCTGATGAAAGAGCCTGTCCAGCTCCAGCCCCTGATACTGATGTCCCCAAGGCCTTCTGGAGCCTTTTCTAACAATGTGAAGTATATTGCAAAGCAGCTCACCCAGTGAGAAGACTTTTGGCATAATGTGCCGATTTGTACAGATCCTGGAGATAGAAGGACTTCAGACCAACCAGGGAGTTATCTGATCAGCTTGGTGTTCAATGTAACTCTTTACCATGGCTCAGACTTTGTTACTTGCAGTTACAGTTTCTCATTTTAGATTGTGCAAATTTTGCATTTGTTTTTACATGTTCTTTGTTCATGCTCTTTATCATTTTTCTGAGTTGGAAAGTTAGATTGCATCATAGTTTACTTTATACATATTTGTATTCTTCAGTGGTGAAGTATATTGCAAAGCAGCTCAGCCATGTGAGAAGACTTTTGGCACTTTTTCGTTTTTCGTTTTCTGAGTTGGAAAGTTAGATTGCATTCAAAATGTACAGAAATACTTAATTTTGTTAAAGCTTTTTATAAAAAATGCTTCTGACCAGAGCTTTGTTTCCTTGTCATTAATGTTGAACACCACCAGAGGGGCTCTCACCTGAAAGGTCTCTGCTTCATGTGTCTTCAGCAGAAGATCTAGACTTTGATTGCTATATTTTCAGTTAATATTGACCTTACTGAGCTTTAGCCATATCCGCTGCCTATCATAAAAAATGTTAAGTACAGTGAACCTTTCTAAAATATACAGTAGTAAAGAGACAAACCCACCAGCATTATAGTAGCCAAATTCTTGTTTGTGGGCTGTATATATATAAAATTGACTTGAAAAAGTTGCTGATTTTAGAGTACTGGCACCTTTTTCATTCCAATTCAAGCACTGCTCACGAGGCGTTATAACAGTGCTCGTGGATTTATTATGACCGTGAGTAGGAGGCATATCTGGGACAGAGGAATTCCTCGAGCTCTGCAGTTTATAAACCAATAGGTTAAAACAGCAGGCTTCTGCAGTGATTGATTGATTGATTGAAAAGTTTATTAACAGCTTGTATATTGGGTACAGTACAGTACAGCTCAAAACATACAATTGTTAAGGGGATGCAGACCAGAGAAAGACTTTCGTCTTGTTTACATCAGGGTCCCCCATTTCCAATTCATCATGTCATTTAAGACATATAAGACATATTTGACATACAGATGGCTTATTTACAATTTACATACAGGTGGTTTTTTACATACAGATTGCTTATTTACAATTTTCATTTTAGATTTCGTTCTAATACATCCTAACCGGACATTTAAGACATACCAAGTCTACAGATATACAGTTAGTAACAGAGTCTAAAATGCGAGTATATACATAGATGGGGGGTGGGGGAAGCTGTCCATTGAACGACAGGTTGAGATTTGTACCATTACCGGGGCCAGTTTTGCAATGCTCTCCCCCGAAGGTGCTCTTTAAGAGAGGTTTTGAAGGTAAGTATAGTTTTACTTTCCTTTACAGTTGTGGGAAGAGCGTTCCACCTTGATGTGGCATAATTGCGAAACGTGTATTCCCCCTTTTTTGTGCCAAATCTGGGTTTCACATGATTTGTGGAGCTCCCTCTGGTGTTATGATCATGGTATTCCTTGACCTTTGGGAAGAATTTTGACATGTACATGGGTACCATAGAGGTGTAGTGGATCTTGTAGACCAGGCCCATTGCAAGTAGCTGTATTCTGTCGTCTACTCTAAGCCATCCTAGGTTGTCAAAGTGGGCAGAGGTGAGGTGGGTTCTAGATGAAAGGTCAAGCAGTAGTCTGACCAGTTTATTTTGCGATGTTTGAAGTTTTATTTTTAGCGCCTTGGAGGTGCTATGGTACCATGATGTGCAAGCATAGTCATAGTACCCTTGAATGAGTGCTCCTGCCAGAGTTTTCAGGGTGTTTTTGTTTACCAGAGAGGAGATCCGGTATAGGAATCTAGTTCTTTGATTGACTTTTTTTATTACATTGGATGCCATTTTGTCACAGGAGAGGTTTGCCTCAAGAATAGATCCTAGGTATGTAATTTCCTTCTTACTTGTGACAATAATGTCGCCCACTGCAACTGAGAAGTCGTCGGATTTGCTGAGATTATGTTTCGAACCGAAGAGAATGGACTCTGTTTTACCCAGGTGTAATGATAATTTATTATCGGCGAGCCAGGTGCAGATTCTGCCGAGCTCGGAGCTGAGGGTTTTTTCAACCTGCAACCTGTTCCTGTCAGAGACCAGCAGGGCTGAGTCGTCCGCGAACAGGAACAAGTTGCAGTCACATGCTGATGACATGTCATTTACATAAATTAGGAACAGTAATGGACCTAATATGCTTCCTTGTGGAACACCACAGCTCACTGGGAGGGGGGGGGGACAGAGTACCGTTTACCTCCACCATCTGTTCTCTCCCCTCCAGGTAGGATTGCATCCAGCTCACCGATAGTTTATCAAAACCAATTGCTTTTAGCTTGTCAATCAGAATGGGGTGATTGACAGTGTCGAAAGCCTTTTGTAGGTCCAGCATCACCATGCCGCAGTACTTGCCCTCGTCCACCTCTTGTTTGATGTGGTCGCTCAAATAAAGAAGGCATGTGTCAGTGGAGTGGGATGTTCTAAAGCCAGATTGAAATTCATAGATTAGTTTATTTTCCGCGAGGTACTTTTCGACCTGTTCATATACTATTTTTTCCATGACTTTCGAGATGGAGGTAAGTATAGAAACAGGGCGGTAGTTGCCTGGGTCCAATTTGCTGCCCTTTTTGTGCAGGGGGGTTACTCTTGCAATTTTGAAGTCTTTGGGTACTTTCCCCTGTTTTATGGAGAGGTTAATTATGTGAGCTATGACAGGTGAGATGGCGGTTGCTGTGTCTCTGAGGAATTTGGAGGGGATATTGTCATGGCCAGTGGCCTTGTTAGGTTGGAGGGCGCTCAGTTTAATGAGTACCTCTGCTGTTGTTACCCTTGCTAGACTGAAATCATCTTTGCGTACCCCTAGGTTTTTGTAGTAGGTCATGATGTGATCTACTCCAAAAAGCCCTGAGTGGGAGGGTAATTTATTTACAAGAGTTGTGGCTATGTTTGTGAAAAAAATGTTCAAGTACTTGGCCACATCCAGTTTGTCTGTGATGAGCCTGTTATCTGTCTTTATGTTTAAGTTAGAAAATCTCGTTTTGAGTTTTTTACTGCAGCCAAGCTGGTTATTGAGTAATTTCCAAAGTTCACGGGGTTTATTTTTGTTTTCCTCAGTTTTGACATTGATGAAATTCTTTTTGGCAGTTTTGATCATGGAGCTAACGTAATTTCTTAGTCTGTTTCTTTCAATTTTGAGTTCAGTCACGTGGGCCTGGAGTTCACTGCTCGTGCTTTTGGAAAGCATTGACTGACTTTTATGAAACTCAGAGCATTTTTTGTCTCTGGTTTTCATGGCGGTCAGTATGCCGGAGTGCATCCACGGCTCAGCGCGATTTTTTACCCTGGTTGTTCTTAGGGGGGCCAAATCATTGAGTATTACAGAGAATTTGTTTTTGAAACCAAGCCATGTTTCTTCAACTTGTGTACCACTGAGCTCATCTGACCAGTCCAGGCTCTCCAGTTCTAGGTTAAAGGCCTCGCTAGAGTAGTTTTTGAGGTCTCTAGATATGACTGTTTTGTGACAGCCGGCCCTTTGTTTTAGCTTTTTGCGGGTACAGAATATCATATAATGATCACTTAACCCGCATGCTATAACCCCTTTACTGGAGATCCTGGACTTGTCAGAGGTCAGAATGAGATCAATGGTAGTTTGTGTTGTTTCACATACCCGGGTGGGTTGGGTGATTAGCTGGCTGAAGCCGTGCAGATCACAAATCCTACTGAAGGACTTGAAGACGGACGTGTCTTTACGTTGCATATCCGTGTTCCAGTCTCCAATAATAATTGTTTCTACATCCCCCACATCAGCCAAACACCCATCTAATGTATCATAAAAGTCACTCTGTTCCGGTGGTCTATAGATTGTCCCGACTATTACAGATTTAGCATTGTCAAAAAGAATTTCAACCCACACAGATTCAATATTTTCATGATGCAGGTCAGTACGGTTTTTGAAATTGGTGTCTTTATGTATGTACATGCAGACACCACCTCCATTCACGTTCCTGTCCCTTCTCACTACAAGATAATCTTCAATTTCAATCTCTGAATCTGTAATGGAATTGTCCAATTTGGTCTCAGAAAAGCATAATATGCTTGCCTTACCGTTCATGAATAGCTGCCTGAGTTCAGCCAGTTTGTGTCTCAGGCTGTTAGTGTTCAGATGAAAAATATGTAGTCCATTTTTGTTGCTTAAATGCACAATGTCGTCAGCTTGCAGATATTTGTCTTTGTCCGTTACAGCAACCGGCTTGTCGTGGTGGCGGTGTGTGGTGGTGGTGGTGGTGGTGGTGGTGGTGGTGGTGGTGGGGGGTGGGGGGTGGGGGGAGGGTGGCTCCTTTGTAGCTTTAGCCGTTGATATGCTAGCAGGGTGGCTAACAACATGGCTAACAACATGGCGGATATTTGTTCCCTCGGATCTCGGTTCTCTTCCTCTCGTCACTGCCTCATGCGTGTCTGTCTGCCGAGGCGTCCCCGGGGGAATCTCGAAGTCTCCGTTTATTCCTTGGTTTCCGCTGTCTCCACGGTCTCTGTTGTCGTCGCGTAGTTGTTGTTGCAGCGGAAGAGATGCTAGTTCTGATGTGAATGAAGCACCTCTGGAGACTCCCCCTGTGGGGGAGACCCAGGGGAATCCCCCCCGTGACCAGCTGACGCTAATGCCGAGCAGCTGCGTTACGGAGAGGGCTGTGTGGTTTGTGACACGCCGGAGGAGAGCTGTCAGTTTCTCACTCGCTGCCAGAGAGCGCTCTGCTGCTGGCTGAGTTTTTAATTCCACTCCAGATAACGTTTGTCTGAGAGGGAAGGGAACAGCTCTCCTTCCAACTTGTTATGAAACCCAGGCTTTGACAGATGCGATACGAGATGTACCGTCTGTAAAGCGACTTCCTCCCTGGAGCGAGCCAGCAACTAGCAGGTCGTCCAAAGGAAACCACCCTCTCATCCCTCCTCTGTGTAGCGGCTCCAGCCTTCTCTACACAAAAATGGGAGGAGCCAGGAAATATCCAAACGGCAGACGATTGTCTGGTCTGATATTCCCTGAAATGAGAAACCGCAGGAATTTCCTGTGTTTCGGGATGATGGGTGGAAGTATGCATCCTTCAGGTGGAAGTGAACCAGTCGTCCTGGTGAACACATTCCAGCCCCTGTTTGATCGTCAGCATGTGGAATACTGACAGATCGAGGATGTCTCATTGCCCCAGTCTTTTTCGGGATTCGAAAAATAACGGGAGTGAAAACCCCTGATGTTCCTCCCTTTGAGGAAACCTGGAAATATCCTCTTTCAACAGGAGTTCCAGCAGCTCGGATTTGGAGCGCAAGACATAGCTTCTGGGAGGACAGGAGTGTTTCCTGTATCCCATTGAACTGTGGGGGGCTTTTTCGTCACCACGCTGCGGGGTGTGACACGTCGAAGGAGAGCTGTCAGCGTGTCCACTCCACTCTCTGCCGTGAGAGTCGTGCTCTCATGCGGGCTGAGTTCAATTCCACCCAGGTAAACAATACTCTTATCTGGGCTGGAATGGGACAGCTCTTTTCCCAATTTATCATGAAACCCAGCTTTGACAGATACGATATGAGTTGTACCGTCTGTAAAGCCGCTTCCTCCCTGGAGCGAGCCATGCAGCAGCAGGTCGTCCAGGTAAAAATAGTACTCTCATCCCTCATCTGTGTAGCGGCTGCAACGCCGTCTCTACACACTTTGAAAAAGTACGAGGAGCCAGGGAATAGCCGAACGGCAGACGGTTGTACTGGTACGCTATTCCCTGGAATGAAAACCGCAGGAATTTCCTGTGTTGCGGAATGATGGGTACATGGAAGTATGCATCTTTTAGGTCTATAGAGGTGAACCAATCTCCCTGGTGAACACACTCTAGCACCTTTTTGACCGTCAGCATGTGAAACAGGTCGAGGATGGGTCTCATTCCCCCTGTCTTTTTCGGGATAAGAAAATAGCGGGAGTAATACCCCTGATTTTCTTCCTCCTGGGGAACCCTGGAAATAGCCTCTTTCAACAGGAGTTCCCGTAGCTCTGCTTGGAGCGCAAGACACTGTTCACGGGATGTTAGGCATGTCACCTGTATCCCGTTGAACTGTGGGGGGGGGGAGGCGAACTGCAGGGTGTACCCTCTGCTGATCAGCCTGTTCATCCATCTGTCCATCAAACACATGCGCTGCCACGCCGAGAAACACTCTGACAGCGGGCGCGCATGCTCGAGATGTGTTGTGGTTGTCATGACGACGAGCCACGCCAGAGCCCTCGCCGCCGCTGCCCGTGAGGCAACCCAAGGTGGGCCTAGAGCGAAAGGGCTGTGCGGAGGCCTCCACACGCTGCGTATCACTCCGCCTCACATCATGAGGCGTGTACACGCTCAGAGGATGGGTGGAGGTGTGTGCAGTAATATCCACATGAGGCGTTAACACTGCGCTCCTGGGCTTATTATGACCGTGTATAGGTGGCGTATCTCGGACAGAAGAATGCCGCGAGGTCTGTGGTTTAATAACCGAAGAGTCATAACCATCAGATCCCTGCAGCGAACCCTGCTGCCTACTAATCACCAGATTGAAGGCAGCTGGTGTAATTACTGTGCTCCGCAGCTTATTAATCGATAGATTAAATAGCGCAGGCTTTTGTACCGAACCCGGCTGGCTATTAACCGATAGGTCATGGCAGCTGGCTCACCGGCCAGAGTGGGGGATATGTGAAACACATTTGAAACTGATGACTCAGCCAACATGTTGGGAAATAATCTTCTTTTATTTTCCTCACACTGTCTCCCCAACCGTCAAGGCCGCTCTGCTTCCTCGGCGGCTCTCATGGAGCAGACGCCGAACGGGAGTACCTCACTCCCTTTTTACCCCCCCTCTACTGGTGGGGGGGCGGAGGCCCCATGAGGCAACCCAAGGTGGGCCTAGCGAAAAGGCTGTGAGGACGCCTCCACACGTTGCATTCACTCCGCCTCTCATCATGATGCGCGTACACGCTCAGAGGATGGGTGGAGGGGTGTGCAGTGATAACCACATGAGGCGTTACCACGGCGCTCATGGCTTATTGTCACCGTGTGTAGGTGGCGTATCTCGGATAGAGGAATGCCGCGAGGTCTGTGGTTTAATAACCGAAAGTTATAACCACCAGAACCCTGCAGCGAACCATGCTGCCTACTAATCACCAGATTGAAGGCAGCTGGTGTAGTTACTGTGCTCCGCAGCTTATTAATCGATAGATTAAAAAGCGCAGGCTTTTGTAACGAATCCTGCTGGCTATTAACCGATAGGTCATAGGCAGCTGGTTTACCCAGAGTGGGGGATATGTGAAACACATTTGAAACTCATGACTCAGCCAACATGTTGGAAAATAAGCTTATTTTTATTTTCCTCACACTCCCTCCCAAACCGTCAAGGCCGCTCTGTCTCCTCGGCAGCTCTCATGGAGCAGACGCCGAACGGGAGTACCTCGTTCCCTTTTTTTTTTTACCCCCCCTCTCCTGGTGGGGGGGCGGAGGCCCCGCGAGGCAACCCAAGGTGGGCCTAGCGAAAAGGCTGTGAGGACGCCTCCACACGTTGCATTCACTCCGCCTCTCATCATGATGCGCGTACACGCTCAGAGGATGGGTGGAGGTGTGTGCAGTGATAACCACATGAGGCGTTACCACGGCGCTCATGGGCTTATTGTCACCGTGTGTAGGTGGCGTATCTCGGATAGAGGAATGCCGCGAGGTCTGTGGTTTAATAACCGAAAGTTATAACCACCAGAACCCTGCAGCGAACCATGCTGCCTACTAATCACCAGATTGAAGGCAGCTGGTGTAGTTACTGTGCTCCGCAGCTTATTAATCGATAGATTAAAATGCGCAGGCTTTTGTAACGAATCCTGCTGGCTATTTAACCGATAGGTCATAGGCAGCTGGTTTACCCAGAGTGGGGGATATGTGAAACACATTTGAAACTGATGACCCAGCCAACATGTTGGAAAATAAGCTTATTTTTATTTTCCTCACACTCCCCCGGTGCCCCGGCAGCCGCTGACGGACGATTCTGACGCCTCGGCTGCTGTTGCTGCTGGTGTCTGTCCGTCTGCCGCTGTGGCCGGGTTGGCTGCTGCTGCTGCCGCTAGTGTCACTGCTGCTTCACCGCTGGCTGTCCTCGCCTGGGACACCGCCATGGCTGCGCACAGCGACGGTGGTGTGTTCTGGATGGGCTCCTGCCCACCCCAGACGTCTTCCTCACCCGCAGCAGCTAGAGCGTCCGCCCTTCGCTTCCTGTCGGATGAAGGAAGACGCACATAGTGAGGACATGCGACCTGCTGGCTGAGAGCCGCGTCCGCGTGCTCTGGCCCCAGACAGGCTGCGCATATCGGATGCAAATCGTAGCTCATAATGTAGCCCGTATTGCACGAAGGGCACATACGGACACACTCTTTATTGCTCATGATGTTGCTTTTCTCGTGCTTCAGTAAACTGCTGGTTGCTGAAGAAAAGAGGGAGCAGATCGCCGGGCAACCTCCCTATTTATACCGGAAGGAGGCCCGAGGGTGGGGCCCACCTAGCGGGTGGGCGTGGACTACAAGTGTTTTCAGTACTGCGCGGGGGCGCAGAAGGGTAAACCCAATAGCGATAGCCTTAGAGGGCGAAGCCATATACGAAATAGAACCTGAACAAACCACACACACACACAAACACACGGCACCCCACGTGATGTGGAGGGGTCGTCACACTATATAAACAGGTACAGCACAGTGCTGCACCATCGGTGTCGGATTTATTAAAACAACAACCTTGTAACTGAGAAACACTTAAATGCTACATTTCAAATGTTTACAATCCATCACTAAATTCATGGCAAACCAATTTTAACATCATGCAATAACACTAAGACGACATTAGTTGCATTGAACTGATCTTTTTAATAAGTTGTACTAACAATGTAGTGAGAAACATGGGCTTGTGCTTCACTGAGGATCTTTGTTATTCTCAGTGACAGGAAGGCCACTGCAGTTATTACACTTCGCGTTTTGAAATATGTGTAACTCTGTTAATATAAAACCCACACTGCTCAAACTTCCTTACTTTTCCTAAAATTGGTATTTTAATTTTTTTTCATTAACATAAAAATAAATCTCACGTACCCCCTGCAGTACTCCAACGTACCCCTAGGGGTCCGCGTACCCCCATTTGAGAACCACTGCGCTAGAATTTCAAAGTACACAACCGGAAAAAATCTGCCACTTCCTTACAGAGCCCCTCCTCCAACACACACGAACGCGCACATGACCAATGAGGGCATGAGATAAGTTTGTGCAGAGATGGAAGGCTGACAGGCAGGTAGGCCATCCAGTTATTTTAGCCGGGCCGGCTAAAATGATTGGTCGTGCTTTTTAAAGCGCCACGGCTTCCACAGATGACATTTTTCTAGGACACGTTTGATTCCTGTTTTGGATAGTGTGCCATCGATGGGTTTAATTCCATTTCAAAGTGCTGTTTGACGCTTGGTGTAAACTTCACGCACTGCCACTCCAACATCCAATCACAGAGCTTGAAGACTGATCACGGAGTTTGTCAAGCAAAGCAAATGGTGTAGTCCCAAACGATAGCTGAGGATTCTGGGTAGTGTAGTGTTTTCTGCCATCCTAAACTCCGAAAAAATATTTGTTTCTCCGAATCGAAGGGGGAAAATACAAAAGCATTGTACACAAGGATAATTTGGTGTTTTTGAGTTGATGAGTAGTGCAGATATCACTGTAAAATCAATCGACAGTAAGGAGAATACTTACTTCCGGGTGTAAAATCCTCCGTTATCCAATGGGAATCGACGCTCACATTGCCTTTAACTGCCGCCGACATGGACCGATGCGGTGCTTCCATGAGCGCCAAATACCGCCGCCGATGGGAATACATTGCAATCAGTTGAAAGCTCTTTGCGTCCGTTTATGAAGCTGAAGGAGACTCGGCGCGTCACAACTGCACGCCAAAGGACCCTGACCAAGCGTCGCTATTGGGCTATCAGGGAGTGAGGCTTGTTCAAGGCTTGTTACGACGAACACAATCTAAGCTTTCAGAATATGTAAAGCTTGTGTAATTCTAAGCAGGTGAAGGATAACTGTCACCCTGTTTAGTTTGGAAATTAGCTGACAAAAGCACAATGTACACTCTGATTGTGTCTGATTACTCTGTGATTAACCTTAATCATATATTTTGTTGCAGTTATCAAGCCTTTATTGAAGTATATTCAGTACTTTTCAATATTGTGGAGTTGGTTTAACCTGACTTTCTGTGTGTTTATTGTCTCACAAACACTGTCATTTAGTCAACCTTTTAATAACATCTCTGTGTCTACAGCTCAGTGTGACTGTGTCAAACACATGCATTGTCTCTCTCACAGACATGCAAATATCCTCCCATCTCCCTCTGTAAGGGATACAACTGCAAAAACTGTAGAGACTCTGAAAGCAGAGGATTCATGGGACATACTGGTGTGAATCAGACTCACAGTGGAATGTTGGAAACTACGCCAAGATTCACACAACCGTTGACTTGTTTTCTCCAGGCCTGTGAAACAGGTTGTTTTGAGTTGGCTTAATGTTCACCTTCTTATAAAATATAAGCAGAATACATTATTAAAGCCCGCGTCACACTGTCCCGAAATTGACACCCGATGGACATAATATGGAATTGTGAATTTCGCACGAAGATGGCCCGAACCACACACGAAGGCAATATTTACATTACATTTAAGACATACAACTGCAACGAAAGTAACAAAAACAATTATGTTAAAGTACTATGATACTGTACTGATATGTTCAGACTTTGTTCTTTACTTTATCCGTCTTTATATGTAGAAGATATTAAGTTTTCTCCGTAATGTTGTTTCCATAGCAACAACAACTTCCTGTCAACTCGCCTTCAAAATAATATATTATATCCTTTTCAGTTTCACAGAACACAAATTGGGTTATTTACATAATATGTTTACATGATTTTGTTGTGCAATAAAACAACCCGATGGACACACGATAAAGGAAATGACAACTGACAAATACCACTGGAAAACCTATCAACAGAATGTGTAAGTGTGATTGTGAAGCAGATGTGTTTTTTCAGGAGGTTTATTTTTTGACTCTCTTCTGATTTTTCCCCCTGAAGCAGTTATCTTTCACCAAGTGGTCTACATCATCCCTGCTCTGCTGCTCACAATGACATTCGCCCTGGTTATATGCAAAATGGACAAACGGAGAGGTATGTTTAACACACAGAAGGATTCACAAAGCATGAACACACACAGGCAACCACATCGACAAGTCGTGTAACCATTTCTTATGTTGTGTGTTTCCAGGAACAAGAGCCAATGTTAACAGAGACAACACCAATGAAGCAGCAATAGAGGAAGTGCTGGGTGAAGCAGTTGTAAGATAACTTAAATATAATTATGTAAAGTATAGTTTTTGGGTTTTATGAAGGATGTATTTCATATCACTGCAGTTGGCCTCATAGATTATATTCTATAATCTTTAGACATCATTTATAAGGCTGTTTGAGAAAAGTTATGGATCTGACAACAAGGGTTCGTCCTCCTGGGAGCATGATTACGTTTTGAGAATTTGAGAATAAGATACCTTCTCAAGATTTAGATATTTATTGGGAACAAGTGGACATATGGTATGATTATGGCATCAGAGAAAAGGTCAGGTGGTCACCAAAATTCCTGCCATGAAATGTTGTATGTATCATCAGGTCAGAATTTAATTTGTCCAATACTGAGGTTAAATACTGGCAAAACTCATGACATCCTGTTGGAGATTTGGAGGGATAACTGGTCCGCTTTTCAAATCTCCGCGCGTTCCTATGAAGCTGGTTATAATACAGGAAGGAATCCATATCTACAAAGTAACCGTTAACAATAATCTACTTTAATGGCAATATGACAATGCAATACAATCATTACAATACAACATGATATATTACAGTTATATTGCAATGCTTAAGGAGTAATGCCGGCTTACTCCTGCTCTAGTCCGCATACTGCAGAGCTACTTTCACCCGAGCGCAGCATGTGAAGAAGAGGCCGAACGCCAGGGATCCTCCGGAGATATACCAGAGTAAGAAGGAGGGGTTTGGTGTTAGGTCAGCTGGTCATCTTTTCAGGTCATCTCATTGGGAGACGCAACGCAGCAGGAAACGCAGCAGGAAACCAAACAGGCTCACTTTCCAACAAAAGGTCTCAAGGCCTGCATACCTACACCTCCCCCACAGAGCCATAAAACCCTGTTTACTCCAACCAGCCCAGAATGTTTATAGCCATTTGTAGTCCTTACATTTATGAAAGGATAAAACAGAGAAATCAATATAAAACACAAACACAGGTATTGTTTGAACAGTATTCACTTAACTGCTACTATTGATAAGCACCAGAGAAACCCAAGAGACCTCTCTTAACCTCACAAAGACTGCAGCTAGATCTAAGTTGAATGCAAATCAGGACATGCTTTCACCTTCCCCCATCTTCCTTTGTCCTCAAAAACACATGTCAACAGGCCCCAAATGCAGCTCACAGTTTTACCCAAATTATTCTCATTTTAAGCTTATCCATAGTTTGCTAACATGAATAAATACAAATATAACTCTACAAATCCCCCTTTTTATCTCCTTCTCCAGAGATAAACTTAGACAAGGCATTTTGAAATATACCCACGGTCATTCTTTTCTACTGTGTCCGTAAATCCATCCGAAGCTGGTATTCAGAGTACTTGAAACCTTCATGGAGACCGAACACCACTTTCCATGGCAGTGAAGGAACCATGAGGGGGTAGCTGAGTGCTAGAATCATCAGCCCCCCCCCCCCCCCTCCCTCGGAGGAATAGCCCACAAGGACAGCTAATAGGGAGGGGGAGATGCAGCTTTCCCTTCACGGGTAGAACTGAGTAGAACCGAAGTAGAATCCTCTGCTGCGCCGTCCTGGCTTGCGGTGTCTTTGTCCACCCAATCCGCTGACGGCAGCTTCTGGGCTGCCTGCTAGAGAGATGTCTTCCTCCTCCTCGTCCTGCTGATGGCGGCTTCCGGGTCGATGCTGTAGAGATGTCTCCAGGGTCCTCCTTCTCCGGCCCGCTGATGATGCCTCCCGGGTCGTCTGCTGTAAGGATGTCTCCAGGGTCCTGCTCCTCCAGTCTGCTGCTTCCGAGTAGTCCACGTCTGCCCGGGCCACGTCCGTCCTGATGTCGTCCCCTGGTCCTAGCAGGTGGTTTCCCCGCCGCACACTGGCTCCCGTGGTACGAGCTGTCCCCCTTTTCTCCCAGGCAGACGGCATAAGAGGTCCGCTGGGTCACTCGGTCGGGGTCGGAGAGCCTGGGGTTGAGCCACTTTGTCCTCGTGCTTCTCGGGTCCCCCTTGCCGGTGACCTGTGTGGAGAAATCTGATACAACTCCCTCAAGCCTACGCTCAGCTGTTTTGACCCACTTGGAGCCTGTTGGTGGGGTGTCTTGAAACAACAGCCGTCTGTGAACAGGTTTTCCAAATTAATTGTAGACCTCCTATCTGCCAGTGCAGCTTCAGAATCTTAATACTTGGATTGTGCCAACTAAATAAGAACCTCAACATCTTTAGGTAAACTAAATAACATATTTCAATAGCTCTGAATTTCTGACAAGCATCTGTGTTTTATTTTTAAATGAAATCCTATTTAAAATCCAAATCTAATATGAACTGCTAATGTTTCTGGTAAAGAAACACACTAATGTTATGGATTCAAAAACAACCAAAATCACGATGCTAACAAAGTGAATGATTTCCTGGTGATACTGCTTCTACCTGTCAGTGCTTAGATATTATCACGCTGAAAAAATGAATACAGAATTCCAACAAACTGTCATCAAATGTCTTTCTATTATAAATTTAGATTAAATGTATATCCCTATAATGACCTAAATAATAAAGTATATGGCTCTTACTTCTTTACCAGGCTAGTTACAGGATGTTGTCTAAATTAAATTCTGTCTCAATACACTACTATGTTTTAGCTTTAACTGTAATATGTTCTTTCTACATTTCAAACCTCAGTTACTCTAATGTCTGTTAAAATATTACAAAATTGTTTCACTATCACAGGTCAACTTCTTCGGTTTCACAGTAGCCCCTTGGCCACTGCTTCTTTGTTACCTGTTATAATTCAAATCAATATTTAGAAACATCTCAACATTCATCAAACAGTATCTTATCCCCAGATATGGAGCAGGTTAATTACATTCAATGCTCAATCCTTAAAAGAAAAATTTAAATTGTGAATTTTACAGCCATGTTGACATTTATACATTATACTCACTCCCCCCTTTTACACATGAAATCATGTGTAACAAAAGCCTGTAATGGGAGGGGAACAAAAACTGTCAGGTAATTGGTTAGGAACATAACGAACATTATTATCATTATTTCCACAGTGAACACTTCAGTGAAAAGAAGTGTTCCTCTCCGTCCTTCAGGCCTAAAAGAAACAGAATCTTCAGATTGTAGTTTTACATTTGCCAACCGCCAACTCATGTGAGAGGAAAATATCACATGTGCGGTTTCCCCTTTTTGTGGAATTTTTAGGAAACCTCTCGTTTCCCTTGGAGCTCCAAAATAATATGTTAGTCCAAAAACATGCTTGGTTAGTTATTGTTTTAGAATCATGCAGTTACACTGATCACATGCCGGCATACATTCACACTCACACCGTCTGGTTGTCATGTCAAGTTTGGTCAGGTTCACCCCAGAGTCAGTCATCCACAGTGCCTTGTCAAGTTACACTGTCGGTCAGGGTCAAAGGTCAGTTGGTCTCCGTCTTTTTTGGCCATGTGTCGTGCTCTGCAGAGACTTTGACATTTCAGCATAGGCCAGTATCCTTTGTCTACAAAAATATGTCACGATTTCAACTATAATTTTCAAGATGATTCTCACTTGTCATTGGGACTTCCGCCTCCCACTTTTCCTGAAACTTGGTACAAAACTCACTTCCTTCGAGTACCACTACTAATTAAAATGTCTAATGATCTATTTCAGAAACTTGTGTACAATAACTATTATCTTGAGTCAAAACATTACTAGGATCTGTGTCGCTCTGCATTTCATAGCTCATTATAATTCTGGTCTACTTAAAAAACGATGTTAAACTCTTTAGCAGTGTGTGGAACCTTGGGTGTCCGAACATGCAACAATTACTCCCTCCTTTATCAAGGATTTAAAACCGAAGTCTGGTAATAACTATGCCACAATGGTGAAATCAACACTTTAGATTGGAATTTAATATGTGGCTTGGCACTAGCCATTAATACAAACAAAGATTTGTCCTATAGAGTGGTTCCTAAAACTATCCTTTTAATGGTGATCAATATTGTAACCAATGAGACCGCTACTTTATTCACACGTGAATAAAGATGTCTTAAAGAATGAATTGTTAACATGATGAAAATATTGAAGAATATGGTTCTACTCTGTCAGTGTGTTTTAGGATGATTATCATTTTACTTTAATAGTTTCCTCTTTACTGCTATTTTTAATTTACCAAATGATTAATAAATCTTTCTGTCTTTATGAAGTTAATTCAAGTTATTTAAATGTGCGTTTCGTGAATAAGTGTGTTTATGTGTAACTCACTCATTCCCGTTCTCCTTTCCTCCTCCCCTGGTTTTCTCAAGCCGTGACCCCGGCCTCCTCACTTCTAATCGACCATGCCAACTCCTCTGATTCTGTCTTCTCTTCAGTCCATCAGCTGTTGAATCCATCCGCTGTAACTTTTGTAGGCAGCCATTGGCCCAGTCACATCTGCAGCCCCATCATGCCACTGTTGTTGCACTCCTCCTTTACAGTCTCTCTGCTGTTTTTATGGAGGGCGGATTCTGCTCTCATGTCTATTGTGCCAAATCTCGCGGCGCAGTTTGGAACTTCATGTCCTGTTTGAGGGACCGATGAGAGTTTGCCTCTTTGTCAGCATACTGGTTTGGTTCTGGATGCCTCAGGTCGTTGTTGGTTCAGCTCTGGTTCTCTGTCTGTACGATGGAGAAGGAGGAGTCTCCTGTTGGGTTAGGTCTCGTTGTCTGCTTGGAGGGTCGGGATCAAAGCCTTTCTAACTCAGAGGGGGAGTCCAGGTCCCGGTACACATTACCTATAAGAAGTCTAGCACACTGATGTTAAATAAATCCAACCCTTTCCACTCTGTCTCTTTCTAATCATACTATCTGTCTTAGTTGTTAAATGCCATCTAAACAACATAATTAATGTCTACTTATGATATTACAAAAACTAACTCCAAAAATTGTTTCATCCATTGTTACATATTTACCCAACACAACTCTGAAATACTTACATGTTTCCAGCATCACATATTCCACACACTATGAAAGAACATCTCCATATCTTCTCTCATTTTAAATCCCACTGTTACTTCGAACAATAGTAAACCTGCAGAGCACACCAATCGGATCACAGTAATGAAATTTGAATCAAGTGTAGGCCTATGTCTTCTTTCTGAACATTTATTTATATTGTCTACATTTGCAAACAGTTCGAGTGTAAAATGTGTTTTGCACAATGTATTTACACTCTACAGATTCTTGAGTTTACTCATCTCCTGGTGCTGTCGTTGTAAAAAATGTTCAATCCCTTATTGTTTTGTACCAGTTTACCAAACAATACCGGCCAGCAATGTAATGATTAAACTCTAAGCTCGCATAAGTTTCAAGGGTGTGATACCCCCTTTCAGCCACTAGATGGCAGCAGCAGAAGTTTCAAGGGTGTGATACCACCTTTCAGCCACTAGATGGCAGCAGCAGAAGTTTCCAGACAAAGGGAAACGCTCTACCTTGGTTTAATATATAACAGACCTCTGGCTTTAAGCTTTTAGCATTGGTCTGTTATTTAAACCCCAGTTTTAAACGGCGACTCGATCTGATATATCGAGTTTTCAGGTTTTGCCGTGCAGGATTCAAACCTCGCATTCACACAAACTGCACCATTTCTACGCCACTCAGGAATATTCACCTGCAGATCCGCGCCAAACTGCTCTATTTACGTCACGCAGGACTTCCGTCTACCTGTCGATCCACGTTTACGTTTTGTATATAACTTTCCTAACATAGTAAAATATGCATTGTATATTCCATTTAAACTATAAAAACACTGTGAAACGCCTACAGACAATCCTAAAGTTTTAGCGTATCCAATTACAGACAGGCGACTTTCATCGTCTGCTTACCTTATTTGCAAAGTTGCAGAGTCCTGCTGATTGTCTGAGATGTTTGAAAGCGTCTGAATTCTTCCTCCGCTTCGTTATCTCTAGACGTCGGGGTCACCATTTTGTTGGAGATTTGGAGGGATAACTGGTCCGCTTTTCAAATCTCCGCGCGTTCCTATGAAGCTGGTTATAATACAGGAAGGAATCCATATCTACAAAGTAACCGTTAACAATAATCTACTTTAATGGCAATATGACAATGCAATACAATCATTACAATACAACATGATATATTACAGTTATATTGCAATGCTTAAGGAGTAATGCCGGCTTACTCCTGCTCTAGTCCGCATACTACAGAGCTACTTTCACCCGAGGGCAGCATGTGAAGAAGAGCCGAACGCCAGGGATCCTCCGGAGATATACCAGAGTAAGAAGGAGGGGTTTGGTGTTAGGTCAGCTGGTCATCTTTTCAGGTCATCTCATTGGGAGACGCAACGCAGCAGGAAACGCAGCAGGAAACCAAACAGGCTCACTTTCCAACAAAAGGTCTCAAGGCCTGCATACCTACACCTCCCCCACAGAGCCATAAAACCCTGTTTACTCCAACCAGCCCAGAATGTTTATAGCCATTTGTAGTCCTTACATTTATGAAAGGATAAAACAGAGAAATCAATATAAAACACAAACACAGGTATTGTTTGAACAGTATTCACTTAACTGCTACTATTGATAAGCACCAGAGAAACCCAAGAGACCTCTCTTAACCTCACAAAGACTGCAGCTAGATCTAAGTTGAATGCAAATCAGGACATGCTTTCACCTTCCCCCATCTTCCTTTGTCCTCAAAAACACATGTCAACAGGCCCCAAATGCAGCTCACAGTTTTACCCAAATTATTCTCATTTTAAGCTTATCCATAGTTTGCTAACATGAATAAATACAAATATAACTCTACAATCCCCATCAGTCTCTGTCTTAGTTCTGATGAGCAAATGTTGTAGCATGTCAGTATTGACATTGATCATGTTAGCATGCAGATGTTAGCATTTAGCTTAAAGCACGGTGAGCATTAGGGTAGATTCTCCTTATTGTGACATCATGGTGGCAGATGAAAGGCCAGGGGGTCATTAAAATGATTAATAATTATTCTAATCAGCCAATGAATATGTATATCACATTTCACTTCAATTGAACCTATAAATAGAAGGAATTCTTGAATTACTGATCACATTTAAAAGACCTATTTTTATGTGCATAATAATATGAATTTTGATCAGAGTATAAATTCTCTTTTTATATTTGTTGATTCTTTTTTAGATTTATGCAAACCAAGAGTTGGTGCTCTCAGAAAAGTTGCCCACCAAACAGCGGCGTGCCTGTCAACGCAATGAGTATGCAGGTGAAGACCAACAAGACTCTGTGTACCGCAACATCTCCGCATCAGAGGATATCTACTGCAATGACATTTACATAAACAGTTAGCCATATGAACAGCATGCACCGCTGTGATCATCTTCTCATTTCTAGGTCACATTTGTAACCAATGATGTGCTGATGATGTGTTCAGGAGCAACAAAGATATGTATTTTATCAATAATTACCATCAGTTATATTTGTATTCATTGCTTTATTAATTGCTTTAACTTTACTTTTGCTTTTTACTTATGTTCAATATGAAGGCATGTTGTTAATATACCAACTGTTTAACACACCTGCACTTCCAACAAGAAACTGTAAATAACCATTTAAACTTATTATTATCTATGGTAAGTTACCTTCATGGATATATGTACCTTAAGCGACCTTGGGTATATGAAAGGCGCTATATAAATGTAAGTAATATTAAGTGTGATAAAATGAAAACAATGGATAAATAAACAAAACCAAGAAAATCCAGTCTATGTTGAAACACTACATCACCAGGTTATTTGTTTTTGAAAATATGTTCATATATGTGCATAATATGCATATATTCTAAAACAAAATATTACTCCTTGTTATTTAGTTGACTCATTATTTATTTTCGATGTAATAGACTAAGATTTTAATTAATCTTTCATTCTGCATGACTTAATTCCAAGGAATTTATGAGCACATCTCTGTAATCTGTTAATTAAAATATCTTATTACTTAGTCAAGATAACTTTAATTAGTTGAGGGCTAACTTGGATTAAGCACGATAAAAAAACTATAACAATTCTGGGGTTACATTTGATTTCACACATCATAGTTTACCTAACCTGCATGTCTTTGGACTCGGCTAAAGAACATGTTATCGTCACACAGAAGAGAGTTATTGCTCCCGAATTAAAGAGCCCAATTTATGTGAAGCTTGTATACATGTGAATCAAAATGTTGATCTCACAAGGATCAGAATCAGAATACTTTATGTATGTTGTTACAGCAGAAAAAGAGCCAAAGACAGCTTAATGTTACGTAGAAGCCAGCAAAAAAAGTATTAAAGTAAAAGAAAAGTTATAATATAATAACAAATATAATAAAATAAAAAGTTACACAATTTACAAAATACACATCTTGTAGCAGTTCTAAGGATTTAGCAGCCAGGCATATATTGCAGTTATTAACGGCATATACATATATTGCATATATAGCACATAGTTGGTTGGTATTTAACAGCAAGGGGTTTTCTAGCACGCTATTGGTAAAAATGAGGAAGTGCTGACACTGCAGGTGTGATATTTACCCACATTATATTTTGTACATTTTGTACTTTGCTGTATGTGAGAAACAAATAGTTCACATTAATTTATTGAGAGAAATCTAAGCAATTAAGTGTTAAACCCCCATACATTGTAATGATCCTTTGTTTCACAACCACATTTCAACAATCGACACATATCTACGGTAGGCCCAAAAAACTTCCATTAGGAGAAAAGCGCTTCCTGTACCACAATGCAGATCAAAAATAAAAAGTGCAAATAAAACGTACAAATGAAGAAACACCTTCATGTAAGTGTTTTGGGCCGTTGAAGCGTGTTTGCACGGGTCAGCCACTTCACATAGCACTGTCAAACATATCAAAAGTATGTGTGTGTGTGTGTTCCTTACTTATGACCCAACAGTGAGACAATGACCCTATTTCAAATGAAACAGGAACATGAAACAAATGCTTGGAACTCAGTCGGGGTGTTAAGTGCCACTTCTGCTGTGATGGTTTGAAAATATATGTGTGAGGAGTGTGCTATTTGTGTGCCTTTTTTTAGGAAGTGCACTGTATTCTGTATTTTTTTCATATGTTATACTGACTAACACTTTTAAAGTTGCTATTGTAACTCCTGTCTTCCTGATAGTGGCATTTTCCCTGGTCATAATTTATCAATTCAAAGTGAAGGGTGTGCATTACATACAGACCATGTTCAAACACACACAGTCCTACACACATAACTGTGACTGAATCTGGTGTGTTGTATGAATGCGTGTTCATGCAGGAAATGAAGTCAGCATGTGCTGAATTGTAACAAAGATTTGATGGGAGTGTAATCTGGATTCTGTAGAAAACAAAACTTAAACCAAATGTCAGTAGTGGCTTCAATAATCCTTACACTCCTAGAGACAAAAACATGGCGCACAATGAAGCCTTCTGCTTGTTCTGGTATTCATCAAAAGGTCTTATAACCTGGAAATGGTTAATGTGTTTAGAAATGTATATTGAGTAATGTGTGTGTATTTTTTATTACATTACTTTTATTTATGTCATTATTACAAACTCTATTATCTTTATTATCACCTGTGAAGAGGATGTAAGTTCACAGGTTCAGCAAGAATAAAATACATTACAAAGAACAGCAGCAAGCTACAACTACTCTGTACACTAATTAGAGTTTGAGTGGATCCTAGATATTTGTATTATTCATGATCCATTACTATATAACCTACTATGCAGTAGCGTAGGCCGAAATGTACTTTAAGATGGGCCTATAAAAAATAGGGTGGGCCAGATTTTTCTTCTGCGCATCGCATCAGAAGCTAACAACAATCCCAGCCGGTACCGGTGGCATACTTGCCAACCCTCCCGATTTTCGCGGGAGACTCCCGATTTCATTGCCCTCTCGCAGTTTCCTCCCATATTTCTCCCGCATTTCTCCCGATTTCTGACTAAATCAGATTTACACACGACTGTTTCCACTCTGACTTTAATACAGCTACACCATTCTTTGGTTTCCATGGTAGTGCGTCTCTTTAGTAGCGCGCGCAACTGAAAAGAGGTTTCTCAATTCTCCTCGACTCCACTCCTCAACTCCTATCCTCGATACTTAGTCCCGCCCACAGGAGATGCGAGCGGAGCACTGAGGAGGGGAACCGAGGAGAGAGGAGGGGAAGCAGCAGGCGATTAGATAAATGAGAACTCCTCTCCTCTGAGCGGTCATTTTAAAGAGACGTCCATTAATGATGACAGGAGGCACAGCAGCCCTCTGTCTGATGGACAGATGTGTTCATGATGACTTATATATTTACTTTGATTCATTGACAGTGCGGTATAATGAGACAATAACAGGCTACAGATGCGGACACACACACACACACATATATTTATATAAATATATACAATTTCAGAATCAAACAAGTATGAGAGCACTCTCATTACGGCCCGTCCACACAGCAGCTTTTGGCGATTTGTCCACCGCTTCCAGCTCGTCTCCGCCCATTGACTTTGAATGGGGATGACGTCACTTTCCCTCGCTTGTCGCCGAACTGCATTGTGGGGGGGCGAGGCGAAGATTTCCAGGATTTCCAGGATGTTCAGGATTCCAAAGTTGAACAATGTTCAACTTTTGAGGCTGAGCTAGAAGCGACAGCCAATCAGATCCGTTTATGCAAATCTGACAGTTCAAGCGCTAGCCAATCAAACCGCGTGCAAGCTGGGAGAGCCAGACCGCAGTTCATTCTATATTCCTAACAAAAATGGAGGAGAAGTTAGTTGCGGTAGCAAATCACCCGGTTCTTTATGACCAGTCCCTATTTACTTACCGGGATACAAACCGGAGGAACCAGGCATGGAGGGAGGTGGCAGAGGCAGTGGGTGAAACTGGTAGGTTTTCACTTGTTTGGGGATTTTATATCCAGTTTACTTCGTTGCTAGTTTACTTCGTTGCTAGCAAGCATAGACAGTATCATTAGCCAGCATGGAATGTAGCATAAAATAGCACCATAGACATTAATCTCATAAATGTTTAAAGAAATAGTGGAGAAGAACCGGGGTTTTTTGCTTTGTATGTCGGGGGCGGGAGATTCATGTGATTGGTTGTTGGTCGCGAAATCCCCAAGCTTTCAGACACGCCCAGCTCCAAGATTTTCAAGATTTTTGAAAAGCTGCTGTGTGGACGTACCGTTCAGGCGAGCTTTTTGAGACCTCCCCCGGCTGCGATCGGCTATTCTCGTCTACTTTCGAGGCGAGCCGCAACGCGTCTCAAACAAGCCTACTATTTTAGAAACTGCTTTCATCGCGTCGCGATGTTTCCAGAGAGAACAGCTGCGAGGTCTATATCCAGTCTCTGATTGTGTTACGGCCCGTACACACAGCAGCTTTTGGCAATTTGTCCACCGCTTCCAGCGCGTCTCCGCCCATTGACTTTGAATGGGGATGACGTCACTTTCCCTCGCTTGTCGCCGAACTGCATTGTGGGGGGGCGAGGCGAAGATTTCCAGGATTTCCAGGATGTTCAGTATTCCAAAGTTGAACAATGTTCAACTTTTGAGGCTGAGCTGGAAGCGACAGCCAATCAGATCCGTTTATGCAAATCTGACAGTTCAAGCGCTAGCCAATCAAACCGCGTGCAAGCTGGGAGAACCAGACCCGCAGTTCATTTCTATATTCCACAAAAATGGAGGAGAAGTTAGTTATTGCGGTAGCAAATCACCCGGTTCTTTATGACCAGTCCCTATTTACTTACCGGGATACAAACCGGAGGAGCGAGGCATGGAGGGAGGTGGCAGAGGCAGTGGGTGAAACTGGTAGGTTTTCACTTGTTTGGGGATTTTATATCCAGTTTACTTCGTTGCTAGTTTACTTCGTTGCTAGCAAGCATAGACAGTATCATTAGCCAGCATGGAATGTAGCATAAAATAGCACCATAGACATTAATCTCATAAATGTTCAAAATGTTAAAAGAAATAGTGGAGAAGAACCGGGTTTTTTTGCTTTGTATGTCGGGGGCGGGAGATTCATGTGATTGGTTGTTGGTCGCGAAATCCCCAAGCTTTCAGACACGCCCAGCTCCAAGATTTTCAAGATTTTTGAAAAGCTGCTGTGTGGACGTACCGTTACGCGGACAGCCCGGAGTCGGCTTCGCCTTCTTCTTCTCTCGGTTTTTTGGCGGATTGCAAACAGCTTGAAGGTGGAATACCGCCACCTCCGGAGTCGGCTTGACTCGGTTTGCATTTATAAAGAATGCACACATGTGTTTAATCGTTAATGTCAGATATGTACTAAGTAAATACATTTGTTCCTGCTCAAGATTAGATTCAACTTTATTGTTATTGCACATATTACAGGTACTGAGACAACGAAATGCAGTTTAGCTTCTAACCAGGTGCAACAAGCACTGAAGTGAAAAGTAATGTACACAATCTATAGAATAAAATATAGAATGAATTGAATGATGAATAAACAGTGAGGGGTATGAATACACTAGATATCAGCCTGTGAGCAGTATGAACAGTGTGTATGAATATGCTAAGATATATAAAGTATGAAAACGGTAAGCAGTGCAAGTATAGTATAAAATATATGGATATTAATTTAATGATGATAAATATTGTGGAACAATGATGAAAAATGGGAATGGATGTGGCGACGTAAAACTGACACAAAACAACAACAAACTTTTGCCGAGCCAATTGGAGAGTTTCATCACCAGCACGTGGTAAAAACCACCAATGAGCGCTCAGCTCGAGATATCAGCGAGTCGTTTCCCATCAAGCATTTCGCTTCCGCAGCCCGTGGAGAGGAACTGCGCCGCCTCGCCGCGCCTCGCTCTCAAGGCTGCGGGCGTCTTTGTCCCGCGAGATTTCAACGTCTCATGTGGGCGAGCCTCCAGAGCAAGTCGGACAAAATGACTAACCATCATGCAACGCACGAGCAAGACGTTGATCGAAATTGCGCAGGTCTGCGCAGGTCTCGCTTGTCTCAAACAAGCCTACTATCCAGGGGATGCATGCAGAGCTGTCACGGCCCGTCCACACAGCGGCGTGCGTTGAAGCTTCCAACGCTTCTGCCCATTCACTTTGAATGGGGTGACGTCACTTTTAGCCGAACTGCATCGTGGGAAGCGACGCGGAGCGTTGCTGGCGTGGCTCGCTGCAAAAGTTGAGCAATGTTCAACTTTTGACGCCTCGGCAGAAGCGTCAGCCAATCGAATCATATGCCAGTACAAGCTCTAGCCAATCAAACCGCTGCTTGTGTTTCAGGGGCGGGAGATTCATGTGATTGGTTGTTGGTCGAGTGTCAGACACGCCCGCCGGCAAGCGTCAACGCACGCCGCTGTGTGGACGGGCCGTCATTGGCTGAGATAAATCCGGCCGTGCGTCACGCCTCCACCGTTCCCGGAAATGCATCCGCGGAGGAGCCGTGGAGGACCCATCAGTGTATCCTCGGTTATAGCTCCTCCAGAGAGTCTCCTCGACGCTCGATCCTCGATGTGCATTTAGGGTCCTTCTCAAGTCGATTAAATGGAATCCTTGCGTCCCTCACTTGCGTCGTTTCCCTGAGTTTAGTCCCTCCCACCAGGGAAGCATGGAGAGACGCAAGGAAACCACGAGAAGCAGGAAATTAGTTTTAAGAGCAATGGGACGTCCTTTCTTCCGGAGCGTCACGTGAAGCGACGTCCGTTTGTGATGACACCGCACAGCTGTTCGTCTGACAGCAGCCAGCTCTGTCCCCCTTATTTTTTCACAAACACCCCCGCCTCTGTTAGTACACATTTACTGACATAAACATTTCTATCATCTGTTGTAGACCCAAATACATTGAATAAAATAAGAACTCATTCTCAAAAAAGATAAACGCCATTCTTAAAATGTATAAACGAAAAAAGCGATCATGAAAATGTTTCCAAAAAATGAATAAAACATTTTTTGACCACTTTGTTGTTCAGACATATCACATATTTGTAACTAAATGATACATTAATTGAAACAAAACACAGTATAGACTGAGGAGTGACTCTCGTGAGTTTCATGTATTTTCTTCACTCCGCTGGGAAACTGCTCTCATGTCAAGAAGCATCAGATCAGTGCATGCCCTGCATCGTCCAATCAGTGAGCGATACACAGTAAGGGGGCGGAGCGAGTATCTGTGGATTTCATCGGAGGATGGTCTGGTGGTTCCTCGATTATCGCTCCTCGATTGTCGCTCCTCCGGCAGAAATAAGCGCCATGGGACGGTACTCAAGATGGCGCAGACAAATCAACTTCCGGTGATACCGAGGAGCGAGGAAATTAAAATAATCGACCTGAGAAGGACCCTTAGAGAAATGAGATGTCCTTCAAAATGGCGCGCTGAAATTCATTTCCGGGTCACTACCGGAGGAGTCAAGGAGTCGAGGAGTCGAGGAGGGGAAATTTGAGTATTGAGAAACCTCTAGTCTGAGAGGGTGAAGAAGATAGTCACAGCAAACAGAACAAGAATCGACAACTCTACCCTCTGCTCACTCCTTTCCTGTAAAATACAGGTCCAGCCCAAACATATTCTCCATCAAGACAGTGCACTTACAACTACAATAAGCATGTTAATGTTTCTAACTTTCGATAGGCCTATATTTTAAAAGAGATCTCTCTCTCTCTCATCTGCGTGCGGGGGCGGGGCCTCACAGACACGCTGCATCTCTCTCTCGCTCACAGACATGCTGTAGCGCTGTGCAGTGTGCACCTGGTGTGCACACAGTTCTGCCGGTAATGAATATTACATTTTGTGAGGAAACTTTTCCACCAATAATTCCAATAAGTATTCCAAAATGTATTCACTTCAGGTTTACGAAAGTAACTGTCATCAGATTACTCGTTTTTCTAAATTAACGCCAGCTGAATACACTTCATTTTTGTATTCTGATTACGTAACGCCGTTACATGTATTCCGTTACAACCAGTACTCAAGTTGTAAAAAAAAAATCAGGGGGGATGGTGGATTTTATCATATGGGGACATAATTTGTGCTGATAACCCGCAGAGGGTGGGAGACCAACCTATGGAGCCCCCTAGGGGACATGGAGAAGAAAAAACAAAATCTTTGAAAAAAATAAAATGTTTTGCGAGATCTCGCAAAACCTTTGCGAGATATCGCAAAACCCCTTTGCGAGATCTCGCAATACTTTTGCGAGATCTCGCAAAACCCCGTTGCAGTTTGTAGCTGCAGATTGTGACCAATTCTTGATGTTTAGCTCGGATGACGCCGCGTATCGAACTGTTCTGATAAAAACGACTCTGTAGCTCGTTGTCTACTTGCTATGATTGTAAAGTCATGTTGTTTGTATTTTTACAACGTTATGTTCATGAGTTATTGATCCGCGAAATTCGAATCTGTCAATAACTCAGCTCAGAGGGACGTGCATGTCCCCTCGCTCTGAGTGTTCTCTTGAGGTGTCTTCACTTATGTGAAACCCTTTATATATACAGTCTATGTGTGAAACCCGTGCCTATTGCCAAGCACTGATGTTATATCTTTATATTTAAGGCCAAGCTCAAAGTAAAATCGATGAACCACTCCATTGTTGTGGTTTCTGTGTTGCCGTAGCAGCCGAACTGACCAGGAAGTACTAAATGAAAAGTATTGCGAGATCTCGCGAAGGTTTTGCGAGATCTCGCAAAACATTTTTTTTTTCAAATTTTTTTTCTTCTTCTCCATGTCCCCTAGGGGGCTCCGTACCAGCATAAAGATAATTATTATACTCCTAAAACAACATGCATGTTATGGATGTTCAGATACTCCTTTCATTGCTCTTGACCAAGGCACCTCAGAATTGGAGTCGGTCCCCGGGCTGCCATGACATTTAGGGTCAAATGCAGAGGACAATTAGTGCAAAATCTTTTTTTCACTTTAATTTAAAGGGGGGGAGGGGATACAAAAATGTGGTTATAATGGAAGTATATGGTACAAATCTTGTAGGTTAACAGTCCCTCCTTTATTATTCAGATGGATCAACTGATTATACTAATAATAAAGTCAAAATAGTTTTTAGAATATTGAATTATAGTGTATTTTTTCAAAAAAGCAGTTACTGGTATACGATCAAAACTGGTATCTAAAGGGTTACATTTGTATCGTAATTAATTAAATCATTATGTAAATTCTTCATGAAAAACTTGAGGACATTTTTTTGAAAAATATTGATCCGTCATCATTTTATTGCAGTTCAAATACAAATATTTTATGTTAACATTCCCAATGTTACTTTTTTTAACAGGGCATTAAGTGCAAATTGAAATTGTTTACAAAATATGAAAATATATTAAAAGATTATACAGATAATACAAAATAGGACCAATGTTGTCAATGGCTGCCTACTCCACTCTCCCCATCACATAGAAGTTTCCAAAGATTTTCATAATCATGTTTTTTGGTCTCAATTTTTCTGGCTCTTGCTTTCGGATTGTTAGCTAAGCAATGGCTTTGAAGCCAAGTCTTGACATATACCTCTGGTCTGAACTTGTTCAGTGGAGGGCCAACACACTTGATGAAAAGCACGGCTGACATGCTTTTTACCTCTAGGGCAGTGGCGGTTCTAGAACATTTTACATGGGGGGGCAAAGGGGAGGCAAGAGGTCATGCCAGGGTGGCATAGGAGGGCGGACAGTACGTGGTATGTTATACTGTATATAACCTATTTATTGTTAATTCATGCCCTAACACAAGTGTTCTTAATGCACAAGAGAAACAAGGTGTTCAGACAAACAATCGGGTGCCCTTTGAGTCCCCCAAGCTTACCTCAACCATTTTAAATGAAAGGAAACTACAAAATGTATTTTAAAGCAATGAATTAATGGAACAGGTTGTTTTGCATTACAATGTAAAATTAAATATATATTTTGTTTTAAAAAAAATTGGTTGTCTTAGACAGACATATTTGCATGTCCTCACTAAGCATTATTACATATTAATTTAATATTAAACAAATCAAAATGGCCAATTATCCCAAAATGTTGCTGCTAATATAATCACATGTTTGTCAACTTTAACTGATCAAAAATCAATTCTGAAAAAATACTTGAATTATCTATGAAATTGCAATATTGTCCTTCAGTTTGTTTCAACCCCGTCACGCCATACCATTTACCCTCCTATTAAAATAATGGATCAGTCCATGTGTGATCTGCATTGAGGGAATTACATCACAAAAGTGTCAGTTTCTTCTCTTACCTATATTTCAGATTAAGATTGACAAACTCAACATTTCAACTATGTTGTATGAATTAATAATAGTAAATAATTGTTTATTACAAAAATAAACAATAGTTTTGCAAAATATTACAATTTTGTAATGTCCTTGACTTCCAAGTGGTGCCATATCTTAGCTAAACAAGGTGTCATGCCTACTTTTTGTCAAAAACTTCAACCCTGTTACATTTTTTCAAGGAAATTCCTAGTAATTATTTATATTTTGTGCCTGAGGTGGGGAAATGTAAGTAGTCCACTACCAGATGTTATGACCAAACATTTTGGTTTCATTTTTCAAAGATATAAAGACCCAAAAGGCACCCGATTCAGAGAATACCCAGAATTCTGCATACTGTAAGTACTTAATTATAATTAAGTACACAAATGACATCACCCATCTCTTCAGAGAGCTACAGGTGACCTGTGCAGCAACACATTTCAATCAATATTAGTCAATACTAAGAGCTGCTAGATTGTGCTGCTGTAATGGAATATGTAAGGAGAATAAGAACATACCATGTGGTCCAGCTGGAGTTTCATCTGCCTCCTGATCCCTGCCTCTGGCCCTCTTTTAGATACTTCATCTTTATTCCTCACATATATTTCTTCTTCTTCACTAATGTCTTCATCTCCTCCTCTTCCTCCTGCTCTGAGCCTCCTGGTCTCTTCATCTCCTCCTCTTCCTCCTGCTCTGACCCTCCTGGTCTCTTCAGCTCTCTTTTCCTTTTCCTCTTTCTGTTCGTCCTGATCACTTCTCAGATATGTCTTTTTGTTGTTGTTGAATCACTCCTATAATCTGGCCTGCAAGAGTCTACTTGTGAAAAGCACTGGTACAAATGCTTGTATAACTTTACACGTTAGGGCCATGTAGCCTAGCTAATATGTAGCATATCATAAATATAACATCAGAAAGTATTGATCAAGCGCACACATGCAGCTGTGTTTGGATCCAGTTTTTACGGTAAAGGATGTATCCTGGTTTCATTGATCTGGCCTCATGGCTGTGATGTGTAGTTTACGTGGATTTAATAGTAGGCTACCGCGTAGTTTAGCAAAGTGATCGATCTCCCAGCTAACGCTGTCTGCGTAGTATTTTGTAACGTAACGCCCCAAACAGCGCAGAGAGTACATTCTGACGAAGAGATAGGTTGGTGTGCTCTCTATCTCTGTTTCCCATATTCCTACTGATTTCAGTCTTTTTTCTCAAACTATTTTAGGAGAGCGCGTTAAAACGGCAGCGTTTTATTAATATTTAGTTTCAAGCTCTCGTCCTTAGTAAAAACAAAACTAGTGGAAAGGGAAATGCTCCCAGGGGAAGCTGATCCATAGGTGCTGGGACAGCTCGCTCCCTCTCTGCAGCGGTGTGAGTCGCGGTCTGTGTGAACGCCGCTCCGCAGTTTAATGCAGGGCCGTAGCTGCGTTTTTAACGGGCCTAAAATGATATTTAAAATGATTCAATTTGAACTAATGTAATGCTTGTTTTGTTGCTTGAGAAGCTTGTGGAAATAGTGTAGGTTTGTTTTAGTACAGTTTTAGGGAAACAAAAGTTAGGGGGGCAGCTGCGGGGGCAAGGCTCTACAGTGGGGGGGGGGGGGGGGGCACCCTTGCCCCCCCTGCTCTAGGGAGCTTTTAGTTGTGGTTAAAATGTTCATCTGACTAAACCCACGTTCACACTCAGCTGTGGAGATGACCAGAGTGTTCACTGCTTGAAGGAGGGGTTTCAGCTCTTCTGGTGCTGGTGGTATCATTTCATCAACAGTTTTGAGTCTTATCAGCTAGCTAACACGAGAGAAAAACGTAGCTAAACTCCAAACTAAGTTGTTATTGCTGCTTATGTCCATAGATTCCACCTTTGGTGACTAAAGTAGTGAGTAATGACTAAGATTACTGATTCTTGACTTACCTGAAATGTTATTTTTAGTATTTTTAAATATGAAGTCCCTCAGATCGCGTTGTCCAGCTCACTGTAAGACCGAACAGTATAGGTTCTTGAAGAATATGGGTTGTTTTAACCCAAACATTTATAAAAGTTATTTCACCGCACATTTTCTGATGACTATGAACTGATTTGTAATATTGTGTATACAGTATTCATCCACTTTGGGTCATATTGGAGATTGTACTCAAATGTTTTTACTGAATCTGTCTGACGTCATCACGTAGGTGCTCCGCCCCCGACGTGCCTCACTGCTCTCACCCATGCGTTCGTTCATTTGAGTCCGCCATTATAGCTCCTCTCGGATGAAATAACTCAAACTTCCAGAAGTTTGCCCACCGTGCTCTCGAGTCTCACTGCCGGAATTTGACCGCGATACTCTGGTAAGTGTTAGTGTATTCTATAACCCCGAAGGCAGGAGAGACTGAAAAGAGTCAAGGGAAGCTTATAAAAGTTAACAGCATTTAATTACACAAAAGATGCGGTGGTGTACAAAATGAAATGTGCGAGTGGAGGCGCTCTCCTCATCCGCCCGGTCAGTCCAGGTCAGCCGGTAGAAAGAGGTCAATCCTTGGCTTGCTCTTCCTGTTGTCATCGGAGGTCTTCTCCTATTGGCCGGCGTCGTCGGGGGCGGGTCCAATACAATTTCTGCCTTTTTCTGTTGTTAAATTATATCATTCTGGTGTCTGTGGTTATTTAAACATTTCCTAATAAACGTTATTCAGCGGTAATAAACGAGTGCTAAACCCAGTGTGCTCAGTGTACAACATCACATGTCATTTCACCTTTGATTCACGGTCTGAAAATGCAGCATTTCACCACATGCTAATGCTAACCGGAAATGAATAATTTTCAGAATAAAAGTATTAAGTTAATAGTTAGTGAACTTCCGGTTTTTCAGAATAAAACTGATTTAAATTAAATAGTGTATTTAATTCAAATTAAATATCAACATTGATTTTAATTCAAATTAAATATCAACATTGATTTTAATTTCTAACATAAGTTACGTCTTGCCTTTGCACAGTATTTAAATGATTTGTTATTCATTTCTGCATCTAATGCTCTTTGTGTCGCATGGTGTGTTAGTTTGATTTGAGCTCTTGTTAGCTAGCCTAGATTTAATATCTGCCTCACTTGAAAAATGATTTAAACCTGTAAGACAGTATTTTATATTGCTTTAAGTTATATCTCAAAGTGGAACGTTTGTGTTGCAAAAGTTCTCTGGAAAATTCGAACCGCAAATGGCGGGAGTTTTTTTTCTTCTCTTGTTACTGCATGCATGTATGGTCATATTTTATTAACTTAGAGGCATATAGGATTTACGTTCATTTCATCCACTACAATTACCATAACCGTGCGTTCTGCATGTTTGTAAAAGCAAGCTAACTTGAAATACTAGACTATTCATTTTACAATGGGTTTCAAGTTAGCTTGCTTTTACAAAATATGCAGAACGCACGGTTGTGGCACAACGTTAGTGGATAAAAGTAACGTAAATCCTCTATGCCTCTAAGTTAATAAAACATGCCCAGACATCCATGCGGTAACAAAAGAAGAAAGCGCGCCGCCTGCCGCCATTTTATGCTCGAAAATAGTGTTTCTCTGATCATTTTGTGAAAACTTTGCAACCCAGCTAACCTTCAATGTTTTTTCTCTTTAGGCTGAAACTGAAGCAACTGGCAGATAAAGGGCTTCTTCAACCTAGTAAGCCTTGCAGTGGAGAAACTATAACGCGCTTGGGGAGGGGGGAGCTTGTGGAGCCTCAGCAGTGAAACTGTGGTGGCTTACACTGTAGGTGCGCCGCGTTGGGGGGGGTGCTAGTGTGTGTTAAGATGAGAGATAAAAACCATGCAAAGTTAATGCAGACTACCTTTGCCCTGCAGCGCAATGAGATCATCAATGATGAGCTACCTGTTGGAGAGACCCTGGAACGCTGGCCTGCCTTGACAATGGAGTCACAGGTGAAAATATTTTAGATATTACAACTATATAATAATTTTGTGTGCCTTTGTCACTGATAACTTGGCATGTTTACTCAGATTTAGCATGTCATGTTTCTGTTTATCTCTGCTGCCTTCAGTCCACATATACATTGTACTCTGAATTAAATAGTCATTTTATATGTTGGCAGATTTGTGCAGAGTTTCACAGGATAACGAACCTCAACCTGAAGAACCACTTTTACGCGGAGTTGGATCGGCATGCTGTTGAGCTTGTTCAGGAAGAAGGCGCCACGCAAAGACGAAGTGTCTGAAGTTCAGCTCTTCACCGCCTATGACCTCCAGGTGAGTCGGTTAAGCCTCTTGGTGTTTTAATATCATACTAGAGTGGATTTTCTGTGTGTGTTGGGGGGCGGGGGGTCAGCCTGATAGATTTAGATTTATTATTAAGATACTTGTGTTTGGGGAGGGAACAGCAGTGTTAATGTTATTGCACCTTGTTGTTGTGCTAATGAGATACAGGTGGGATCGCAGACGCCTCAATTGCTTCAAAATGGTAATCTCTTCAGTCATGGAAGAGCCCTTGTGATATAAATTGTTGTGTGGCTATGCTGTTAAGCATCCAAAGTAAAACAAAGATATATTTTCGCACTCAAGGATCAAGGTGACGTCCATAGCCGACGTGCTGCTCTCCTCCCTGCCTGGATTTCTGCATGAGGATGACTCCAGGTTTCTGAGGCTGTGGCATGTAAGTCAGCATAATAACTGTTTTGAATGTATGTGACAGATCATCAAAAAATATAGTTTATCTTCTAAATACACATGCACACACATACACACAGACAGACACACACACATATAGATACATAGACACATACACATACATATACACATACAAACAGACACACATACATACACACACACACACACATGCACACACATAGATACACATACACAAACACAGGCATACACACACACACATGCCGACACATACACACACACAGATACACACACACATACAGACACAGACACACACATTCAGACACACACATACATACACACACACACACACACGCAGACACATACACACAGATACACACACATAGACACATACACACACATAGACACACACATACATAGACACACATACACACACACATTGACAGACACACACAGACAGACACAAATAGATACACAGACAGATACACACACACAGATACACACACATAGACACAGATAGACACACACACACATACATAGACACACATACACACACACACACACACACACACACACACACACATAGACAGACATACACATACAGACACACACATACATACATACACACACACACACACACACACACACACACACACACGCAGACACATACACACACATAGACACATACACACATACATAGACACACATACACACACACATTGACAGACACACACAGACAGACACACATAGATACACAGACAGATACACACACATAGACACAGATAGACACATACACACACACACATAGACACACATACACACACACACACACACATAGATACACATTCACAAACACAAGGTTTTGTTTAGTTCCTTATGTAGTGTGAGGGTTATTTCTTTGTATGTACACAGACTCCTTTTTAAGAGTCCTCCCTTTGTTTGGTTATTTGTCAACCTGTGCCCTTTTGGCCCTTTTGTTTGTTCAGGCTACACGCCTTCCATTTTGTTTACCGCTGATACTTAAAATAAATCACTTATAATTATACAAATACCAATCTGGTCGTGTTTCTTCCCTTTAGTTCCCCTAGCCTAATAGGGAACGTAACAGAAGTGTTGATGACATGGGTGAGAAACGGTAGAATATCAGGAGTCTGAAGGAGGTTTGAAGGGATAGGGTCCAGAGGGCAGGTGGTAGGGCGGGCAGAGGTAATGGGGGTAAGAACCTCACTTGGAGAGAGAGGGGAGAAGGAGGTTAGTGTGTGGGTGAAGGGAGGGTCTGGTGACCCAGCAGTGAGTAAAGGTGAGTCAGAAAAAGAAGAGCGAATATCATCAACCTTTTTTTCAAAGTAGTTAACAAAGTCGCTTGACAGAAGTGAGGAGGGGGAAGGGGCTTTGGGGGGGTCCAAGAGGGTGGAAAAGATGGAAAATAGTTTTTTGGGATTGGAATAGGAAGATTGGATCTTATCTTGAAAGAAAGTGCTTTTTGCCTGAGAGATCGAAGCAGAGAAAGAGGAGAGCCTGATAGGTTAGGAGGTCGTCATGGTGTTTGGATTTCCACCGTTTCCGCTCTGCTGCCCGAAGGATGGTTCTATTAGCACGCAGTGCGTCATTTAGCCAGGGAGCAGGAGGGGACTGACGAGTCTGCCGAGATGTGAGAGGACAGAGAGAGTCCAGAGAGGATGAGAGAGTAGAGAGGAGAGTTTCTGCAGCAGAGTTTGGAGGCAGAAGTTGGAACGAGTCAGAGGAAGGGAGGGCTGAGAGCACCGATGAGGCAAAGGTAGAGGGGGAGAGGGAACGGAGGTTACGGCGGACAGGTGCAGATTTAGAAGAGATTAGTTTGTTATGTTTGGAAAGGGGTAGAGAGAATGAAATGAAAAAGTGATCGGAGGTGTGAAGTGGGTTCACACCTGGTTAAACCCACTTCACACCTCCGATCACTTTTTAGTAGTGCAGTTCCTTGAGAATATGAGATCAAGGACATTGCCAGCTTTATGAGTTGGTGGGGATGGAGACAGTGAGAAGGCAAAGGTGGTTAACAGAGATGTTGGTTCAGATATCTTCCCTGTCTGGAGGTTGAAGTCTCCGAGAAGTACAGCGGGAGGGCCAGTTTCAGGGATTTGTGAGAGGAGATTATCTAATTCCTCCAAGAAGTCCCCCAAGGTGCCTGGTGGACGGTAGAGAACAACAATGGTTAATTGTATAGGATGGGTTACTGTGACGGCATGGAATTCAAAGGTGGAAGTAGTGAAGTTAGTCTTTGGTTGGATATTTGAATTTCCTTTAAAGGTCCCATCTCATGGCCATTTCTACTGATCATAATTCCATTGTTGAGGTATACTAAAATAGATTTATATTGTGCAATTTTCCAAAAATCACATTGGTTTCTCATACAGCATCTCTGTATAGTATGTGTATTCACTATGTCCTAAACAGCTTGTTGGAGCTCCTGCCCCCCCCCTCCCTATGAGCCCAGTGGCCGTCAGCGAGACAGCGAGACACAGCAAAACCCAGCCCGAAACCAGCCCGAACACACATACACACACCCGCAGCCTGGCTTGGAGTGTGTATATGTGCTCACACACCGACTCACAGCCTCGCCGTGTCCCGCCGTCTCAGGGAGGAGAAATCGGCGGAGCTGCAGCTGAGAAAAGATTGAGTGTGTGTGGTCCAATCCACGGACTTAACCTAACGGCTCCGCGGACGTAACGTAACGGCTCCACAGATTGGTCCATTTGGGTATGGGCACGTCACTGTACCCAGGAAGAAAAAGAGAAATCTCCAACGAGGCGTTCTGGGGCAGCATAGACAGGTATTTTCTGTGTTAGAGTTTTACTCGCGACAGGGTGTACTTTGAGGGTTTGTGACTTTGCAGACCGTTTACATGCATAAAAACCTGGGTAAAAACCTGGGTAATAACTGGAAAAGCATGACATGAGACCTTTAATAGATTCAATGTCTTGTGACCCGATGACTTGATTACTGTTGAGAAATGTAAGCAGTTTCTCTATTGAAAAGTCTAATTTCCTTTCAGTGGCTTTCACGTCATGTGACCCAATGACTTAATATCAATGTAACATTCTTGTACAACACTGGAAGAGTACACACCAGAGATGGGGACTCGAGTTTGTGACTCGGACTCGAGTCGCACTTAAGTCGCACACACAGAGACTTCAGACTTGACTTGGACTCCTGCTCAAAAGACTTCGGACTCGACTTGGACTCGTGTTTTGGGACTCGTGAACAATCATTGTGTTTTCTATTTTTGGCGTATTAAAGGCGGGGTAGGTAAGTTTGAGAAACCGGCTCGAGATCGCTAGAATTTGAAAATACACAACCGGAGAAAATCTGCCACTTCCTCACAGAGCCCCTCCTCCAACACACACGAACGCGCACATGACCAATGAGGGCACGAGATAAGTTTGTGCCCCGATGGGAGGCTGACAGGCAGGTAGGAAATCCAGTTACTTTAGCCGGGCCGGCTATCGGGATGTTAAGAGCATTCCATGGAATATAACAAAAGTGTATCTCGAGCCGGTTTCTCAAACTTACCTACCCCACATTTAACATTAACATCATGGTAACACCATGGCGACCGGCGGCACACCTGCAGCTGTACCGCTTGTAATTAGGTTCAATTATAAAAACTTCGAACAAAACGCCGGCGGCACCAACAAAAGGAGCGTTCACTGCAAAGTCTGCAATATTAAAATCAAGGATACTGGTGCAACAACGTCAAATTTCATCAGGCACTTGAAAACTCACCCGGAGAGGTCAGTCACATTAACGCATATGGACGGTTAGCAAACATGTTTAGCTCAGCATCAGCTATGTAATGTTAACTTAGCTTGTTTTGTAACTGAATATTTGAAAAGATGAGTGAATGTTTGGTTGTCACACTTGTTTGCGTTGAGTGGCGTTGACATCCAACTCTTGACATGACATAAAAAAGGTCGGTAACGTTAATCATTACGTTCCGCTGCCACCATCTACTGGCTAACGTTAAATGTAGAACAATATAGTTACATACATAAATACATCTGTCGGTTTATAGGCAGGTTACAGGTTTATTGTTGACCACGTAACGTTAATGTTACAGGTTTATCAGGTTACCATTACACTGGGTTTGAGTGAGAGGATAGAGGAATATGTTTATTTATAGTAGACTTAAAAGATGTAAAGAGACCCAGTGTAATTAAACAATACGGTTGCAGAGGTCAAATTTTAACATTTTTGTCCACTGGCCAAATGGCTAGCCTAGTGAATGTTGAAATGTTACCAGCCACTCAATAGATTGCCATTGTTATTTTCCTGCGGGGGATTAATAAAGTATTTGTGATACTGATTTCTGATTCTGAAGTGTTTTGCTTATAAGTTGTTTGCATTTAGCTAAAGTGTGATGTTTTTCCTCATATTGCATTGCAATAGCCTGTTTAAAGTGATCATATAACAAACAACTAATCAGTACTGATACTGTATGCTAATAGATATGAGTGATAATAATACAGTAAATGCTTTGAATTTCTTAGATATAGCTGTGCAGTATTCTTAACAGACTGGATAGCAGCAGACAATAGAAGGCTTATTACAACCAGAAGAGACATGAGACTTTTATTTTTTAGAGACTTGAGACTTGACTTGGACTCGTGACCAAAGACTTGAGACTTGATCAAGTCTCACCCCACAAAGACTTGAGACTTGACTTGGACTCGTGACCAAAGACTTGAGACTTGACTTGGACTTGCAAAAAAAGACTTGTGAACATCTCTGGTACACACCTCTTTTTATAGGATTTTTTAATTTTATATGACGATTATTTAGAATTTTCAGCAGATTCTTTATTGAAAAATCGCATGTCCTTTCCTATGTAGTATAACACTGAATCATGAGCCCTTTGAACCCCAAATCAATGCATAATTGTATACACTGTCCATGTGGGAGTACATATTGAGGGGTGAGAACCAGAGGGAAGTAAGTGACATTTGACCAACTTTACGAGAGCCAAAACAAAAAATGACCATACTTTATCCTGACTTTGTTTATTAAATTAAATCTTTAATATGAAAACTTCATAAACATGTGGATGACAACTAGTGCTGCGTCGACGATGTCGACGCGTCGACTTCAAAATATCGTCTACGACATATTTCCGCGTCGACGCGTCGCTACACACACGTGGGTCACCCAAAGCAACAAGCAGTTCGCAATCGCACTTCAAACACAATGGAGACTGAAACGGCTACCACCTCCTCCTCACAGGATTGCGCACGAAGCCCCCAAACGAAAACATCTCGCCCTAGGTCTTCAAAAGCATGGGAATATTTTAAAGTTAGTCCAAAACGCAAAGATATTGTCATTTGCAGTCTTTACCAAATGGAGTTGGCATATCACACAAGCACTGTGAAGCAGCAGCTAGCTGTGGTGGCTACCATTAGCAGCTAGCATTTGCTCTCCGATTTTTACATACAAATGGAATTATGGATTATAAATTCAATCATTTTTGTATACATAGACGTTAAAAACCTATGGATTAACCGATTCAGCCGCGTTTTTTCTCATTTTAATGCCATTGAACACGTCTTTTGATCAGATTGACAGCTACGGTGGTGAGAGGATCTCCCTAGAAGCTCTGTAAAGGTACGTGTTGTGATGACTGTATTTGCTTCCCCTGTCGCGAGTCCGGATCACTCAGTGATGATACTATATACCTACATAATCTGTGGAGTCTCAGCTTTAATCGGATATATTGTATGTGCAGCTACGATAAGTAATAAGTAGGGATGCTCCGATCGATCGGTCACCGATCGATATCGGCCGATACTCACTCTCTACCGATCGATCGGTGCTCTCTAAACATGCCGATCGCGAGAGCCGATCACATGACGTAAAATACATGACACTTTTCTCTGTGTGCGGCAAAACAAGCTCGCCAAAATGGCTTCACCGGTTTGGCATTATTTTAAGGTGTCCGAAAAAGACAGTAAAATAGCGGTATGCAACGTGTGTGAAGCAGACATCCTGCAGCTCCGCCCGCCGGACAGGTAAGCGCAGCGAAACACACACACAGGGAGAACCAGACCGCAGTTCATTTCCTCATATTCCAAACGAGAAATTACGGTAGCAAATCACCCGGTTCTTTACGACCAGAACTATTAACGGGATACAAACCGGAGGAACCAGGCATGGAGGGAGGGTGGCAGAGACAGTGGGTGAAACTGGTAAGTTTTCGCCTGTTTGGGGGAGTTTATATATATATATATATATATATATATATATATATATATATATATATATATATATATATATTGCTCGCATAAAATCCCCGGGGTTTTTTGCTTTGTATGTCGGGGGCGGGAGATTCATGTGATTGGTTGTTGGTCGCGTTGCTCGCAAAAAATCCCCAAGCTTTCAGACACGCCCAGCTCCAAGATTTTCAAGATTTTTGAAAAGCTGCTGTGTGGACGTACCGTAAGAGTTAGACCTAACACACTTAGCTATTTTATCTACCTCTGGAACAAGCTAAACTAGTTATTATAAATATATTTATTCTTCATTGTCGGGTCACTCATTACTGGATCAGTGAGCTGCATGAGATACTGACAGGCTGTCAGGAGAGGGAGAGAGAGGAGAGAGGAAAAGAGAGCGCTTCCGCTAATTTCTCCCGTGTTATTATCCAAAGTGAATGTAAACTTGAATAATAGGCTACAGAGTCCATTGTGATCATATCAAATATCAATATCACATTAGTTCACTGAATAACAATAAATTACATTAAACCTGGCCTAATAACTGTTTGGCCAATCAAAAACTACTTTAGAACATTGGGAATGTCAAATATAGCAATATAATTATATACGACAACAGCATATTTCATGCAGATCATGTAAGTTTCAGATTGATTTGAAACGACAAACTAGCCTACTCTGCCTACATAGGAGTGAGGGATACTCCCATTTGTGCGAGTACGTCTTTCTTTTTCACAGCAGTGATCCCAGGTGGACCTGTGTGCATCTTCTTTGGTTCAATTGCATGAGCACCTCTGGTCTCCTGCTTTCCAACTTGCAGTTTGGTCGGAAAGCTCATATTTGAACTGAATCCTTTTCGGATCCTCTTTTGTGATCCTGATCCTGATTTTGTGATCCTGATTTGTGATTTTGTGATCCTCTTTTGTTTTTGCCATTTCATTTTCTGCCAACAAACTGTTTGTCCCTCTGTGTCTTTGGTTCTGTTTCGGACCGTGTATTGTAGGGCTGTGCAATTAATCGTATTTTAATCTCGATTTTGGCTTGCAACGAGGTCCACAGTTTCCCCGCAGCGAGGCCCCCCCCCCCCGCCCCCCTGTTGACAGTTCACGAACGTGCCCCCTCGACTTCATCCACCACATCACAGTCATCAATTAAGGATGCACTTTACAGTACAGAGACCGGAGCGTCTGCTCACTGCAAGGGTCAGAGAGAGAGAGACCGGAGCGTCTGCTCACTGTGAGGGTCAGAGAGAGGGAGACCAGAGCGTCTGCTCACTGTGAGGGTCAGAGAGAGAGAGACCGGAGCGTCTGCTCGCTGTGGGGGTCAGAGAGAGAGAGAGCCCGGGGCGTCTGCTCGCTGTGGGGGTCAGAGAGAGAGACCGGGGCGTCTGCTCGCTGCGAGGGTCAGAGAGAGAGACCGGAGCGTCTGCTAGCTGTGAGGGTCAGAGAGGGAGAGACCGGAGCGTCTACTCGCTGCGAGGGTCGAGAGACAGAGACCGGAGCGTTAGCTCACTGCGAGGGTCAGAGAGAGGGAGGCGCTGTTGCTACGGGGTTAGCTGCTAGAGGAGGAAGGTAAGCGGAAGCTGGGTTGCTGTGGACTGCTGAAGGTAGGAAAGAAGAAGAAGAAGGGATGGAGGGATGAAGGGATGTATGTGCAAGGGGATTTTCGTGAAGCCTGTGAGCAGGCACAGAGGGCAATACGACCTGGCCCCCGCCAGGGGGTGCTGGTGAGTCGGGCTGTGTCCGAGGAGGAGGACGGAGGCCTGTGACGTCACGACCCGTGATGCGCGCGCGCGCGCGCCGCACGGTGGTTGGCTCTGGAGCAGGAAGAGCTGTGTGTGTCGTTGTTCTTGCCGTTGTGCTGCTGTAGGCTTTGTAGAGGTTGAACAGTCGAGCCTTGTTATCATTTCGGTGAAAGTGGATGCCGTTTTCTTTCAGGAAACGTTGGAGTTGAATGACTGTCCACCTCCTGAGTTCGGGCTCTGTTTCGGAGCGCGGCTCCGTCCGAGAGGCATGTCGGGTGCGCCGCTGCGAGTGGCCGGGGGCTGCTAATGAGGCAGGCTGCCGTTGGTGGGGAGATTGGAGCTGGCTGTGCCTGTTGTGGCCCCGGTTGTTTGCCCTCGCTGGCGGAGTAGACGAAGCCTGGGACCTGTCTGGAGTTGGAGGTGTCTCGTTGGGGGAGCTTGAGTGGGAGCGGTTGTGGCTGGTGTGTGGGACACTGATTGCCGAGCGCACGCGGCTCCGTTCGGATGCTTGGCTTAGATCCAACTGCTGAAACGTGGATGGCGGGTAGCCGATGTCGAAGAGATCTTCGTCTGACTCCGGTGAGTTGATCAGCAGTTCGGAATCCATGGTAAGTTGAATGTTCTCGTGGTAGCGTTTAGCTTGTTTGAACCGTGACGACGCACGGCGTGAATCACGGTCTGGCTGTCAGTCCTTGAAAGGATGGAGACAAGCGGCGGCCGGAAGTTTTGCCGGATATAAATAGGGGTGGCCGTGGTTCGAGGCGGAGTTTTAGGCGTGGCCATGCTCCTGAACCTATGTTAACAATTTAACCTCATTTTAAAAAGATGTGGCTTTAGCTGAATACTTTGCAGTTGAGTTATACTTAAAGTTCAGGGTAATCAACTGTTAAAAAGATACTGTTCAAATTATTATTTATTTTTTAAAGTTCAATAAATGGATGTTTTCAAAGTCAATGAATAATCGTATTTAATAATCGTGATATCAATATTGACCAAAATAATCGTGATTATGATTTTTGCCATAATTGAGCAGCCCTAGTGTGTTGTGAGAAGAACTTGAAATCCAGAAAGTCACTGTACCCAAGCTCAATCACCTTCTATGGCCTGTTCCTCCTTGCCATCCTCACAAGAGTGTACAGTAGTACCCCTCCGAACTGTACAAAGGCCCTTTTTTTCTGTCGGTCTCAATGGCTGCATGAACACTGTCACATTCCATCTTGCTGTGTCCAGACTCCATGAATGTATGGTCAATAATGGAGATGGGCAAGGTTTTAACTGCATGGAGACACATGGCACTAAAACCAGCATTCCTGTTCTGCCCACCACATGTGTCAGAGTACAGCACCACATGCTCAGTACCTGAAAGAGTTGACAGATACTGGAACATGCATGTGCTGATCTCTGATGAGTTGAATTCTCTGTTGAAGATGGATCTGTAGAAACTAAGTTTCCTTTGTCACTCAGCATTGACTTTGAATCCTGGATTATTTCATTCTCTTCATCAAGCTCTTCTGCATCTTGAAATAAGCTTAGTAACACTTCTTCAGTAGTGAAAAGCTTTCTTCTCATGGTTGACCTAGCTTGCTTACATATGGTGTCAGCCATTTTGACTCAAATGCTATCCAAAGGCTTTACCCATAATACATTTCTCAGGGCCAAAAGGGCGTAAGTGCACTTACGTCCTTTTGGCCCCAAATAGTTCAGTGTGTTCTGTGTTAGGTCTTTTGTTTTTTGATGAATAACTCTGGATTGGTTTTGAATTCACATGCACCCTATTGGCAGTAGAAAGAGCTCATTGAGAGCTTTCATTTGATATATATAACTCATTTTTGACCAAAATGTCACTTAATGTCACTGGTTCTCACCCCTCGATATTATTACAGGATGTCTCAGAATATCAGAATCAGAATACCTTTATTCGTCCCACAGAGGTGACATTTACGATGTTTACAGCTAAGAGCCAAAGGTAGCTTAAAGGGATAGTGGAAATCCGCGAATTTTGGGTTTAACTTATGTATTTTTATTAAAAATAAGCATAATAAACAATTTTTTTAATTTCATGCGCCTAGTTTCATTTTATTTTCAATTTTACTGCGCCCTCTCAATGAAACGAAATACTTCGGGAATCGTCGGGAATCTTCGGGTGATGACGAGAGCATAGGAAGACGGGCACAAACAATGGCGGACATTCAATAGCATTTGCATGTGAATAGCCGAGTATATTGCCATAAATATGATGATTGATTATCAGTAAAAAATTCTACGTGACACAACGACATTGGATTAACCTTGAGATGCGTTTTTATTCCGTTGAACACAACTTTTGATCACAAATCAAAAAAGGTAAGACGTAATTATTGTAATATTTTTGGAACCGGATGTTGTTTACTTTCTCTTTTCTGGCTGATAGCTATAGGAATTCGAGGTCTTACAGTGATGACATTACATGTGTGGAATCTGTGGAGTCTCAGCTTTAAATCGTATATCTTGTTTGTGCAGTTAAGATAGTAATAAGGGCATTTCTACCGTGTGTTGTGTGTAAAAAAGCGTAAGCATTAGTTAGCATTGTTTCGCTCAATGCTAATTCAAAGGCTTGGTATTACGCTTGTGTTTTTTCTAGCTAACAATTGTTCTTATTGTCAGTTAGTGGAGTTTCTTACCTTTAAAAGGGTATGAAACATTAATAGTTTCATAAATGTTAAGAAGCCTTGAGACATGTGAGAGAAAAAAAACTGTGGGAGGGGTCCACTGGGGGGACCTTCGGGATTAACTGGTTAACAATGATTAATATTTGTAAAGGCTACAGGTGATCTTAAGATGCGTGAGCTATGCTTAGGGACCTACCAGTCAAGATTATTTGTGCGTAGGGGTGCATCATCTGGCGCCTGGTCCTGGTCATCCTCGCCATTGCCCATGCCGTGAACCATCACCTCGGGCTCGGGCTCGAACAAATAAGGACGTAATGGTCCATCGTCTGGCTCAATATTGTCACCATCGTCGCTTACTGAACCGGATTCAGATTCAGTTCCTAAAACGACATTTTCGTAGGAAAGCCGAGAGGATGTTTCTGACTCGCTATCATCACTGGATACCTCGTACAATCCTTCTTCTTTGTCTGGTATATTTGCCCTTCCACGTTCATTCTGCATAGACGCCATGGTTTGTTATCGTATCGTCTTCCTAAGTTTTCGTCACTTCCGGTTTGGCTGAGTCGAACATTTCGTTTCTAAAAAACTTCGGGGAAGCTGCAATAAAGTGCTTCTAACATGCGTAAGGCATTTATTATATTTTTTTAATCAGGTGTGATTGTTTTGGTACGTAATTATGCTTGTATATAAGTTAAAACGAAACTATTTGAGGTTCCATTTCCACTATCCCTTTAATATCTAAGTATATCACTCAAGAAGCATGCATACAAACAAAAGATACAAAACTAGAAATTACACAATTTACAAGCGATATAGCAGCCAGGTGAAAGTATACCGGTTAGCACCGTCTGAAGTCCACCACCAGCTCTTTTTTATTCCTTGTCTTAAATTATATTGAATGTATATTTAGCTTCTGAACCATTGGTCAGACATAAGAAGAACATTGAGATTTAGCGTTCTTTTTCAGTTTTTCTATTTTTCCATTTTTTTATTAATCAAATAATTTATCCAACAATGAGAAAGTAACCTTCAGAGCACCAATACAATTCTGGCTCAGTTGTGCTCCACAGTAATATTCTCCGGATCAAGTGTCTATTAGTGAGTTTTGTGTCAGAGGAGAACAGCGCCAGCAGAGGGCTCACTAGGATAAACACTAAGTTGTGTGTGACTGTGTTTTGCAGGAAGTGGACTTGATCAGAAGTGTCCAGGCTCTTCTGAAGAGAATCAGATCAAGTGAGCCTTCACATAGCAGTCACTAGGTAGTATATTCCCCTCAAAGCCGCGGTGCTTAAGGGGGATGGCTTTCGGGCTGTTCCCGGGCCTTCACATAGCAGTCACGAGGTAGTATATTCCCCTCAAAGCCGCGATGCTTAAGGGGGATGGCTTCTCGGGCTGTTCCCGGGCCTTCACATAGCAGTCAGTATATTCCCCTCAAAGCCGCGGTGCTTAAGGGGGATGGCTTCTCGGGCTGTTCCCTGGCCTTCACATAGCAGTTTCACTAGGTAGTATATTCCCCTCAAAGCCACGGTGCTTAGGGGGAATGGCCACATGGCTGTTTCGCCAGGCCCTCTACTTATCAGACTGATCACCACCGTCAGGCTCTCAGTCCTCGCAGTTTTGGGGGATAGGGATGTAATCTCCATGCCGTGTTGGGGGAGAGTTATCTAATCTCCACGCGTGTTGGGGGATAGTTATCTATTCATCACTCAATGTTCTTTGTAAATCTGTGGAGTGATGAGGCCCGAGCCTAGACGCCAAACTCAAACTATATGCTGCTTATAATAAACATATTAAGAACACGTGAGTTGTCTGACTGAAATGGGGCGAAGCCTGCGAGCTAGTTCAGGCAGTTAACTCGAGCACCAATGATACATTAACACGTGACGCACCTCGTCCGTCTTACAACCAACTAAACACATTCTCCTAAGCATGCCACTCTATTTAAGCTGCCAGGTCTTCCTGCCTCGCTATGCTGCTGCTGATGCCACTGCTGTGTTCACTTGCTATTGCTACGTTCATGTTTCTGTTGTGTTTCATGTTGCTGCTACTTGCCTGCCCCACCACCACCCCAGCTTCTACCCCAGCTTCCACCTGTAGGCTCGGGATAGTTATCTAATCATCACTCAATGTTCTTTGTAAATCTGTGGAGTGATGAGGCCCGAGCCTAGACGCCAAACTCAAACTATATGCTGCTTATAATAAACATATTAAGAACACGTGAGTTGTCTGACTGAAATGGGGTTTTTCGGATGGTTCTTTCTTTTTTGGTTACTGTGATCTTCTACAGTTGGGACGTTACTACTGCTATTTCTACAGTAACACCAGAGTTGCTGTAATTTTTGGTTGGAAACACGGTATTATACTCTAAAATGGTATACAGTAATTTACTGTGCACAAACACTGTAAATAACTGTGGATTTCACAGCCATTTTTTACAGTGCACTCACTGCTCTAAATGCAGAAATGAAAAAGGTCTAACATTTGACTGGCATGCTGACACGTTCTTTATTTTGGGTGGGACATTTTCCCACTTCTTCTTTCTGTTTATTTTTCTTCGAAACTGCAATGCAATAACATGAGGATGTGGAGCCTTGAGAACCTGCCTTTCACTCTGTGCAGTAAGTTACATACATTAATCTGTTTTTATGCTAATTACATTTGGAAGAATCATTTTTTGTAGCTATACAGCAATATAACAGCTTGCATTTTTAACTACATGATGAGATGAGAAAAGGCATATTATTGACGTATAAGAGATTCATAGGAAGCCAAATAAACTTCAAATGAAAAATAAAAGTTATAGATGATTTCTATGATTTTTTTATTTATTTTGTGTTTTTTCTTTTCAGTTGCTCTGATCTGTGTGAGGAGCGCAGCAGCGTTGATCCATGTGTTTGAATATGAAGGAAGACAGGCTGTAGTATATTGTCCCTATATACAGGGTTATGAGGATTATGAGAAGTACCTGTGCAAGAACGAATGCGGCAACGACGATGATGTTCTTATTAAGACGACAGAAGCAAATAAACACAAATACTCCATCGAGGATGACGGAAAGGGACTCTTCACAGCAACCATCTCTGATCTGAGTTTGACGGATGCTGGGAAATACTGGTGTGGGGTGACCAGGACTGGAAAGGATATCTACTCTGAAGTGCAACTAGATGTAGTTGAAGGTAAGGCAAAAAAAGGTTGTGCTGAATTTAAGTGTGATCGCTACGAGCAGATGGTTATTATAACCAACAAAATTTGTTATTTTCTCATGTATAGTACCATCTTACTTAGATTTGTGTATTCATAACATGAATTTAAATTAATGACACAGACAGCATCATTGTTTTATTACTTTTACTGACTGTTTCAAAGTACAGTTCAGCTTTTTTAAACACTTTATAAATAACCCTACTAATTACATTTTGTATAGGTCAGTTACACGATAACACGGTGCTGCTGGTAGAGTTAGAAAACAAAAGCAGTTATAGAAATACAGTATCATGGAAGTAAATATATACACCTTTTACTGTTTTAAAACATTATCCCATATGTTATGTATGAAATGACCCAAAATGAACACAGTAAGTGGACTATTACTACTACATCCCAAACGTATTCTTTTAACAGCATTTGAATTATTCTTTACCAAGCTTTTGGATCCATATATATAAGTGTTTTAGGGTTTAAACATAATCACTATAAGCTGTTTACACTGTAATTGAAGTTTTCTTGAGTGTCATCTCTCCTTCTCTGCACTTATGTCAGGGGCATTATTATACTTTTTCACTCTAGTACATTTAACGTAAGTGTTTTTATATATAAAAAACATATGATCATGCTATAAAATTGATGCAGAAAAATCAGAAGGTGTTGTATGTGCTTACGATACGACACGATACGATAATACTTTAATGATCGAGTCTGAAATTTGACTTGCTTCACAGCAGCTCCATGTGTAACATCAACATAGACAAATATCAAGACACAATACATGAAGAACAAACAACAAACATTTAACATAACAGCACTAACATTACAAGCTTGTAACAGTGTGAGATGTGTGTTTCTCCAACAGACAGCTGTTGTGACACAACCAGCACAGTTCAGGGTAACGAGGAGAGTTCAGCATCATTCAGCTGTACGTATGAGCCGGAGAACAAGGACAGTGAGAAGTACTTCTGCAGAGGAAACCAGCCTTCCAGGTGTCTGCAGAACACTTTAATCACGTCTCCCAACCAACAAAACAGACGGTTCAGACTTACAGATGACAAGGCGTCAAGAAGGTTCACACTGACAATCACCAGTTTGACCAAACAGGATGCTGGCTCGTACCTTTGTGGTGTCCATAGAAACACCGATCTGGATTTGTTTGAGGCTTTTGAGCTAGCAGTCCAAGGTGAGACATCCTCCTTAACCATTATTTATGTTATGTATGTTAATCAGCCAGAAAACAACTTTCTGTCACATTTGCAAACAGAATTATGAAAGATTTAAAAACCAAAGCTTTGAATTTACACTTTTATGATTTTTGTATCCATTTATTTTCTGAGCTGAACAGAAGCTGCAGTTTTGTCTCACACCTCCTATTGTTCCACAGGGTGGTGCTGTGTGAACACAAACAAGCTGAAAGGCATTGTGGGACATCCAGTAACCATGCACTGCCCCTACCCACCACAACACAGGGATAACAGGAAGTTTCTCTGTAAGGGATATAACCGCAAAAACTGTAGAGACATGGTGAAGACTCAAAGCAGGTTCACGCTGCAAGATGATGTTTCCTCCAGCTCTTTCTCTGTGATGATCACAGAGCTGAAAGCAGAGGATTCTGGGACATACTGGTGTGGATCAGACTCACAGTGGAATGTTGGAAACTACCTCAAGATTCAACTATCAGCAGGTAATACTTAAGCAACCTTGTGATGGGAACACACCAGCCGCGAGGATACAGTTAGCACTGGATTTAATTCCTCTGTCTGGAAATCTGCTGTATAAAGCTATTAATTAATATTTTACAAATCTGGGAAATAGGCTTTATGTGAGTTTGTATTATCACTGCAAAGTTTATTTGTAAATTCAAGGGTTTTTGTGTGCAGCTAGTTGCATGCCAGGAGGCTAGACTGTATAGAAAATGCAAACTACAAGAGCAAAGATATATTACTTTGATTTATTTATTGTAAAGTGCGCCACACAACCATTGACTTGTCTTCTCCAGGCCTGTGAAATAGGTTGTTTTGAGTTGGCTTGATGTTCACCTTCTTGTAAAATATAAGCAGAATACATTATTACAAGAAATCTAACACAAACTAAAATACTTTTGTATTCAACTTTTTTGGGAACGTATTGGTCAGATAACTACATGGGACATGCTACAAACATTATATTTGATTTTGTTTTAGATTTTCATATAAATAAAAGCATATCATTAAACGGTATGGTATGATTCCCATGCCCTAGCTTCTAGTTTCTAATACTAGCTAAATAGCACTTAACATAAAACGTGCTGAAGAAACATCATTACTCACCATAAAGTATAGGACTGGACACATTTTAAATAGGACCTGATGATTGCGGTACATACACATCTGGGAATCACCAGCATTATTAAATGTTATCCACTTGAGAACACCACTGTCAAGAAAGTGTCAGTATATATCACCTGAACCAAAGTTTTGAGCCAATGTATCCAGTAAATGTTCATCCTTTGGGGAAAGTGAATGTATTGACAGAATCTCATGTCAATTCTTTAAATAGTTGTTGAGATATTTCAGTCCAGATCAAGTTGGTGGGCTGACCAACTGACCAACAAAAATGCCATCCTTAAAGTTCCACACCAAGCAATGCTAAAAATAAGAATATTTATTAAGTGTAGTAATAAGAACATTTTCTCTTACAGCATTTGAGAATCAGACTACCAGAACTGTGGTCTCTACCATCACTGTGGTATCCACCAGCACTGTTGGATCACAACTGACAAATACCACTGGAAAACCTATCAACAGAATGTGTAAGTGTGATTGTGAAGCAGATGTGTTTTTTCAGGAGGTTTATTTTTTGACTCTCTTCTGCTTTTCCCCCCTGAAGCAGTTCTCTTTCACCCAGTGGTCTACATCATCCCTGCTCTGCTGCTCACACTGACATTCGCCCTGGTTATAGTTTGTAAATGCAGAATGGACAAACGGAGAGGTGTTTAACATACAGAAGGATTCACAAAGCATGAACACACACAGGCAACCACATCGACAAGTTGTGTAACCATTTCTTATGTTGTGTGTTTCCAGGAACAAGAGCCAATGTTAACAGAGACAACACCAATGAAGCAGCAATAGAGGAATTGCTGGGTGAAGCAGATGTAAGATAACTTAAATATAATTATGTAAAGTATAGTTTTTGGGTTTATGAAGGATGTATTGCATATCACTGCAGTTGGCCTATTAGAATATATTCTATAATCTTTAGACATCATTTATAAGGCTGTTTGAGAAAAGTTATGGATCTGACAACAAGGGTTCGTCCTCCTGGGAGCATGATTACGTTTTGAGAATTTGAGAATAAGATACCTTCTCAAGATTTAGATATTTATTGGGAACAAGTGGACATATGGTATGATTATGGCATTAGAGAAAAGGTCAGATGGTCACCAAACTCATGAAAAATAATTCCTGCCATGAAATGTTGTAATATGGTCCCAAGAGGCTGCATCCTATTGAGTTTGGTGACCTTCCGAGTTTTCATCTAGCACCATCATCAGGTCAGAATGTAATTTGCCCAATACTGAGGTTAGATACTGGCAAAACTCATGATATCCCCATCAGTCTCTGTCTTAGTTCTGATGAGCAAATGTTGTTCTTGAATTACTGATCACATTTAAAAGACCTATTTTTATGTGCATAATAATATGAATTTTGATCAGAGTATAAATTCTCTTTTTATATTTGTTGATTCTTTTTTAGATTTATGCAAACCAAGAGTTGGTGCTCTCAGAAAAGTTGCCCAGCAAACAGCGGCGTGCCTGTCAACGCAATGAGTATGCAGGTGAAGACCAACAAGACTCTGTGTACCGCAACATCTCCGCATCAGAGGATATCTACTGCAATGACATTTACATAAACAGTTAGCCATATGAACAGCATGCACCGCTGTGATCATCCTCTCATTTCTAGGTCACATTTGTAACCAATGATGTGCTGATGATGTGTTCAGGAGCAACAAAGATATGTATTTTATCAATAATTACCATCAGTTATATTTGTATTCATTGCTTTATTAAAGGGATAGTGGAAATGGAACCTCAAATAGTTTCGTTTTAACTTATATACAAGCATAATTACGTACCAAAACAATCACACCTGATTAAAAAAATATAATAATTGCCTTACGCATGTTAGAAGCACTTTATTGCAGCTTCCCCGAAGTTTTTTAGAAACGAAATGTTCGACTCAGCCAAACCGGAAGTGACGAAAACTCAGGAAGACGATACGATAACAAACTATGGCGTCTATGCAGAATGAACGTGGAAGGGCAAATATACCAGACAAAGAAGAAGGATTGTACGAGGTATCCAGTGATGATAGCGAGTCAGAAACATCCTCTCGGCTTTCCTACGAAAATGTCGTTTTAGGAACTGAATCTGAATCCGGTTCAGTAAGCGACGATGGTGACAATTGAGCCCTACGATGGACCATTACGTCCTTATTTGTTCGAGCCCGAGGTGATGGTTCATGGCATGGGCAATGGCGAGGATGACCAGGACCAGGCGCCAGATGATGCACCCCTACGCACAAATAATCTTGACTGGTAGGTCCCTAAGTATAGCTCACGCATCTTAAGATCACCTGTAGCCTTTACAAATATTAATCATTGTTAACCAGTTAAGCCCGAAGGTACCCCCAGTGGACCCCTCCCACAGTTTTTTTTCTCTCACATGTCTCAGGGCTTCTTAACATTTATGAAACTATTAATGTTTCATACCCTTTTAAAGGTAAGAAACTCCGCTAACTGACAATAAGAACAATTGTTAGCTAGAAAAAACACAAGAGTAATACCAAGCCTTTGAATTAGCATTGAGCGAAACAATGCTAACTAATGCTAACACTTTTTTACACACAACACACGGTGGAAATGCCCTTATTACTATCTTAACTGCACAAACAAGATATACGATTTAAAGCTGAGACTCCACAGATGTAATGTCATCACTGTAAGACCTCGAATTCCTGGAGCTATCAGCCAGAAAAGAGAAAGTAAACAACATCCGGTTCCAAAAATATTACAATAATTACATCTTACCTTTTTTGATTTGTGATCAAAAGTTGTGTTCAACGGAATAAAAACGCATCTCAAGGTTAATCCAATGTCGTTGTGTCACGTAGAATTTTTTACTGATAATCAATCATCATATTTATGGCAATATACTCGGTATAAAGTATTGCCGTCTTACAGTCTTATAGTATTACCTATAGTGAACATTTCTGAACAAATTTCACCCACTGACGACGAATGGCTGGGTTTCTTGGAAACGCATGAGTCGATACGCCATTCTCTGCATTTGCTGTCGCACTACAGCCATACAAAACACATCTATTCACCATAATAAAGGTCGGCTATTCACATGCAAATGCTATTGAATGTCCGCCATTGTTTGTGCCCGTCTTCCTCTGCTCTCGTCATCACCCGAAGATTCCCGACGATTCCCGAAGTATTTCGTTTCATTGAGAGGGCGCAGTAAAATTGAAAATAAAATGAAACTAGGCGCATGAAATTTAAAAAAATTGTTTATTATGCTTATTTTTAATACAAATACATAAGTTAAACCCAAAATTCGCGGATTTCCACTATCCCTTTAATTGCTTTAACTTTACTTTTGCTTTTTACTTATGTTCAATATGAAGGCATGTTGTTAATATACCAACTGTTTAATACACCTGCATTTCCAACAAGAAACTGTAAATAACCATTTAAACTTATTATTATCTATGTAAGTTACCTTCATGGATATATGTACCTTAAGCGACCTTGGGTATATGAAAGGCGCTATATAAATGTAAGTAATTTTTATTATTAAGTGTGATAAAATGAAAACAATGGATAAATAAACAAAACCAAGAAAATCCAGTCTATGTTGAAACACTACATCACCAGGTTATTTGTTTTTACAAATACTTTCATATATGTGCATATATGCATATATTCTAAAATTAAATATTACTCCTTGTTATTTAGTTGACTCATTATTTATTTTCGATCAAAAAAGCAATGGGATTTCTCCATAGGATTTTGGAAAATAGCTCGAAATAAGATCTGTGGGAAACGAACCTATTAGATAAATGCACGTTTTGTTCAGCCAGATAATATCAACATGTCTACCCCATAGACTATATATAATATACCCTAGACATGTGGGACGCCAAAAAAGCCCGAGATTATGGAATTAAACCAATAAATAAAAGCAAGGATAATTGTGTGTTATTGGTGAGTAAATAACAGTGTGTTATTTTAAAAATACAGGTTTCAGTATTCTGAGGCTCTGAGCCCCATTTATTTTCCTCACAGACGGCAACAAAAGTCAGAAATTATACGATTTAAAATAAAAGCAATAATTGTGGCTTGATATTGAGTAAGAACATGTTTTTATGAACCACACAGCTTCCGGTCTTCCACGACCCGACCGGAGAAAAAGACGTGCTACAGGCACGAAACACATTACCAGTAGAAATACATTGCTTTTAAAATCATGCTGTGCAACACGAAAAAAAAGGGAAAATGGTGTTGGTGAACACGAATCAATAGATTAAAAATCGTGTTGGTGAACACGAAATGCCATGAGACTGGGTTGGGTTAAAACCAGTGGCGAGCCGTGACTTTTATACCTAGGCCCTCTGACCCCCCCTTCCCGTTATTACGTCTCAGCGTATACTTCAGCGGAATATCAAAACCGCGGCCCGGGGTGCAAAACGCATCAATGACAGCGACCCTCTACCACACAAAACAACACAATTTATATAAACACCTATCATGACAGGGCACCCACAGCCAAGTAACAATTACAAATGAATTAAGGCGGCCCGCATTGAAAATGACTTAGGCCTACCTTTGATGATCAAATCACTTAAACACAAAGTCCATCCTCCTGTCCTTTTGGATGAAGCATTTGCGGGTCATTCAGCTGATCCTTTGCCACTCCAGTTTATCATTGTAACTCAATCTTGAAAATGACTCGGTTAATAATTTCGCAACGATGTCATCACTATCACTGAAGTGAGCCATCATGAACGAACTTATGCTAATTATAAATCTATCGATCATAAATCTATCCATTTGATTTATGATTCGAAAATAATAAAAGTAGGGTAGACATGTGGATATTATCCGGCTGAACAAAACGTGCATTTATCTAACACGTTCGTTTTCCACAGACCTTATTTCAAGCTATTTTCCAAAATCCTATGGAGAAATCCCATTGCTTTCTGTCGAGGGAATCCGAGCGCAGCTTACTTCCGGGTTTTAGGATGCGTCACTGCACCACTTGTATAGACCTCACAGCGGGCGGAACTTGTCATAAAGTCCGCGAAAATAAAGCCCGCCCATTTAGAGGGAAGATATGATTGGTCAATTGTACTGTCATTTGACATTACTCTCTCGTGCTCTTGGCTGGCTGCAAACTCGAACGAAAGCTTCGAACTGAGAGGGCTAGAACCGAAAGCCGGAAGGAGGAGATCATCCAGAGCGAGCTCGAGATTGCAAATGGTCGGCGGTGGCAACACTGGACTGTGACTGGACGAGAGATGGCAGAGGGAAGTGACGAGGCAGGAAGCGAGTTAGGAGACATGGACGTAGCGGGCAGGAGTTGTGATAATGGAAAATGGGATATAGTGAGGAGAAAGAAACGTAAAAATTGAGGAAATACTCATTCGGATGAGAGCAATAGTGAGGATGAATGGAGAGAAAGAGTAGTCGGAAATAGGCAACAGGAGTTCATGGTGATTGTGAAACTTGCGCAAGAGGGAGCTTCGTTCGGCGTGTGGAACCCTATACGGTTAACTAAATCCATCAGTAAAGAAATCGGGGATGTAATGAGTGCTAAAGTATTGAGGAATGGATCAATGTTGATCAAATGTAGGGATAGAGAACAACAGGGGAGAGCAATAAAGATGAGTACCGTGGAGGGTAAGAAAGTGGAATGTTCACTGTTCAGTGGTAAAAAGCTAGTCAGGGGAGTTGTGACAGGAATCCCCGTCAGAATATCAGCTGATGATGTGAAAGGGAATATAACAAATGCAAAAATAAGTGATGTCAAACGCATGAAAGCAAACCGCAATGGGATTAAAGAAGATAGTCTTTCGGTTCTGATCACCTTTGATGAAAAAAGGCTTCCGGAAAAGATACTTATTGGATATATGTGTTATGATGTGAGACCGTATGTTCCACCACCACTAAGATGTTTTAAATGTCCGAGATTTGGACATGTTGCGGCAGTGTGCAAGGGAAAACAAAGGTGTGGTGGAGATCATGAATACGGAAAATGTGAAGAAGGGGCAAAGCTGAAATGTTGCAATTGCGGAGGGGAGCATAGTTCAGCTTCCCGGGGATGTGAGGTTAGCAAGAAAGCAGAAGAGGTGCAGCGAGTCAGGGTGACGCAGGGAGTTAGCTATGCAGAGGCAGCAAAGACAGTTTCAGGAGGAACGCAGGTTAAAATGGGAAACAACAATAAGAGCAAAGAAACAGGAAAAGTCCACAACTGTGTTAAGTTGAAGGAGGACACTCTGATAGTAAGTAAAAGAGAGTTTGTACTGTTTATGGCAGAGATTATCAACTGTTCAGCGCAGACTACAAGCCGGAATGAAAGAATCAAAATAATTGTCAAATCAGCTGAAAAGTACCTTGATGTGAAAGGAATGCACTGGGAAAATGTGAAAGATATCCTAAATGATGACGTCCAACAACCTCAGACATGGACTGGATCATCCTGATGGTGTTAATTGTACTGCAGTGGAATGCTAGAAGTTTAATTGCAAATGGACAAGAGTTCAAAAAATATATTGACAACCTGGGAGAGAAACCTAATGTTCTTTGTATTCAGGAAACATGGCTGAAACCACAACTGGATTTTATTGTGAAGGGATACACTGCAGTTAGAAGAGATAGGGCAGAGGGGGAGGAGTTGCAACATTCATACAGAGTGGTATAAGTTACAAAGTTATGCATGTAGGTACAGATCATGAAGCAATAGTTATAAGGGTATGGAATGATAGAGGACCTATAGATATACATATCTTGCCTCAAAACGATGCAGAGAAACTAGTCCATGCATTTGTTACTTCAAGGCTGGATTATTGTAACTCTTTATTATCAGGGTGTACCAAGAAGTCAGTCAAGTCGCTTCAGCTGATTCAAAATGCTGCAGCTCGTGTACTAACCAGAGTTAGGAAAAGGGACCACATTACTCCTGTTCTGGCTGCCTTACACTGGCTCCCTATAGAACACAGGATAGAATTTAAAATTCTTCTTCTCGCCTATAAAGCCCTTAATGGGCAGGCGCCATCTTACCTTAAAGAACTCATTATACCCTACTGTCCTACTAGGGCATTGCGTTCCAAGAATGCAGGGTTGTTGGTTGTTCCTAGAGTCTCTAAAAGTACAATGGGAGCCAGAGCCTTTTCTTATCAAGCTCCACATTTGTGGAATCAGCTTCCAGTTTGTGTTCGGGCGGCAGACACCCTATCCGTTTTTAAGAGTGCGCTTAAGACCTTCCTTTTTGATAAAGCTTATAGTTAGGGCTGATTAGATTCAGCGCCTAGTTTTGCTGATATAGGCTTAGTTTGTCGGGGGACATCTTACTTCTTCCTTCTCTCTGTCTATACTTGTATACTCTCATGTTCTGATTAACCCAGCTTCCCCAAATGTCTTTCTTTTTGGTGTCTATATACGCCGGGATCCGGAGTCATGGATGATCCTGCGCTCCTCTGTCCTGGATCGCGAGCCCTGGATCTTGAGTCGTGGCTGTGGTCCTGGATCATAGGTCCTGGATGGATATCCTAGTGGATTCATCTTCCTATTATACACACATGCATTTCCAAACATTTGGACTACCTATGTTACAAATGTATTATCTTTTCAATTTACACACGGCATCTATTGCATGTCTGTCCGTCCTGGGAGAGGGATCCCTCCTCTGTTGCTCTGCCTGAGGTTTCTCCCATTTTTCCCTTTAAACTGTGGGTTTTCTTCGTAAGTTTTTCCTTGTACGATGTGAGGGTCTAAGGACAGAGGGTGTCGTATTGTCATACTGATATTTTGTACAAACTGTAAAGTCCACTAAGACAAATGTAACATTTGTGATATTGGGCTATATAAATAAACATTGATTGATTGATTGATATAGTAAATTATTATAATCCATGTGGGAAATTAGATCAAAGTATATTAGAGGATGCTGGGGGTTCACTGCAAGACAAAGTAATATGGTGTGGGGATTTTAATTCACATAGCTCGCTATGGGGAAGCAGTAGCACACATGCAAATGGTGCAGTAGTTGAGGAATTTATAGATGACCACGGGCTAGTGTGCATTAACACTGGAGAAGGAACACGATATAATTGCACGAAGAATATAGAAACAGTACTCGATCTGACATTTGTATCTAGTACAATAGCAGGTATAAGTACATGGAATGTGGTAAAGCATACTACAGTGGGCAGCGATCATTATCCGGTAATGATTAAAGTTGGGACCAACATAAGGTTTGAAAAGGAAAAGAAAATTCCTAGATGGAAATTGGGAAAGGCTAATTGGGATGCCTTCCAAGTTGTAAGTACGAATAGATGTAAAACACTTCAAGAGGAAAATTATGATATAAATAAATTCAATGATGAGCTGGTTAAGGTTATCATTCATTCAGCTAAAGAAACAATTCCGGAAATTGCAGGAGTTAGGCGTACCAAGAGTGTACCCTGGTGGAATGGTGAATGTAGCAAATCCATTAAAGACAGAAATAAAGCATTCAGGCAACTCAAAAAACTCCATTCTCAGGAAGCTTTGAATCAGTATAAAAGGGCCAGGCTATAGTGAGGAGAACAATAAGAACGCAAAAACGCACTTTTTGGAGGCAATATTGCAATAGTATTGGAAGAGAAGTACAGCTTGCAGATGTTTGGGGCATGATTAGGAGAATGGGGGGAATTCGAAGGAATTATGAGTTGCCAGTTTTGAGCAGAGGGGACATAATGGCTGTCACAAACGTAGGAAAGGCGGAACTTCTAGCTCAAACATTTAGGAAAGTTCATAGTTCAGATAACCTTACAGAGGAAGCCAGGCAGTGCAGACATAATACACTAATGGAAAACCCGAGAATATTGGATAGAGAAGAAGCGTTAGGAGATCAGTTGGACCTGCATTTTAGTATGTTTGAGTTGAGAAGAGCAATTATTAGTGCTCGTCAAACCACTCCTGGGAAAGATGGTGTTTGTTACAAAATGTTGGAACACATGACAGATAACACTCTCGTCATTGTGTTAAGGTTGTTTAATAGGGTGTGGGATTCTGGCCAACTTCCTTCAGTGTGGAAACAAGCGATAATAGTGCCCATCCTAAAGCCAGGGAAAGACCCTTCAGATCCATCTAGCTACAGGCCTATTGCCCTGACATCTCATTTATGCAAAATCATGGAGAGAATGGTTACAGAAAGGTTAACATATATCTTAGAAAGTAAAAGATCTGTTGTCCCCATATCAAAGTGGGTTCCGTAGGGGTCGGAATACAATGGATTCTATATTGTGCTTAGAATCAGACATCAGGAAAGCACAGACCAATAAGGAAGTAGTGATTGCAGTCTTCTTTGATATTGAAAAGGCTTATGACATGCTCTGGAAGGAAGGACTACTAATCAAGTTAAAATCATTGGGAATTGGTGGTAAAGCATATAATTGGGTTATGATTTTTTTACTGGACAGAAAAATACAAGTAAGAGTAGGTGCAGAATATTCAAGTGTTTATGCTGTGGAAAATGGTACTCCGCAAGGTGTATGTAGTCCGTTGCTGTTCAATATAATGATACATGACATCTTTAATCAAGTGCATCCAAGTATGGGAAAATCTTTGTATGCAGATGATGGGGCTTTGTGGGCAAAAGGCCGCAATGTAGCACATGTTGGAAAGAAAATACAAGCTGCAATAGTTGAAGTGGAGAAATGGACAAATAAATGGGGATTCAAACTGTCAGTAGTTAAGACGCAGGTCATTTGTTTTACAAAACGGCATAACATTGCTCCTATATCGTTAAAATTGTATGAGCAACCTCTTGAACAGGTTAATACAATAAGACTTCTTGGTGTTTGGTTTGACGGAAAGTTAACATGGAGCAATCATATAGGAAAAGTTCAAAATAAATGTAAAAAGGTCAACAATGTACTTCGGTGTTTGGCGGGACAGGAGTGGGGAGCGAGTAGGTCATCACTTCTGAATATATATTGGGCACTCATGAGACCTGTATTCGATTATGGGTGTATAGCGTTCATGGCCGCAGCAGAATCAAACCTTAAAAAGCTGGATGTCCTACAAGCTCAGGCCCTGAGAATATGTAGTGGAGCTTTTAAAACATCTCAAGTATCAGCAATACAGGTGGAAATGGGAGAAATGCCTTTAAGGATAAGAAGAGTGAAGTTAATGTTGGCATACTGGGTAAACCTTCAGGGGCATAGTGATAGTCATCCTGCGAAAAGTATCTTGAAAGATTGCTGGGAGCACAATGAGTCACATTTAACAAGTTTTGGATGGATTGGCAATGTTAAAAACGTTTGGTCTACTGTCAAAACCGCTTTCTTTCACCTACGAAACATCTCCAGACTCCGGCCCTCTCTCCCCGACCCTGTTGCAGAAACATTAATTCATACCTTCATCTCCTCTCGACTGGACTACTGCAATGGAGTTCTGTTCGGGGTCACCAGCAAAGCCCTGGACAGGCTCCAGTACGTCCAGAACTCTGCAGCCAGGCTCCTCACCCACACTAAGCCCTGGCAACACATCACCCCTACCCTCATCCACCTTCACTGGCTCCCGGTCAAGTCACGCATCCAGTACAAACTCCTCCTGCTAACTTACAAATCTCTCCACTCCCTAGCCCCTCCATACATCTCTGACCTCCTTCAGCCCTACACCCCCTCTCGTCACCTGCGGTCCTCTGACAAAGGGCTGCTCTCCATCCAGCGCTCCAAGCTGAAAACATTTGGCAACAGAGCCTTCAGTGTCGCAGCCCCCACCCTCTGGAATTCTCTCCCCTCTGCAATCAGGAATGCAGACACTCTGGACACCTTCAAAAAACACCTCAAACACCATCTGTTCACTCAGGCCTTTGGCCTCAACTAATATACAGTACTCAGCAACCTGTTCCTGTTTTGTTTTCTTCAGCCTATGTATCTGTATGATTATTATTACTTTTTGTTGTGTTACTTCCCATTGTAAAGCGTCCTTGGGTTTTGTGAAAGGCGCTATATAAATTGAAATTATTATTATTATTAAAGCAGCAAGTATAGGTTTGAATCAAATACAGTATTGCCCCACAGTTCCAATCTCGTCCATTCCACCCTGGTTGTTCCCATTGCCAAGTGTAGACCTCAATATACGAGAGGAGTTAAAGGAAAAGAAAGAACTACCAGTATGTTTATGTTTATGTTTATTAAGGATCCCCATTAGCTTTTGCTCTCGACAAAAGCTACTCTTCCTGGGGTCCGACACTTAAAACAATACAACAATAATACAACAATAATACAGCAACATTTAGGACATAATTCCTGACATCATTAACAACATTAAAAACATCACCAATATCATCAACAACATGCGATCAAATTCAATTAGGGTTCACAGCTCACAAGGGTACATGGTCATTAGTAGGTGGCCCTTCAATCTCTTCTTGAAAAAGGTTCTGGACTCTATTTCAGTAAGGTATTTTGGCAATGAGTTCCATTCCTTTATAGCTCTATAAGACACAGAAGATTTCAGAAGATGTGTCCTGGGTTTAGGTGCCAGTAGATGGCCTGATGTAGCTTGTCTAGTCTTATGGTCATGCTCGTCTCTTGTGTAAACTATTTGATCATAAAAATACAGTGGTTTTTTGCTAAATTGGACATTTTTTAGAAAAGTGATAACACGAGATTGCAGACGTTTCTCAACTGGAAGCCATGATAGGCTTCTATGCATAACTCCAATATGAGTGCACTTCGAACAGTGGAGAGCTAGTCTGGCAGCCTTGTTTTGAGCTATTTGTAATTTCTGTAAATGTGTTTTTGCTGCTGATGACCATATGACCGGACAGTACTCAAGATGTGACAAAACCAGAGACTGAATTACTTGTTTCAAAGTGGTTGGTGTTACATACTTTGTACATTTTCTCGCCACAGCTATGCTCCTTCCCATTTGAGTTACGATACTGTCAATTTGCTTTGTCCACCGTAAACCAGAATCAAGAACAATGCCAAGCAACATAGTCTCGTTTACCTGTTCCACTGGCTGACCAGCCAGTGTCAGGCTTAATTGAGGATTGCTGCTTAACATATGTCTGGATCCGAACAACATTGCTTTTGTTTTTGCAATGTTGAGTACCAGTTAGTTATTGTTGACCCAGTCTGCTATGGCTTTAATCTCTATTTTAAGTAGATAGTTTAACTCACTGCATGTTGATGCTGTACTGTACATTGTGGAATCATCAGCATTAGTGCTGCACCATTAATCGAAAAAAGATCGTGATCTCGATTCAGACACCTATGCGATCTCATTTCTAAATTACGGCGATCCTATGACGTCATGCTGATTTTATTTATTTTTAATTTTTTTTTTTTAATTATTATTTTGCTTCTGAATAATACCAACTTGCAATGTCAATCATACTTAAACGATGTAAAGCAAATATACTCTATACATTTAACATTAAAGTACCATGATCGCATGCAAATGGTAGTGTTCTGTCTGTCTCTCCTCCTCTCATACAGTGTTAACGCTGCAGCCACTAGTGTTGCTAGTTTTTGCGGAAGGAATAAGCAACCAGGTCTATGAAAACAAGCGCAAAAGAACATGAGCACTTTAAACCTATATATGTCCGGTCGGCTATTTGAAAAATAACCTATCTACAAGCTCACAACCGCAACAACCATTATTACTTACTACCAAGCAACTTTACAGAAAGATAAGCCCAATGTGGCTTATAATAAGTATACCTGGCAACACTCACTGACTGCAGCACGTGAGGGCAGGAGCCGGCAGTATGTTTACAGAAGCGTTAGCATTAGCACTGATTAGCAAAGAGTGACGAGAGCGACTAGTAGTACAAGAAAAACAGAAATGAGTGACACAGAAATTAGTGACGAGGAGGTCGAGGACAATGACAACAACACCGATGAAAATCCCGGTGGCGACTCTGGCGAGAGTGAGAGGGAAGTTGTGCTTGTGCTGAAAAAAGTAGATGGACTGTGCTAGTAGCTAGGCAGCTAGGCTTTATTTACATTTATTCTGAAGCTGTAACTTTATGTTCTGTTCCGTTTTTATATTCAGTACTGACTGCAGTATTTAAATTAATCCTTTTGATTCAGTGACATTACTACTCAGTGGAGTCTAGCACTTTGTTTAAGTTTATGTTTTTTTCAGTACAAGAACCTTTAAGTGCAGTAGTTGAACTGGGTGCTAGCCGGTTAGGCTTTTTTAAATATTATTATTCTAAAGCTGTGAATGTTTTGTTTTTATATTCAGCACTGTGGTGAGGTATTTTGAGTAACTTAAGTGCATTCCTCCCTGTAACAAACAGTTGGGTGTCCTGTCACTGTGGACAGGTGCTACTGCAAAGTTTACATTTTGTTATTATAAAGCTGCAAAAATTCAATTTGTTATGTTCAGCACTCAGCAGCAGCAATATCTTTATTTTAGTTACTGTATGTTTTGTTACCAGAAAGACTTGAGTTTAAGTCAAGCACTTTGTTTAAAGCCACAGTAGTTGGCTGTCAAATTCATTTTAGTTACTCTATGTTTTTGCTACAAGAAACTGAGACTTGGATTTAAGTCAAGCACTTTGATGTTGATGGTGTCTGTTTAAAGCCACAATAGTTGGCTCCAGGTGCCACATTTTGAATGTAGTAATGTTTGTTCAGTATTCAGCAACTACAGACTAAAGACAAAGTTATGTTTTTGTTACAAGAGAGACACATGTTGTCTGTTTAAATTCATTGTACTCACGTGACGTCTAAGAGTAAGAGTGCAATAAATATTTTCATTGAAACGATGAGAATCGTGTAAGAATCGTGATCTCAATTCTTATGGAGGAAAATCGTGATTCACATTTGAGCAAGAATCGTGCAGCACTAATCAGCATACATTATTACACTGGACTTATTTAATACGTAAGGAAGGTCATTTGTGAGTATAGAATACAACAAAGGCCCAAGCGAACTCTCCTGTGGGACCCCACACTGCAACACCTTACTTTCAGAAAAGCTCCCATTGAAAAACACTCGCTGCCTTCTCCTAATCAGGTAACTCTCCATCCAACATATAGCAACAGAATCAAACCATAGCATCTGAGTTTGTTCAGCAGCAGACTATGATCGATTACATCGAATGCAGCGCTAAAGTCTAACATCACAGCTCCTACAAGCCTCCTATCATCCATGCTCTTTAACCAGTCGTCGGTCATTTGTGCAAGTGCTGTACTTGTAGAGTGACCATCTCTATAGGCATGTTGGTAGTTCGTTGTCAGATTGTTACTTGAAAAGTAGTATTGAATTTGGGTGTATACTATTTTTTCTATTAATTTACTTAACACTGGGAGGAGACTTATAGGTCGACTATTGGAACCAGCAACGGTTTTTCTTTTATCCTTGGGTAATGGGATGACCTTGGCTTCCTTCCAGATCTCGGGGCACACGCCTTGCTCTAAACTTTTATTAAAAATGTGACTCAATGGCTTGGATATGTATTTGGCCGTCATTTTGAGCAGTTTACCATCCAAGTTGTCAATCCCAGGAGATTTATCATCGGACAGATGTAAAAGCATATTTTCAACATATTCTTCTGTAACATTGTGGAATTCAAACATACACTGCTTTTCCCTCATGATGCAATCTTTAATGATGTGATGTGACACTGTGTCCTTGACTGCACCCATGGCATTCCTCAGCTTATCTACTTTATTTGTAAAATAATCATTAAAATGATTTGCAATATCTGCTGGCTTGGTAATGAATTTACCCTCGGTTTCTATAAAAGAAGGATGCATGTTTGAGTTCCTCCCCATTATGTTATTCAATATTTTCCATAATTTCTTTCCATCATTCGTAGAATCACTGATTTCCTGCATGTAGTATTCCCTCTTTCTACATTTATTCAATTTGGTTACCGCATTTCTTAGTTTACAGTAATGTTGTTTGTCACATAGAGAACCTGTTCTGTCTGCAGTTTTTTTAGTATCATCTCGTTGGACCATTAAACTTCTCATCTCGTCATTCAACCAAGGTGCACACTTTGACCGGGCAGACCATTTTCTCATAGGAACATGCTGATCGGCAATCCCCATGAAAGACTTCATAAATACTCCCAGTGCTTTTTCTGGGTTTTCCTCATGGCAAACATCAAACCATTGCACATTCTTTCCCTCCTCTACAAATTGTTCCTGATTAAACCCCTTATAAGACCTTCTATAATTTATCTTGGAGCCAGCCTTAGGTATTTTGGTCTTGCGTACTATAGCAACTAGATTATGATCACTAAAGCCAACTGTGAGTGACAACACTTTAGTGCAGTGCTCTGGCCTGTTAGTATAGATGTGGTCAATGCAGGTCGTTGTATTAGCCCCATGTTTATTTGTAGCCCTTCTGGTTGGTGATGTTATTACCTGAGTCATATTACACATTTTGGCAGCTAATGCAATCTTGTTCCACATGGGGCATTTCTCATTTAAGGCATTGATATTCAGGTCTCCCATGAAATATATTTCGCTATTACACTCAGCTGTATTATCTACCATTTCACAAATACCATCTAGATAGTTTGAATTGGCACTCGGTGGCCTATAACAGCATCCAATTAATATGGGTTTTAAATTTGGCAATTGTATTTGTAACCATAAAGCTTCTATTTCATTTTTCATTAGGTCGTATCGTACTTTAGCTGGAAAATGATTTTGTACATAGATCAAAACTCCGCCACCATTCTTATCTCTATCCTTTCTGAACAGATTGTAACCATGCATTGCAACCTCTGAATCATCAACAGATGAGTCCAGGTGTGATTCTGAGATAGCCAGTATGTGTATATTATTTGATTCTACCAAATGACAGAGTGCATGCACCTTATTCCTCAAACTACACACATTCAAGTGAGCAAGTAACATTCTCTTCTTTCACAGATTAACAGAATGTGACATTATTGTCATGTGTTCATAATTAGTTCATATCAGATATACCTTAAAAGTCCAGTGATACAATTAGGTTCTGGAGTGCTGTGGGGGGCGGATTATCAATTTGTCATGCCTCAGGAAGGCAATCTCTCCCCTCTCAGTATGGCGCATAGTCCAGAATTATTTTGCAAGATATCACTCAAACTCAACAATCATATTTACAGATGGTTCCAAAGATCCAGAAACAGGGCGTGCAGGGGCAGCAGTTTATATCCCAGTGAGTAATACACATATAAAGAAAAGGGTGCAGACCATGTGTCAGTATACACCACAGCAGTGGTTCTCAACTGGTCAGGCCTCGGGACCCACTTTTTACTTGGTCAATACATCGCGACCCAACATTTTGAAGCACTCAAATCTATTCAACAAAAAAACTTGCTGTAATATATGAACTTTTCAGCATACAATATTAATAAAAGTGAAGTACAGTGCATATATCCCTTATATCCCTTCACATAACTAAAGCATGCTTTTTAAAAAGGCTTAAAAAGATGATGGAATCAAAGCTGAACTATATAAAAAGGAACACAGTATGCTTAAAACCCAACCCCAGCAGGGGGGTCTGGGGGGATTCTCCCCCAGGAGATTTTTAGAAATACTAACATAAACTATGCATTCTGGTACACTCTGAGAATAAAATAAATAAATCTATTACTACCCGACATATTAATAATATGTTATGCCATTGTTTGTTTTTCACTTTGTTCTGACATCTTGCTGCGAGAAGAGTAAAGAGGAGATAGTCTGTGTGACTCACTTTAAATTGTGGGTAAGGGTAGATAGCTCCCATTGTTCTGTGACCTGTCAATCATCAAACCGGGGGTCATATTTCATTATGTGTTCATTTGTATCTGAAGTTGTACCCATGGATGTATAAAGAAGAGTTCTACCGCAAAGTTATTCTCCGTGGGGACTTCCGAAATGGATAGAGGAGAAAGAAATACATAATAGTATAATTGCATCTGACAGCTTTTCAGCATTATCAAGTATACGATCAGGCAGATCTTCATTTAGAATGGACATAATAAATGAAATATTTCTAATTTTATATAAAATGCAAAACAAAGGCATAGCAACTCGTTTCATCTGGGTTCCTGCTCATGTTGGTGTGGAGGGTAATGAACAGGTGGATATTATGGCCAAACAAACACTCAGAATTATGAACATAGACATAGAAGTTCCACTCAGCAAAGCGGAGGTTAAAACATTCATACAGAAATATGCACAAACAACATGGCAAGAACATTGGGATCTTAGTGATACAGGAAGACATCTTTATAAAATTCAAAGGTATGTGGGGGATGGAAGGAAGGTAGGGTTTAAAAGAAGGGAGGAAAATGTCATTTCTCGGATGGGAATAGGTCATACAGGTCTCAATCATACATTAAGTATAATAGGAAAGCATCCAACCGGAAAGTGTATACACTGTAGCCAGCCAGAAACTGTTGAGCATGTTTTACTGCTTTGCAGGAAATATAGTACTCTGGAATGCTTTGCCAGACACTCAAGAAAGCAAAATTCCATGACTTGTCACTATCAGGGCTGTTAGGGAAAAAATCAGGCAATATATATTGTGAGATTATTACGTTTCTAAGAGAAATTGATCAATTTAAAATAATCTAGAGTTTTGGTTCTTTGTTTTGTTTTTGTTTATTGTTTTCTGCATAGTCTCTTGTCCACACTCCATTCCAGTTGGTGGCGGTAATGCACCTAAAAGTTGGTTTGCCAACCGCCAATAAACACTAAAGAAGAAGAAGATTGGCTAGTTGCACAAGATGTCGTCTATCAACTTCCGGCGGCTGGGTGTGCGGTTGTAAACTTCCGGTCTATAGTAGAGCGGTAGAGGGAAGAGCGGTAGAGGGAAGAGCGATAGATAGCGAGAAAGAGATAGCGTATAGATATTATATAGGCACTATTTTACACTCGATGTCTCCAAGACCTACCGAAGGTTAACATCAGTGATGTACATCGGCTGGTACAAGCGGCAGGCTCAGCCCCGAGGAGCAAAAGAGAAAAGGGGTTCAAGATGTAGCTACATATCCAGCTACGTCGACAATTATGAAGGTAAGTGACAAACAAAGCTGTAGTTACTGGCTAACTTTGACAAATGTACAGTCTTGATACAGTGTAAAGCGTTTTAATGATGTACTATTACGTTTTTTTGGATAACATGAATGATATCCAATTCCCCACAGTTTCAAACAAAGAACTACCTTCAGGGAGAGTGAGCATCAGGGCTAGCTGTTACAGGTCCATGAGAAAGCATGAAAAGCCTCACGATCTCAGAGTAGGGAGGAAAATAAAAAGTGTTAATCGGTTCAAAGCCTCAATCAGGTTCATGTTCTGGGGTTTTGATGTAGCTAGAGTAGGTAACCTGTGATTTAGGATTCAAATAAGCCCAGCTAGCTGACGTGTTGCAACAGATTACATAGTGACAATACATTTGCTCACATCAACTGGTAGCTAGCTATGTGTGTGTAGCATGAAGGTGCTACAGATTTATTTTCGTTTTGTAACCCTCTCGTGTAAAATGATAAATACATTAGCTAAACCCAAACTTAGCTTTCATCAAAGATTCTTAATGAGAGGTTGAAAACCGTCTCTGCTTTCATGGAAACCCCAGAAACTGTTTGTGACGGCTGCTGTTCTTTACTGAATGGTTAGTATAATCCATGTAGGGTCCAATTATTTGTATTGGCCAGTGTTAGGTAAGTGCTGGTTTTGTACCCTACATCTATTTTAAGCTGTTCAACGTTCTACTAACACTATTTGATGTAGTTATAATATAAGATAATACATTGAGAGAGCTGAGACAGGCTATACAAGCGTATCTGTTTGAATGTCCTCAAATTACAGTATTCCAAACAGCAGAACTTCTGTGTATGTGATGTGACTGACAACCTGACATGGTTTAGCCTTTCCCCACACCTATTACTTGCCTGATCAGCCTGCTCTCAGCTTTCTCATTTGTCTGTGTTGTATTGAAGCAGTGTCCTAAATGTAAAATGACTGACATTTTGTTTTAAGAACTGCTCACCTGTGGAGATTGCAGTGGCAAAGTGTTCCTGTGTAGCTGGAACAGCACTCTGCAACCACAATGTTGCACTGCTGTTCCAGACCGCACACTACTCCACACTCAACCTGGCTGCTGTCCCCCCTGTCCTCAGCTGCACTGAAACAGAGCAGCGATGGCACAAGCCAAGAACCATGGTAAGTACAGTATGTGTTCACAACCAATCCACGGTTTAATGAGTATTTCCTTTGTGCCAAGAGCTGATTTAGTATGTTGCATCAACAACCTTTTCAATTAATTTGACAATTATTTTGTGTAATTAATAGGGTGTGAAACCAGGCAGAGTGAGTGACATGGTGTTCATTTCCACTAAGCCAAAGCAGTTTACAGTTGCTGACGGTGTAAGGTAATATATATTGTCCTAAGTAATTGTATGTAGCCTGCTACAACTTTGTGATTGTCTCACTACTCAACTCAACGACTAACACTCTTTCAGAGGATATGTTGGAAATGCACACATTATATATATTTTTTGCATCTACTTTCTGGATATTGTACATCTGTTCATCTGTTATATAAACTAGCATTACTTAAATATGCAGAGACTAATTGAAATGTTTAAATATGTATTTTTCCCCCAGATATAACATCAACCTATGTTTTGTAAAAGTTTATTAAATTAATCTGTAAAATGTTATCATATTGTGGATTTATTAAATTATGTATTTTCCTTTGTTATGTATGTGTGCGTTTGTTTTGAGGATATAATTCATTAGTACCTAAACATAGTATGGTATAACTGCTTTTTGTAATGAAATACACAATTGGTTTGGGAGCAAGAAATCTTTTAATCGTTGTTGTCCAGGCTTGCCGAAATGAATGGAAACTTATCTCCCGATTATAACATTGTGTAACTTGCTGCTGTTAAATACCGTCAAACTATGTGCTTTATGTGCAATATATACTTTATATACATATGCCATCTTTAATAACTGTAATATATACCGGGCTGCTAAATCCTAAGAACTGCAGCTACAGGATTTGATTTGTAGATTTGATTTGTTTTTGATCTGTATTTTTGAAAATTATGTAACTTTTTATCTTTTTTTTTAGCATATTGTTTATTATATTATACAGGGTTCGTACGGGTGCTTGAAATCCTTGAAAATGTTTGAAATTTTACGTGGTGTTTTCAAGGTTGGGAAAGTGCTTGAATATTGGGAATGGTGCTTGAAATTGAGATAAAGTGCTTGAAAATGTAAATGCTTTACTTTTACAATAAGTTGCTGTCTGACTGAATAGTTCGCTTTTTAGATGAAAAGCAAAGAATTGCTTCGCTTCTACATAAAACAGCCCCGCTCCGGCCTTCCCGCGCTATGCGCGTGACCTGCAGGTGTTTTTGTTTGTGTGACCTGGGCATTCTAAGGAGAGTGATATAGAGATGACAGTATGCCAGGAGTTTGCTGTTTTAACGAGCGTTGACTATCCGAAGAAAAATACAAGCCATGGCTAAAACCATGCAAAGGTTGCCAAAAAGAAATTCAGTTGTTCTCGATGGGAGAGTTTGCGCTGACGAGCCACATGAAAGGCAAGCCGTAGTAGAGCATTTTGGCTTAGGCTAACGTTGCATGTTACGTTTGTTTAAGCTAGTAACGTTAGCGAACTCAATGTGGGATGATTGCTTATGCAGGTGACAATAATTTCAGAGGAGCGTACCTATGTCAGTCGCCATCATGTGGTGTTTCATGTCACACAGAATGATTTTAAAAGCAATGTATTTCTACTGGTAGTTCGTGCCTAAACTTGCTCCATCGAAATCAGTCGCATTGACCCGAAGACACATTTTGAGTTATATACACTGTTGGAAAGAGGATATTCCTAGCTTTCTAACGGAGGAAACATATTTTCGTTTGTACTGGTCTGGGGGAAGCTCGCGAGTGTGTGTTTGTGTATTTTTGCGTTTGTGTGTATTGTGTTTATTTCCCAGGGAAAACACTCACGAGAAACACCGGCTGTTGTTATGCCTGCTGTGATGTTAAGTTACTCCGTTCTCCGCTTGTAATTATGCCTTTACAAGCTTCAAAGCTGTATTTATCATCTGAATTTGCCGAAACAAGTTTAATATTCTGAAAGCTAAGACTTTGTTTATTTGAAATCAGATGAAAACAAACTGTAACGGACCCTGCCGTGTTATCTGATTACTATACGCCATATATTCATAATTTCAGCCGGAGGGAGGGGGAGCAGCGCTACGGAACAGCAGAGTGGCGAACTTTAGTGGAGTAGAAGTGTAGTACACAGTTGCATAAAATGAAAGTACAAGTATTTTAAAATTGTATTTAACCCTCTATCTATGGCATAGTGTTGCCCTCAGGCAACAAACCACTTTTTTCGATCTCACACTGGCCCTCTACATATATATATATTTTTAAATATACACATACACAATGTCACCTGACATGCTGGTGTCCAATACAATTAGGGAATTATATGGGTGTGGCATTTTGTCTGGGGGTGGAGCAGTCCTTTCTGCAAGCAAAACTGCAGGGGACTCAGGGCCACCACTTGGTAAGATACATTTCACTTTTTAACATATTAGAAATGTACACAACTTAAAATAAACGCACACATACACACACAGAGACACAGACACACACACAGACACGCACACAGACACACACATACACAAAGACATATACACACATACACACACATACACAAAGACATACATACACAGACACACACACTCACATACACACACACATAGACAGACACACACACACACAGACAGACACATACACAGAGACAGACACACACACTCACACATACATACACACACAGACACACACATAGACACACACACAACCTACTGACCCAAAGGACCCCCCCAGCTCGGCCACAGTCCGGCTCTGTCGGCCTTGTAGTGTTGCAGTAGTCAGGAAGGCAGGAACTAATTGTTACCTTGGCTGTGTAAGATGTCGGTTTGTTTACCTCAATAGATTTCTATGCTGTTTGGCTTTTTTTTTTTTAAAGGACTTTTGTGAAGGTTTGTGTCTCCCACTTCCATTTCCTTTCATGTAAATAGTTTAATCCTGTGATTGCTCCTGCATGTTGTGTGAAGATGCATTCAGGGAGTCGTGTGTTCTGCAGACCTGTGGCGGAGTACTCATCCGCCGCAGAGTAGCGAATAAATCCAGTTTTATTTTATTTTTTATTTGTCATCCTCGTGTAGAATGCTATTACGAAACACACATTTGGTTGTTTATAGCATAAAGAACATCTGATTTAATGTGAGGTAGGGAAATAATCATTTGAGTATAAGTATGTGCATATAAATATGTAATTTACAAGTGCCGCTGTAAGCTGCTTGAAAAGCTTGAAAATGCTTGAAAAGTGCTTGAATTTGGAAAAGGTGTAAGAACCCTGATTATAACTTAGTACTTTTTAACGCATGTAAGATATTCAACACTAAGCTGTCTGTGGCTCTTTCCTGCTTCAACGCTGCAAATGTCCCCTCTGTGGGACTAATAAAGGTATTCTGATTCTGATAACGGGACGAATTTGTACAAAGGGGCACACAGCAATGTAGTGCCGACTTTCTTACACGCTGGAAGGCCAATCGCTTTTCTTTACCCCGAAATCAGCTCATTCTTGCTCTCGGTGTGACATAACAAGTTAGGCTTGTTTGAGACGCGTTGCGGCTCGCCTCGAAAGTAGACGAGAATAGCCGATCGCAGCCGGGGGAGGTCTCACAAAGCTCGCCTGAAGTCGGACAGCTCGGAGTCGGCTTCGTCTTCTTCTTCTCTCGGTTTTTTGGCGGATTGCAAACAACTTTAAGGTGCATACCGCCACCTCCGGAGTCGGCTTGACTCGGTTTGCATTTAGACAACGAAATGCTGTTTAGCTTCTAACCAGGTGCAACAAGCAGTGAAGTGAAAAGTAATGTACACAATAGACAGAATAAAATATAGAATGAATTGAATGATGAATAAACAGTGAGGGGTATGAATACACTAGAGCAGTGAGCAGTATGAATATGCTAAGCTATATAAAGTATGAAAACGGTAAGCAGTGCAAATATAGTATAACATAGATATTAATTCCATGATGATAAACATTGTGGAACAATGATGAAAAATGGGAATGGATGTGGCGACGTAAAACTGACACAAAACTACAACAAACTTTTGCCGAGCCAATTGGAGAGTTTCATCACCAGCACGGGGTAAAACCCACCAATGAGCGCTCAGCTCGAGATACCAGCGAGTCGTTTCCCATCAAGCATTTCGCTTCCGCAGCCCGTGGAGAGGAACTGCGCCGCCTCGCCCTCAAGGCTGCGGGCGTCTTTGTCCCGCGAGATTTCAACGTCTCATGTAGGCGGGCCTCCAGAGCAAGTTGGACAAAATGACTAACCATCATGCAACGCACTAGCAAGACGTTGATCGCAACTGCGCAGGTCTCGCTTGTCTCAAACAAGCCTACTGTCAAGCTGTCAAAACTCTGTACTCAAACCGGAAGTACTCAGCCGCACACCCAGCCGCCGGAAGTTGATAGACGCCATCTTGTGCACAGAGCCTATAGCGGGCCCTCTGTGAATGTAGAGAGGGACCAACAAGCCCTCCCGTCTTCACATAACTCGCAGAGATGGCATTTAACCCTTCACATTCCAACAGAAACTGAACAGGCAGATTCGAAGGATTTATTTCTTTGCAAAATTATTTTAAATACAATTAAATCAAGTTATTTTGGTAAAACTAATGAAAAATATAACAACAAAAAAATATTTTTAAAAAAACGTTTTTTTTATTTAATGTTTTCAAATATTATTTTTTAGAATATCTTAGGCCCTCACAGAGGGCCTAGAGCAGGGGTGCCCAACCAGTTGATCGCGATCGACCGGGAGATTCCCAGTCGATCGCGAGATGTGTCTAAAAATAGAACAACAATATTCTGTGTTATCGTTAATGTCCTATAACATAATCTTCCCGTGCCAGAATAATGCACTTGAACGCATCAAAGCTTTGTGATTGGCCGGCTAGGGCGTGGCTGGTGGGCAGTGGGAACTATTTCGCTGACGTTGTCCGTGTCAACAACAGGAGTTACAGTCCGCACACACACAAGACCGCAATTATGGCAGAAGCAAAAAAGCCCAAAATATATAATTTTCACTCCGAGTGGGAGGATGATTATTTTGTTATCTATTCCAATTCAAAGTCCATCTGTCTCATCTGCAATGCGAGCGTGGCTTTATCGAAGAAGGGTAATTTAGGAGCAGCATTTCAAAAACAGTGCACAAACGCTACGAGACGGAATTCCCTCCTGATTCTGCCCTACGCTCCCAAAAGGGGAGGGGCCTGAAAGGACAGCTAAATGCACAGCAGTCCATTTTCACCCGGCACCATAAACAAGAGCAAGGCTACTAACATAGCATCTTATTGTGTCAGTCACGTTCTTGCGAAACACATGAAGTCTTTCAAAGACGGCGAAGTTGTGAAAGAAGCTTTCCTGGAGGCTGCCGACGCGCTTTTGGGGGACAGTAAAAATAACAGAAGCATTTCAACAGGTTTTTGATATGATAAAAACTCAAGTTAGATACCGTTATTAATCAGCTGTACGTTTTTGGTTTGTTTGAACTTATTCATTATAATTATTGTACAAAATGGTATAAGAATGCAAACTTAAATTGATTATAGTCTATCATCAATTCAGGTTACGAAACCAGTGTTGCTTGCATCCTATTTTAAAGGCATTTCTTTTTATACTCTACTAAAAAGCAACAAAAAAAGGGTTTGATTCTATTAATTTTGTCTTTTTTATTGCACTTTGGCAGCAGATTCCTGTGTAGCTTCAGATCTGAGTTGTCTTGATTGTAAGCCTCATTTATACTTTTGTAGCAACACTATTTTTATATAATGGCAAAGAAAGGGTTCAGTGTCTTTTCTTTTTTTCCTGTGTCATATGTGGCAGCACTGTTCAATGTTTCTTGAAAACATTACCCACTGTAGTATGTGACGTGTGAATAAACTCCAACTCTGTATCAACAACACTGTTGTGTAACTTCAGTTAAATACTTGTATGTGTGTAGATTAGAAAGAGGTAAAATAAAGGATCTGCAGTATTTTATGGAGTATTAATTGTGAAGTCAACTTGGAAAATCCTCACAGGAGATCAAGGGGTTAAAAAGTCGGGCTGATTGACAGAGTGGCAGCTGTCTGAAATCATTCCCTAATTGCTAATCAGCCTGAAAGAAGGGCAGTAATCAAAGCTGGAAAGGGACAAACTAAAAAGCGTGCGTCCAGCAGCAGCAACGAACCAGCAGAAGAAACGTCAAAGAAGCAGCACTGGTGCAGCCATGAGAAGCGGCCGGTGAGAGACGAACTGTGTGTTTAGTTAACAGTCATACAACTTGCCGTTCGTGGCGCACGTTAGAACGTGCGTTCTAGTTCAGTGTCATTTGTTTGTTTGATGTCCTCAAGCTAAAGCAATTATGATTGTTGATTTAAAAACTAATGTGATTTGTTTATTGAGAGATGTAGATTGATAAAAACGGTTTGCATGCTGCTAAACATTCAGTCTATTATATTTGCATTTTTAATGAGACTGCATAAGTTAAAAACATAATTCATAAAAATACATTAAGAAAGTAAAACAATATTCACAAGTGTTAAGTATATGTAAAGCATGTATTTTTGCATTTATTATTTGATGTGTATTGTATTTACAGTAATTATTTTTTATTTTTCATTTAAGGTTTTTTACCTTACAACCTTACTACATAAGCTGTACTGCAACAACAAAAACGAAAGTAAAGAAGAACTCAAAAGAAACAAAGTTGTGGTCATTGTACGAGTGAAACCCAGTTAAAACCTCCTATGGACTGTACCATCCCTTTCAAGCAGGGAAACTGCAAATATACCCAAGGGCTTGACATTAATCGTACAAAGGTCAGTTTTATACAATTAGAAGTGTGTATTTACCTGGTAGTTTACCTGGTCAGTAATGGCTACGCCTCTCTATTTGGACTGGTAGATCTCGGCAGACTGGCAACTTTAAAAGTAGCTCTCAGTTAAAAAAAGGTTGGGCACCCCTGGCCTAGAGGGCCCTGACGGCTCGCCACTGGTTAAAACACATCAGCCACACCGCTCTTTAGCCCTTCTAATGATTCTGAAGGTAAACACAGTGAAGGCGGTGCGTAAAAGGCACTGCGTCCTCGTCTTCTCAGAGGCTGAGTTAACCCTCTCGCTGCCTTCTGGTGCTGCAGAGATTTCATGAAGTGAAGGAGGTTTTCCTTCTATAAAACAGCTGCGGGCAGCAGATACTGTGAGAGTCACGGACATGAATTCATAGATCAAGGCAGACTGGTGCACACACTCTCCTGTTTTGCCAATCCGGTGCTTAAACAAATATAGCTCTAAACCCCTGGCCGAAATGTCCTTAAAATTAAGTCCGAGTTCGACATTTTAATTCATGTCCTGCTAACACTGGCAGGACAGAAGGCGACACGCCCTTTCTAAGCCGTGTCCCTCACTCCTCACATCCCAAGCTGCATCCCCAAAAAGTTTATTATGTTGTTACATCGTTTCAGATGTTATGTTTCAGTTGTGTTCTTGATAAGCCATTAAAACGGTAAAAACACGTTCAGTTTCCTTTTGCTTTTTGTGTCTCCTGTTCACCAAAACATACCCATCTGTGATGGAAAAAGAAAGTAATCCAAAAGTAATCTATAAAAGTAATCTGATTACGTTACTTTTTTAAGACACGTAACTGTAACTGTATTCTGATTACTTTCAGAGCAATGTATTCAGTTATCAGTAACTGATTACATTTACAAAGTAACCCTCCCAACCCTGGCCATCAGTTCCCGGGCCTAGGAGCCCTGAGTGTAGGAAAGGAAGTAGAGGTCATGAGTTCAAAGCCATATTTCCAGCAACTTAAGTGGGCTGGTATCAGACTTCTCCACACAGGTTGCTGACACCAAAGGGGGACTCGAGATGCACGAGGCCAACACAGCGGAGTTCGTCTGGCTGAAGGTCATCAGGCCTAAGTGGCTCAACCCTAGGTTCTCCGGCCCCTACAGACGGACATCCCATGCTGTCCGCCTAGGAGGAAAGGAGGACAACTGGTACCACTGGAGCCAGTGTGCGGCGGGGAAACCTCCTGCTAGGGCTTTGGACGACATCAGGACGGACTTGGCCCTCGTCGACCCGGAAGCTGCCATCAGCGGACCGGAGGAGAAGGACCCCGAGGACATCCATCCAGCAGACGGCCCAGAAGCCGCCGTCAGCGGGCTGGGGGACAAAGAGAGGACTTCACGGGGAAGCAGAGGAATCTACTTCCCTCTCATCAGTTCCACCATTGAAGGGAAAGCCGCGTCTCCCCCTCCCTATCAGATGCCCTTGTTGGCGTATTCCCCTGAGGGGGAGGAGGACCCTGATGATTCACCAACACAAGGATACTGCTTTCTAGCAAGGTTACCCACTCTAATAGTTCCTTCACCACCATGGCAAGTTGTGTTCTGTCTCCATGAAGGTTTCAAGTACTCTAAATCCCAGCTTCTGATGGATTGTATAATGTTGGGGGACGGACGCAGTGGAAAAGAATGACAGTGGATATGTTTCAAAATGCCTTGTGTAAGTTGATCTCTTGAGGTTGAGATCAAAAGGGGGATTTGAAGTATTAAAATAACGTATTAAGCAGAAAGTTTAGTATCGTGTATTTCTGCTATATTCATTTTTAATGTCATCTAATATATGTGTTTTTATATATATTCATGTGTGTTAAAACTTGGATGGACAAGTCAATTTTTTCCTCTTAAATATAGAGGTTTTTTTATATTGATGTTCCTATAATGATGTCCCATTTTTAGTAGAAGTAGATTTAGCGTAAATGGTCTTTTCTTCCACTTGACTTGTTAATAAAATAGTTGTTTGGCTATTTGTGAGTAGGTAATGGTGCAGTAGGTTACAGCCTGTGATTTCTGCCTTGAGTAAAAAGATTACCCGTGGATGAGTATTTTTCAGACAGTCAGTAGAAGAGGCATGGGAGTCTCTTTGCTAATTATCAATGGTCTTTGCAAATAGACAGCAGATGTACCCATCTTAATTGAATTGGTAAGAGGTCAGAGGAACTCCAAGAGAGGGGCTTCCTCAGACCTAATACAATTAAAGTCTTGTTGGTTAGTGGTTCATATCCAGCATGCATTAACTAAGAAACGATAACAATGTTGGTGCGTAGCTGCATAGGGGAAAATGTATGTGCGCTCCTGTGCAGACGTTAGTTAATTGGATAATTCATATCCTGCAAGACTCCTAGAGAGGCCATGGGATAATGGTCGTTCTGAATTTATAAATACATGTATTCCTGTTAAGTGAGCTGACTTCAAGGTTAGAGGAAGTTCAGAGGATGTCGTGCGTGCTAAATTGCCACAACATTTTGGAGTAATTGGCTTAAATATATGTGTGTGCTTAATTACTCTGTATGAAGTAGGACCAGTTTGCATGGCAGGAAACATCCTTATTCACACACACACACACACACACTGTAAGGAGAGGGAGCAAATCAGACGGAGTCAACGGCTGCTGACTCATTGTCTTGGGTCCGCCCAAAAGTGAAACTGGCCAATGGAGAACTACCAGCTCACAGTCTAGGGCTCGCCCAGAAGTGAATTTGCCAATAACAAATAGCTAGGGAGGAGTAACCAATACAACTCCTCCCCACTTGTGTGTATAAATATTATGATATTCTCATGCTCTGCGCTCTTTTCCTGACTGGCTGTCGTGGTACGTATATCACACGGTGGTAGGAATTGAGCCCGGAGCGCTCTGTATTTGGTACTATTGCAGAGTGCTCTGTATTGTATTGTTGCTTTTACCATTAAGGCGAGACACCCCAGGTGAATAGGGTAATTTTTTTAACTTAAAGGTATCAGCTAGAAATTTCTCCAGTTAATTACTTACAATAAGGCAATTGTCTTTTGTATTACAAGTTTTCTGAAATAGCATGTTTAAATATGCAAATTAGCCATTATCTCATTAAATATGCACATATTTTAACACATTTCAGGAATCGAAATCTGAACTTTGGATATAGCCAGATTCAAAATTCTTGTTTCATTTTGTAGTCATATTAATATCTAAGGCTTTTACAGAAGGGATATTGGATATCTCTTTTTATCACTCCATAAATCAGAAAATACTGTCAACAGCCCTAAAATATCCATTTTCGCCATGTTTTTAGGTATACAATGTTGTATAATTCAGGCTATGAATTATATATGAACAAACCCTTCTGTAAAAGCCTTCATAATATTGATAGGAATATAACTGGAATGTTTGGTGTATCTACGTGCTACTGAAGAAATTTCGAACTCAGAGTAGGAGAAAAAACTCATTTTGAGAAAACGACCTTTAAAGATTGCAGTGAGGCGCTAGCTAAACCCTCCTGTTCTTTGGATGACAGTTTGCGCATTGACGCACTCCGTGAAGGTATTTCATGTTCAGGGTCATTTTTTTTAATAACCTTGCTTCGTGCAAGTGACAATTGTTGTCGTCTTCTCTGTGAACGTTTTTTTCGCCGTTCTTTTGGCATTTTGAGATTTAAATTTCTAGCTGAAAGCTAACCAGGAAGTGTTTTAGCACACCACGTGACGTATCTGAACGAATCACGTTGTCAGAAATTGACACCAGCCAATGAGATTTCGTTTCTTGGTTTAAGACCCCTTTGTGCTTTCACGATTGGTTGCTGATACAAAGGAAATGACCATATTTGGATCCGATGAGATTGTGCAGGAGAGACACAGTTTTCCAGCGATACCTCTGTTGACATGGTGCACACAGCGGTCGCGGTACTTTATGTTACGTTAGAATGCTAACTTTTGGTGAATTTAGGAGAAATCTACAGACGCAAATAGACAAACTATAGTAAAATAAACACTTAAATGTGTATTTTGTACGTTTTCCTTCCAAAAGCCTGAAAGAAAACATGTTATGGAATCAAAATAGCACAAAATCTCAAAATTGACCAGTACTTGAAAAACGATGTTTTTGCCTGCCGTGTCTCGCCTTAAAACAGATTATTGTTTAACTTCTATCCTGGTGCTTTGAGTTCCTTCCTTTGTAAAATTGACTAGCTCATCAGTCATCAAGGGACGCGCGGAGCATAGGTGAACCTTCCACCACCGCCATTGGGTGGTGCTCCAACAACAGTCACACATACATAACATTTACCCCCCCCACAAGGAACCCAATTAACTTTTAGCTATCTACTCTAGATGAACTGGGTAGACTGCCAGTCACCAGCATAGCCATGCGGATTATTCTGCCACGCAACAGACTATGCTCTGAACATTACCAAGTATCTTGGTCTGACCCGGACACGGGCCGGATGAGCTTCAAGACGAACCACTGGCTCAACCGGCTCAGGTGGGAACCCGGCTGGACCCTGCAACTGCTCATCAGGAAAAACAAAGTCCCCGTCCTCCCTGGGCCCACGATGGGGGGCGGTGCCACCTTCCGAAGCCGGCTTGCATGCCACCGTGATCCGTCGGCCAGACGAAAGGTGGCTGACCCCAGTTGAGTGGTGACCTTCATCGGCGCCGTCCAGAAGGATAGCAGCTTGTGGTCCCGGTTAGGACGGTGAATCCTGACCCAGTCCCCCACTGTGAAGGGAGGTGCTCTCACCCTCCGTCTCTTGTCGAACCGCTGCTTCATGCGACGCTGAGTTTCTGCAACCCTGGCGCTCTGGCAGGGTGCGGCTGTTGGAGTGACGGGCGCTGGGGCCCGTAGCCGATCCAAAGGGAGCTGCAGCTCACGGCCCATCATCAAGAGGGCTGGGGAGCTGCCGGTAGTTGAATGCGGCGTCGCCCGGTAGTGAAGCAAGGTGCGGAGCAGCGCGGCTGAGAACGGAAGACCATCTGCCAGATGTGCTCTGATCCCGTTCTTTAGGGTTTGGTTGAACCTTTCCACCCCCCCCATTTGCTTGCGGGTGGTAGAAAGCTGTACGGATGTGTTTAATCCCCCTCCCTTCCACAAAGGTGGCGAACTCAGAGGAGACAAACTGTGGGCCGTTACTGTGGGCCCACCGAGCAAACAGAGAGGAGAGGAAGTCTGTGACCACCCGAGCTGTTACTGACCCTGTGGCGGGTGGGAACGAACGTGCGGAGGCCCCGGGCCACGCAGACACCGTTCCAGCAGGTCAGCTCGTCCTTGACTCGATGAAAAGACGCCAGCTCCTCCGGGAACTTCGCAGGCCATCCCTCCCGGATGTAAGTACGGAGCCGGGAGAGCGTGGGGTCCTCCTCCGACGCGAGCCGAAGGTCCTCCAGGGAAACCGCGGCCTGAAGCGGGGCGTGGAGCATGAGTATGAGATCTGACTCTGTTGCTGGCAGTAATCCCGTAGCTCATCATCCGCATCACTGTTGACCCATTTTTTCGTCTGCCTCTGTCCAGTTCCGTTGCTCACTGGTGCTAGCATTACTGCTAGTGCTAGCTGTCGGCAGCGGGTGTCTCATCTTCAGATGGTTGCGCATAGCAGATGTATTTTTGTTGTACTTCAGTACAGCTGTACACAACTGACACTTCACTGTGGAGTTGGTTACATCTTTGTTGAAGTACTGCCATACATAAGAATGTCGGACGTGTTTTGAAGCATTTTGCAGCACCTCGTTTACCTCCATTTTTTTCCACGACTAGTCGACTAGGGCCTACAGCGCCGACAAGTGGTAAAGGTAGTCGACTAGTCGACTAATCGATTAGTTGGTGAAACCCCTAGTACACAGCAATACATGGATGTCATACACCAGGGGTAGGCAAGTAAGTTTGGCCGTGGGCCAATTTTTTGCTGAGCCGCAAGATGGCGGGCCAGAACATAATCAAAGCCTAATTCAAGGAATTGATTTTGGTAAGTGGGCGCAGCGCCCCTGTTCAGAAAAAACTCTGATAACCCTCCCCATCAACACTCTGATGCACAGTCAGATCCGCTGATTGGTTCACTGATGATTAGTGCTGTAGCGACGCGTCGACGATGTCGACGCGTCGACTTCAAAATATCGTCGACGACATATTTCCGCGTCGACGCGTCACCATAGACTGTATATATGGTCGCCACACACACGTGGGTCACCCAAAGCAACAAGCAGTTCGCAATCGCACTTCTAACACAATGGAGACTGAAACGGCTATCACCTCCTCCTCACAGGATTGCGCACGAAGCCCTCAAACGAAAACATCTCGCCCTCGGTCTTCAAAAGCATGGGAATATTTTAAAGTTAGTCCAAAACGCAAAGATATTTATATATTTATATCTCACTGAGACTGCTGCTTGACCGGAAGCAGCAGCTAGCTGTGGTGGCAACCATTAGCAGCTAGCATTTGCTCTCCGATTTTTACATAAAAATGGAATTATGGATTATAAATTCAATAATTTGTTTATACATAGACGTTAAAAACCTATGGATTAACCGATTCAGCCGCGTTTTTTCTTATTTGAATGCCATTGAACACGTATTTTGATCAGATTGACAGCTACGGCGGTGAGACGATCTCCCTAGAAGCTCTGTGAAGGTACGTGTTGTGATGACTGTATTTGCTTCCCCTGTCGCGAGTCCGGATCACTCAGTGATGATACTATGTACCTACATAATCTGTGGAGTCTCAGCTTTAATCGGATATCTTGTATGTGCAGCTACGATAAGTAATAAGGGTACTTTTATCTTGAGTTCTGTGCCAATGTCCGTTAGCATTTTTCGCTCAGGGGTCATTTAGATGCTTCTTATGAGACTTGTGTTTTGTTTTGGTAAACATGGTTTGTATCGTCAGTTAGCTGAGATTATTTCCGTTAATCTGGTATAACACATTAATAGGTTCTTAAATATTAAGATCCCTGAGACACAGTATCGTGAAAAAAATTGTTTTTACATTACGTTTTTTTTACATTACGTTTTTTATGAATTGAACAACAGAAAAATAATCGTTGGATTAGTCGACTAATCGATCAAATAATCGCCCGATTAATCGTTTTCAAAATAATCGTTTCCCCCCAGCACTACTGATGATATAGGCGCCCAATCCAGAGCCTCTGGCTAGACCCGCCCAAAGGGAGGCTCGTCCTCTCTAGCCCCATTTCAGTCCCAAAGCCATGGCTATTATCTGTATTTTAACAGACTTATCTTTTAAATTGAGGTGTATTTATTGTTCTCTTCAAAGTTTATTTTTCTCTGAAATTGTAGGGAGGATGGTCCTCCCTTTCCTCAATGGACGATCCTCCACTGAGTAAAGTAGAGTTATTAACTAGGTAGCAGTGTTATTTAACATTCTGATAAGTATTGTCAAGTTCTCTGGGTTTTTGGCATTTATTTGAGTGTTTGCCCACATTTGAGAGGCTTGAGGGACAACTGGAATCCTTTTTCCTTTTCTTTATTTCAACTTTTCAAGGACACGTTAGGATTCTTTCAGGTTGAAAACCTTTACAAAAGAAATCAATTACAGCAGTTTTGCTTTGCAATTTCATATATTATAACCTAAATTAATCAGTAACCAAGTATTTTACTCAAACTCATGTATTTATTAGTTAAATAAGTACTTTAATTGACCTGGTTCCCCACAACCACTCTATCGAAATCAGTCGAAAGTCGCAACGGCTCATTTCAAAATAAACGTGGATTTGCGTAAAAAAATAGTTTTTCGGGGATCGGGTGTTTTGTTTGATTTTAAATAAACAAAGTCTTGGCTTTCAGAATATGACATTTTTATTTCCAAAATCACACGATAAATACATGTTTGAAGCTTGTAAAGGGAAGATGACAGCTCTCACTCGCCACTCTGCTCTTCCACAGCGCCGCTCCCCCTCCCTCCGCTGACATTATGAATGTAAGCGGATATGTCGGGACAGAATTTATTTTACCGGACAAATTTGAAACTTACCGGTCATGTTTCAATAATAATAATAAGAATTGTGTAGCAGAGTTTCCGTTAGCAGGTAATCACCGGACTAGGACCGGATATGCTGATGTTTAAAACTCAGTTAATGGGGCTCATTTTTATATTGCTTCAGTTTATAATCGTTACAGATCAAAAAATTCAGATTCATTTTTCAATAAATTATTCCACAAACAACATAATTATTACATTCAAACAAACTACTTGTAGTAGATGAAGTACATTATTCAAAAGTTTACATTAACTTTGAATAATAACACGGGAGAAACGGATGCTCTCTTTTCCTCTCTCCCTCCCTCTCTCTCCTGACAGCCCGTCAGTTTATCATGCAGCTCGCTAAACAGTAGGCGGGGCTTCAGGTGATTATACAGAGCAGACTCAGCAGCTGATCTGATCTCTCTCTCGGGTCCGGTTATACTTCACTCGCGATTATGTCCATATCGATCAGATCCAGCTCTCCTGATCGGCCTTAGAGAGCACCGATCAAAGAGTGAATATCGGCCGATAATGACCGGCGGCCGATCGATCGGTGGCTAACGAAAACCCTGATGTGCGACTGTATGTTTTATGTTGTAAAAAAAAAAAAAAATCTCAAAATAATATTTTATTTTTGATTCTCAAAATTACGGGCCAAATATTATTGCTGGCGGGCCAACAATGGGCGGGCCGCCTGTTGCTGACCCATGTCATACACATGTCTGTATGTTATATCTCAACACACATACTGACTACTTACCCGAGCCCCACAGTTCTCCGTAATTTTTCTCCCGGGTTGTTGTGATCACATGACTGACAAAGCCGTGCTCTAATAGGCCAGAAGTCGGTTTGATTGCATTCAGGCTCGATTGCTTATCCTGTCTGAGTAGCCCGGATGATGCTGCATCGCAATTTTGGACATCCAATTGTATACACCGAAATTGTGCATTCGAATTTTTTTCACTTCAATTTTTGGGATCTGAATTTGAACATTCGAATTTTTTTTACTTTGATTTTTACATTTTTATTTCACATAGGTAAATTCGGAGCAAAACAATTCAGATACATGATTTTCAAAGTAATTATTTTCAATGCTATAAATTCGGTGTCTGATAAAATTCAAATACTTCTGTCTCTTGTTTGCTTCCATATTCAACACACTTCTCTGTTTAGAATACTAATTGGCAGATGCATGTTATCAGAATGAAGGAAACTTTTTTTCATTGTCTGTTTCTGTGAAATATGTAGAAGCCATCATTAAATTGTACACCAATGCATGATTAAATACACAAAACAGCTTATATTATACATTCATAATTGTGTATTAGTTCAATCAATCAATCAATGTTTATTTATATAGCCCAATATCACAAATGTTACATTTGTCTCAGTGAACTTCACAGTTTGTACAGAATATCAGTATGACAATACGACACCCTCTGTCCTTAGACCCTCACATCGTACAAGGAAAAACTTCCGGAGAAAACCCACAGTTTAAAGGGGAAAATGGGAGAAACCTCAGGGAGAGCAACAGAGGAGGGATCCCTCTCCCAGGATGGACAGACGTGCAATAGATGCCGTGTGTAAATTGAAAAGATAATACATTTGCAACATAGGTAGTCCAAATGTTTGGAAATGCATGTGTGTATAATAGGAAGATGAATCCACGAGGATATCCATCCAGGACAGGCTATGATCCAGGACCACAGCCATGACTCAAGATCCAGGGCTCGCGATCCAGGACACAGGACCGCAGGATCATCCATGACTCCGGATCCCAGCGTATATCAGTGGCGAGCCGTCAGGGCCGTCAGGGCCCTCTGTGAGGTCCTAAGATATTAAAAATAATAATATTTGAAAACATAAAAAAAAAAAAAACGTTTTAAAAAAATATTTGTTGTTGTTACATTTTTCATTAGTTTTACCAAAATAACTTGATTTAATTGTATTTAAAATAATATTTCCAAAGAAATAATCCTTCGAATCTGCCTGTTCAGTTTCTGTTGGAATGTGAAGGGTTAAATGCCGTCTCTGCGAGTTATGTGAAGACGGGAGGGCTTGTTGGTCCCTCTCTACATTCACAGAGGGCCAGCTATAGTAACTCAACGAGAGAGTAATGTCAAATGACAGTACAATTGACCAATCATATCTTCCCTCTAAATGGGCGGGCTTTATTTTCGCGGACTTTATGACAAGTTCCGCCCGCTGTGAGGTCTATGCAACTGGTGCAGTGACACGTCCTAAAACACGGAAGTAAGCTGCGCTCGGATTACCTCGACAGAAAGCAATGGGATTTCTCCATAGGATTTTGGAAAATAGCTTGAAATAAGGTCTGTGGAAAACGAACCTGTTAGATAAATGCACGTTTTGTTCAGCCGGATAATATCCACATGTCTACCCTACTTTTATTATTTTCGAATCATAAATCAAATGGATAGATTTATGATCGATAGATTTATAATTAGCATAAATTCGTTCATGATGGCTCACTTCATTGATAGTGATGACATCGTTGCGAAATTATTAACCGAGTCATTTTCAAGATTGAGTTACAATGATAAACTGGAGTGGCAAAGGATCAGCTGAATGACCCGCAAATGCTTCATCCAAAAGGACAGGAGGATGGACTTTGTGTTTAAGTGATTTGATCATCAAAGGTAGGCCTAAGCAGTGGCGTTTCTATATGTACAAAAGTGGTGGGGCACAAAAAACTTAGATGTCTATATATAAGCTTCTGCAGTCAGTGAGGTTCATGGCTGGTGAGGCACTGGCATTGACTCTTCAGGTTTACAAATATTATATTTTGACCTAAATCAAAATATAATATTATTTTCAAAAGCCTCTTTAGTCTGATGCTTCAATTAATTTTAAACAGACAGTTCAACAGAAGGATATCCAAAAAATGTAATTTTATCATTTAAATATTGAATTGTTCTCTCTTAGTAAGATCCCATTTTCAATAAAATTGTGGTCTTACCTTGACTTGAAGATGAAGTCCATTTGCCTATCCTTCTGGACAAAAATCTCTATTACTTTTTTGTAAAAGTCCTCCTTATCTTCTTGTAGTTTCAAAAGTCTATCATAAATCTAAATGATGGATTTATGATTCGAAAATTATAAAAGTAGGGTAGACATGTGGATATTATCCGGCTGAACAAAACGTGCATTTATCTAACAGTACGTTTCCCACAGATCTTATTTTGAGCTATTTTCTAAAATCCTATGGAGAAATCTCATTGCTTTTTTGTGGAGGGAAGCCACGCGCAGTTTACTTCCTGGTTTTAGGACGCGTCTCTCTCCTCCTCTTCACCTGCTCTTCACACACCACACTTTTCGCGGCACACGTACTTACAGCCAATCAGCTCTGAATTATGTGAGATGACGTATGGTGGGGATGGCAGCTCTATGCCCCTATGGTCATTATTTTTTGCCACACACATTAAATAGGAAAATACTCTGAGCATGCGCCGTGTAGTTTTTACAGTCACCGTTCACTTCGACAGTGAGAGGGAGGGGCAGGATCAGGTTTTGTCCCACATGGCTCTAAACAGCTCAATAGGCACACACTGTAAACACTAATTAGAAAAACACATACTAAAACAGCAATGTACAGACGAATCAGATGATTAAACTTGATCTTAAAATATATTTTAATTTATTTTTTGCATTGTGTTGTAATCATTATTTTAATACTTTAATACATTTTAATACTTTTTTTAATACTTTCTGCTGTGCCCCACCTGCCCCTAATGACCAGTCGCCACTGGGCCTAAGTCATTTTCAATGCGGGCCACCGTGCCGACTTAATTCATTTGTAATTGTTACTTGGCTGTGGGTGCCCTGTCATGATAGGTGTTTATATAAATGGTGTTGTTTTGTGTGGTAGAGGGTCGCTGTCATTGATGCGTTTTGCACCCCGGGCCGCGGTTTTTATATTCCGCTGAAGTATACGCTGAGACGTAATAACTTTTCTTTTTTTTCTCGAGGGAAGGGGGGGGGGGGGGGGGGGGGTGTCAGAGGGCCTAGGTATAAAAGTCACGGCTCGCCACTGGCGTATATAGACACCAAAAAGAAATAAATTTGGGGAAGCTGGGTTAATCGGAACATGAGAGTACACAGGTATAGACAGAGAGAAGGAAGAAGTAAGATGTCCCCCGACAAACTAAGCCTATATCAGCAAAACTAGGGGCTGAATCTAATCAGCCCTAACTATAAGCTTTATCAAAAAGGAAGGTCTTAAGCGCACTCTTAAAAACGGATAGGGTGTCTGCCGCCAGAACACAAACTGGAAGCTGATTCCACAAATCTGGAGCTTGATAAGAAAAGGCTCTGGCTCCCATTGTACGTGTTATAACTACATTTTTAATTAGTCTTACCCGATCAGACGCTGGTTGTGGGTGTCTGCCAGGTCTGATAAAGGTAAAAACAAAATATATTCAAACTACTGTACTGTTAAAACATTTTGCTTCTTGTGGCACAAAATAATATGTTGACAATGTTTTATTTTACCCTGGCAAACTGTTGTCTTTTCTTGGAGTGCTCACTTTTTGAACATTTGGAATGTCCCACACCTGCATGCACACAAATGACTGACTGAAATAAAATAAATTCACTTGAATTAAGAATAAATTCCACGATAAATCCAAACTGACCAAGGTACATTATATTGTTGAGCGTCCTTTAACTCTCACAGTAGGATTTACATTGGGGCACAATAAACCAACTCCTCTCTGCACCTATGGACTTATAGAACGTAGGCTACACCCCTCAAGATTAAAATAGTTCTACATGATTGATTGATGTTTCGATGAGAAACATGAATACATTCTGTTTCATATATTAACTGCAAAGGCTATTTGCAAATTGAACAACCCCATTTTCCCCTTTTTTTCAGTGCAGGATGACTCGCAGTCCAGCAGACATTAGTTCAGTGACTTGTTGCTAAACTGTCATTGTTTGTGAAAAGATGTGGAGCTATTCTTGTTATATTTGGACATTAATTGACAGAATGACAGTTCCTTACAACACTTGCCAAATGGACTAACAAAACTTGGATTCTGTAACTGACGGGTTGAACATGTTTCTTTGGTAAATCCAACTTTCTAACAGCTCCATCTGGAGGTTCAAGGAGAACATTAGCTAATTTGTTGTACAACTCGCAAGTTTGTCTTGCATGACATATTAAAATGTAAACTTTTCAGCAGTAGGTTACCATCCAGTATTTTGTGATTCTGTTGTCAGAGAAGTTTCAACTCAATACTTTAGTGCAGTGGTTCCCAAACTTTTTCAGTCGGGACCGCCTTGGGTATTGGAAATATTTTCGGGACCCCCCCCAACCCGGTTCCCATCTATATTGGTAGGATTAATTGTATATTGTTGTAAAAACATTACATTTTCTCTGCTAATAATAAGAAGATACAAAGATCCAACTATCATTTTATATTTTATTATGGATTACACATGAACAAAAGTGCTTGTAATAGATACTGTGAATTAATTTGGCCTAATTAAAACTGGTTGGCCTTCTTCCCTGAGTAGTAGATTTTTTTTAATTCAAATTTCTTTAAGGAAAATATATTAATTAACTACTATTTATACTGCAGGTTGCAAACGATCACATCACTTTACCATTCCTATTCCACACTAGCTTATCAATTACTTGTGTGTGCTTGCTTTCCCTTGCAGATCTTCTCAAACCGGGGCTGTTGTTTTGAGACTGCCCCTCTCAGTTCATTCTCAATTTTCAGCTTTGATCTGTATTTCGTTTTGATGGCAGCAACAGCAGAAAAAGCCTATCTCACACAAGTAATGTTGCAAAAGGCAGCATTATGCCCACAGCTCTCTGACCAATGAGATATGTTCGAGCAGTGTTTGTTTACAATTGAATAATAATAATAACAATACATTTGATTTATATAGGTGCACTTTAAAAACAACGTCATCTCAAGGTGCTTCACAAAGCTAAAAGGAGAAAATAATAAAATTAAAAAATCTTCCCGCGACCCCCCCTGCAGTACCTCCGACACCCACCAGGGGTCGCGCCCCACAGTTTGAAAACCACTGCTTTAGTGTCAATTTTACCAACTAAGTTCGTAAACCGAGAGGCTGTTTGTTTGTAAGTAAAGCATCTAGCTCCTAAGAGAAGATGCTAGATTCTAGCATTGTTCAATTTGTGTTTGGTTTAATACAAAGTTTAGTATATTTAACATGAACAAACAGGCTCCTACATCTGCAGATGGTGTTGTCAGACTGATCCACATACAAAACATCAGATTACAGGACTCTATTATTTTTATTGGGGTGCCTCTGCTGAAACAGAATTTATAGTTTTATAGACTTTGAAAGATTAAATAATTATGGCTTATAGTTAATAATTGCTTTATTTCTACCTTGTTTAATGTTTATTGTGACCATTTCAGTGTTGTTGACCACAATGATGTTACTGCAATTACATTTCTTATCAGGAGTGATTTAACAAATAGGAACAGACCTTAATTTGTCAGATACTCTGAGAGAACACTGCAAGACTAGAACCAGATGTTGTTGTGCACCCTTAAAAAAATAAATATTGCTTCTTGCAATTATTATTTATTTACTTACATTATTATCTTGAGAATATTTTGAGTGCCGATGTATCTCAGGACATCATTTTGTGTGTACAGCTCTTTTAACAGATCCTCTGATCTATTAAATGCAAATACATTTGTATTTATTTAAGGAGGGACAATGTACATTAATCAACATGAGCACCGGAGTCCATCATTTAAATGTGCCAGATTAGCCATAGAGGCTAATTTCCATCTGCAGTCTAGATTTTAAAACACTTTGCGCAATACACAAATTATAGCATGCTATGCCAATTTCCAGATAATTCCATCACATCTATAAAAAGAAACCTATCATGTCAAAGAAAGTACACCATGAATGTGGAACGCACAGAGCTGATCTGAGCATCAAAGCAACATTTGAAAGACAACCAAAGTGGAAAAGGTGGAAGTTCTGGCAACATTTATTTATTTTCTGCACATCATAGATCTCAGATTTTGTCAAGTAAAGTGTAAACATCCTACATCTTGCAACTGTGATTAGAGGCGTTGTTGGTGTCAGCATAAAGACTGAAGAAGCAAAAGAAGGTTCATATTGAGAGAAGAAATTCAGCCGTGTCCCGGATGTGTACATATTTCTTCTTTTGGTTTTGTTTAGTGTCTGGCTCCAGTAGTCTTAAAGAATGAGTACAAATACAAACTTTGCTTGACATCACACAATTAAAATGACTGAGTTGTTACGATAAAAATACACCTAATGTTTGGCAAACTGGGTCTTTGTTCATACTGTTGTGAAATGGGGAGCTTCATGTGTTCAATCTTAATTTAATCTCTTCAGTGAGGGCTAAAACTATAGTGCAACATTTGTAAAATAACAGCCTGTTGAGCCAGAAAGATAGTATATTATATAAAGGCAGCTTTTAAAAAAGGTAAAAGCTTTAAAACTGTGTAATTATGCAGGTAGTTACTGATCGTCCATGACTTTAATGTCAGGAACCTCAGCAGCAATAAGTTAATTGACCATTGCACAAGCTCCTTTTGAATTAGCCCCAGATAAAATTGATTATATTGCCACTTTCAACCCACTTCAAATCTTCCATCCTCAGCACTTCTTGCAGTAACCCTCCACCACCTCTGGCAAGACGCTGTCGTCCTCCTCCATGTCCTCTGTCACGGTCTTACCGACCAGCTGGAAGATGTCCTCGGCAGCGACGCCCATAGGCTCGGCCACTTTCACCGTCAACATGTCCAGAGTCAGGACAATTCCCCTGGGGATCTTTACCTTCGCCACCACAGACTTACCAAGCTGGAAGACAAGGAACAACACTCTTATTGTTATCATGGCCAAGGTTGAAGGAAAAATATGAAAAGTAACATCTCCAATGTTTTCTACAGGGAGACACCTCAGTCGTTTTACAAACAAATGCCTTTTTACCAAATTAAGTTTTCTGATATGTTCTTTTTAAATATGCAAATGAGGAATTATCTTTTCAAGAATTTACCAATTTGCATACATTTCCAGAGCACAAATCTAAAAATCTAATATAGCCAGGCGAAAATAGCCCGTTTCATTTTGTCGACATATAAGATGGTTTTTTTTAACGGAGGACATTTGGGATATGTCTTTTTATTGCTCCATAAATCCGAAAATACTTCAATTTTCACTGTTTTATCTGGAATAAATTATGTTACATTGTTACGGTTGCTGTTTGTCTGCTCATTAATCTGCCTGTGAGTGTTTTCAGCTGTGTGTGTGATTATGCAAATAAGCTGTGTTGTTGCTTCAACATCATTGGCTGCCCAGCCTCTGGTCCGCCTCTGAAGATGGTGATTGGATTGACGTCGTCCAATCGCAGAGCACAGCCGGTGCACACCTGCTGGGGAGGAGTACAAAGGCCGCGGACTATCTTCACTCTGGAGGCTCTGTTGAGGAATAGACGCCTCTCGCTAGTTGCTCGTCGTTCTGTGTTTAACTTGTGTGGTCTTATTGATTGTGATAAATTCTGTTAACAGGGTTTAACTCGTATGTGCTTAGTGTCGTGTTGATGTATGTGTTTAGAGTAGAGTGTTCAGTTACCTTATTTAGCTGTGTTTTCTTACAGCTTCCTTTATTTAGTTGTACCACTTTTAGAGTGAGGTTTTGTTTTGTTCTCTATATTGGTATTTATTTTCCCTGTATGCCTTTAGACTCCTTTTGAGTCCTCCTTTTGTTTGGTTATCAACCTGTGTCCTTTAGGCTCTTTTGTTTGTTTCAGGCTGCCTGCCTGCCGTTTTGTTTCACCCGTTTGTAATAAAACCACTTATAACTTTTACCAATTCCACTCTGGTTTGTGTTGCTTCCCTTTGGTTCCCCTAGCCCAGTAGGGAACGTAACATACATAAATCAGGCTTTAAACAGTATATGAAGACAACTGTCTTTAAAAAACCATGAGGATTGAAATTCACTGACACTGTTGTAGCTGACGCTCAAAGGTCCCTTCATGCCCGGCGCCGTGGGAGGGCCAGGGAGGGCCAGGCCCTCCCATTTGATATTCCTGCCCCCCCCCAATAAACACGTTTTTTATTATTTAAAACTTTAAAAAAATATATATAATTTTTTTTTTCAATTATAAATAAAAGGTGAACTGTTATGCTACGATGTATATGATGTCAGATAGTAACTAAACAAAATCGCAGGCTACGTCAAATAAATTCATGTGTCTGTTGTGATTTGTGATTCGTTCACATTTAGACCAATCACAGAGTCACACTCTGCGGCCTATTCTGGATTTGTTTATTGTGCATTCTGTAGACTCCCATTTCTGTTTGAATTACAAAATGGACTTCAGAAATTGGCTTAAAAGGTCTAAGGATTTATTAAAACGAAATAGCGATGAAAGAACTGCAGCCGATGGTGCTGCTGGCGACCCTGCACCTGCCGTTGCAGCAGCGCGCCTTAATGTCACAAGCTTGACCTCGGCAAACCCCGGGGCTGAGTTAGCGAGCCCAATCCTTGACACATCAAGGCGGGCCGTCACCAACGCTGTCCTCCGAGGCACAGCTCCTTGTGCCCCATACCATCACCACCTGCGTTGCCACACCCTGTACCACACCCGCCAGCATCATCATCCTCCTCCTCCTCCTCCTCCTCCTCCTCCTCCTCCTCCTCCTCCTCCTCCTCCTCCTCCTCCTCCTCCTCCTCCTCCTCCTCCTCCTCCTCCTCCTCCTCCTCCTCCTCATCCTCCTCCTCCTCCTCCTCCGTGACGGAGCCTCCACGACAGACGCTACCTCGCAGCACATCAACAGGTACTATTGGGTCGGCAACCGCTCAAAGACCAACAGCCCCAGATGATCTTGGGGTTAATAAACCCAACCAGGTGAAACTGGATCGTTATCCAGGGAGATTGTTTTCAGGAAAGAAGCGCACTTTAGCCGCTGCATGGTACAACAACAGACCATGGCTTGAATATTCGTTGAAAGCAGACGCAGCCTTTTGATTCCCCTGTAGACAGTTTAAAGTAAATACGTCTTCATCTGATGCGGCTTACTGTCAAAGGTTTTTGCGACTGGAAACACGCATTACAGACTGATAAAGGACTGCTAAGGCATGCCGCATCAAAATAACACATTTCATGTGAGAGTTTGTGGAGAGAGAGACATTTACGCGAGGAAACAAATAAGGAAATGAGTACTTTGGTGCAGATCAGCTGGCACGGAACCGTTATTACGTGTCAGCTGTCGTTGATATTATAGCTTTTTTAGCTGTCAACCAACTCCCTCTCAGAGGTGACCACGATTCACTCCACAGCATGTCCGAGTCAGGCAGTGGGCTCTTCCTGTCGCTGTTTGAGTATACGCTGCACAAAGATGCAGAGTTGGCCAAAATAATGGAAAGCATTCCCCACACAGCAACATACACCTCTCACGACATGCACAATGCCGTCTATTTCTCTCCGAGTGCAACGATGAGGAAGCTGCCATCCTTAACCAGTGTGCCTTGCTCGTGATTTACCAGTGTTTGTGCTGCCACGCACACAATGTTTCAAAGTGGTTTCTATGTTGTCCTTTATTTGTGTATGTATTTGCGATAAGTGTGCGTCTTTGCGCGATGCTGTTATATATATATATTGTGCCGCAGGCCCGCAGCACGTGACAGTTTTGTGTGCCCTCCCATGAAAATCATATGCCCTCCCTTTAGATTTGTTCTGGCGCCGGGTCTGGGTCCCTTAGTATTGTTTTGTCCTTTTTGAAGAGTGTTTAATGTATGCTTGAACTTTGTTTTATTTTGTACAAATTATAAGAGTTGTTTTTCCGGAAGTCATGTGACCTATTGCCCCGGATGTTTATATTGTGTTTGTGAGAGAGTAAAAGGGCGGTAAAAGTGTCAACAATGTGATAACGTAATTCTACTGCTGGTCTACAAGGCAAACACGTTTTCACGGTGTTTCATGATTGTGCAAAGAAGAGAATAAACGTGATTGTTTACATCAGTTCGATGCGTAATGTTCTTTCAAGACCACAGTAGTTACAGTGAAAACGTAACCTAATCCATCCAAACGAGGTATTCGATCCTGCTGCAAGCTACAGGCTAAAGAGGTGAGAAGCTGTTCTCAATCCTGCTGCAAGCTACAGGCTAAAGTGTGCTAAGCTATTCGATCCTGCTGCAAGCTACAGGCTAAAGACGTGAGACGCTGTTGCTGTTCCCCATCCTGCTGCAAGCAACAGGCTAAAGAGGTCAGACGCCGATCTCAATCCTCCTGCAAGCAACAGGCGTATCGTGTGCGAAGCGGCGCTTCATCGGACGGTGTGCTGCGTATCCCGTGCGGACGACAGGCTTCATCAGACGGTGTGCTGCGTATCCCGTGCGGACGACAGGCTTCATCAGACGGTGTGCTGCGTATCCCGTGCGGACGACAAGCTTCGTTGGACAGAGTGCTGCGTATCCCGTGCGGACGACAAGCTTCGTTGGACAGTGTGCTGCGTATCCTGTGCGGACGACAAGCTTCATCTGACTGTCTGCTGTTGTCCCGCTGGAACACGGGCTTCAGTGTGCAGCTGAGCATCTTCTCCTGGAGCGAATTCAGGTTTCTGCGTGGCTCTTCATGTTGAACTGTACTTTTAAATGTAAACCTCAAATAATTGATGGATAGTCCCACAAATAAGGTAAAGGTAATAAAGACTTACGGCCCGTCTACACTACAGGCGTCAAAAAAATGCTTTCAACACTTCGCCCATTCATTTGAATGGGGTGACGTAGGATATTTCCAAACTTGCCGAACTGCATTGTGGGTAGCATGGCAAGGCGTTGCAAGCATCGCGAGCGTCTATCGGCGTCAAAAGTTGAACAATGTTCAACTTTTGAGGCTCGATGCTTGCTCGAAGCTGGCGTCAGCCAATCAAATCCCGTTTTTGCAATTCCCGCCAGTACAAGCGCTAGCCAATCAAACCGCGTGCAAACTGGGAGAGCCAGACCGCAGTTCATTTCCTCATATTCCAAACGAGAAATTACGGTAGCAAATCACCCGGTTCTTTACGACCAGAACTATTTACCGGGATACAAACCGGAGGAACCAGGCATGGAGGGAGGTGGCAGAGACAGTGGGTGAAACTGGTAGGTTTTTGCCTGTTTGGGGAGTTTATATCCAGTTTACTTCGTTTTAACATTGCTATTGCTTTGTATGTCGGGGGCGGGAGATTCATGTGATTGGTTGTTGGTCGCGTTGCTCGCAAAAAATCGCCAAGCTTCAGACACGCCCAGCTTCAAGCTTTTTTGACGCCTGTAGTGTAGACGGGCCGTTATTAGTATAAAGTAAAGAAAATATATTTAAAGTTCCTGAAAAGTAACTGTTATTGTTAAGGGTTATTACTGTTAAGAATTGTATTGGCTAAGTATTCCAAAAGTTGCCATTCCTATGTCTGTCAGTCTGATTTAATGTCGCTACATGAAAAAGAGCAAAGCTCAGACTTTTAAGCAGAAGAGAAAGATGAGAGAAGAAGTGCTGCGTCTAAAAAATCAGAGACAAGAGTAAGGAAATCCTCTCGAGAGAGACGGCTAACACCAAAAATGCAAGAACTTAAAGAGCAAAAGTTAACTCAAAAGGAAAATAAGTTCAAAACGGTGTATGAAAAATGGAAAAATTAGGTAAGAGACATTCGTACTAGACTTAAAGGAGAATGCCCTGAGTGTGACATGTATAACATGATGGACGAAGTTGAGAGGCTTGAATCCGAATTAAAAGACTCGCATGACAACATTCGACTTCATACAGCACCTAATCAGGAAATTCGCAGGAAAATTGATGCATGCTCAGCTGTAACTGCAGATCTACTACAGTTAATGAGAGTAAGGTTAACTGAAGATGCAGGCGACTTCGACGCTGAAGCAGAGAAATCAAGGTTACGCATTCTGCTTAACAATCAGTATGCTCGGTCCATATATGGATCTACAGCATCTAGAGCCACTGCACCTAGCTACCGTTCAGACCATATCTCAGAGTCACCTAGTATTTCAGCCAAGAGAGCAGAGACAGTTGCACAGTTAGCTGCAAAGAGAGCTGAAATGGATATGGAAGCTGCTATTGAAGCTCAACGCCAACAACTGAAGAAACTTGAAAATCAAAGAGACCTTGATGTCATTCAGGCAAAGTTAAATTTAATGATGCTAGCCCATCTTTTCCTCACTCTGGAAGTCAAGAAATGACTAAAAATGAGGCACATTTAGTACAGGCGTTGCAAGAAGCAATGGCTCTCACCCGACTTCCAGTCCCAGAACCCACTGTATTCTTTGGTGATCCATTGAAGTTCACTGAGTCTAATAGAAAGGCGATGCTCTAACCCTGTACTGTTCTACCTGCAAAAGTACATAGCAGGGGGGGCGAAATCTGCCCTTGAAGGTAGCTTCTACAGAAAAGATGAGGAGGCCTATGAACAAGCATGGGATAGGCTGAATGCCAGATCATTCGGTCATTCCTTTGTTGTGCAGCGAGCCTTCAGAGAGAAACTCAACGGATGGCCAAAGATTGGGGGAAAGGAGTATCTCAAGTTGAGATAATTTAGTGATTTCCTTCAAACATGCAGCAACGCTATGCCTCACGTTAAGGGCCTACAAGTTCTTAACGACTGTGAAGAGAATCAGAAGATGCTAACCAAACTTCCTGATTGGTTCACATCAAGGTGGAACCGTTATGTCACAGAACAGCTGGATTTAGGCAATGATTATCCAAGCTTCGCAGAGTTTGCCAGGTTCATATCAAAGGAGGCCCATATAGCATGCAACCCAGTGTCATCACTAGTCACTGTCATCTGGTTGTCATCACTCTGAAACCCTCAGCAGAAATGCCTGTAAGAGAAGCAAAAGGGCCAAAAGCAAACACATTTGTCACCGACGTGGAGGCTTCAGACACACCTTGCATTGTGGCTAAAACCAACGTAGAAGAAACCAAGTCAGAATATGCAGAGGAAGTGAAGAAAAGGAGCATGGCAACACAACTGAGTGTTTTTGCTGTGGAGAAAATCATTCCATGTTCAAATGCCAAAAGCTACTTGAATTGACTGTGGAGGAAAAGAGAAAATGCATTCAAGAAAATAGGCTGTGTTTTGCATGCCTGAGAAAGGGACATGTCTCCAGAGACTGCAAGAACAGAGCCATGTGTGGCATATGCAAAAGGGGTCATCCGACTCCTTTGCATGAAGAGCGTTCCTCAGCGGACAAACCCTACACACACAGCAGGTTTGAAGGAAATACATCCTCACTATCATGTTGTGTGAATGGAGGTGAAGGTGGGAACACATCAATGATCGTGCCAGTGTGGATTTCATCATCTAACACTCCTAATTCTGAAACTCTGGTGTATGCTCTATTGCAGTGGTTCTCAAACTGTTTTCAATAATGTACCCCCTTTGAAACAAATATTCTGCCATGTACCCCCTGACCAGCGCAAAAACAATTTGTTAGGGACAAAATGCCTATATAAAGTGGTACAGTAGGCTACAGCCTTGCACCATCAGTGTCTGATTTATTAAAACAACAACATTGTAACTGAGAAAAACTTAAATGCTACATTTCAAATGTTTACAATCCATCACTAAATTAATGGAAAACCAATTTTAACATCATGCAATAACACTAAGACGACATTAGTTGCATTGAACTGATCTTTTTAATAAGTTGTACTTACAATGTAGTGAGAAACATGGGCTTGTGCTTCACTGAGGATCTTTGTCATGCTGACAGGGAGGCAAACTGCAGTTATTACACTTCGCGTTTTGAAATATGTGTAACTCTGTTCATATAATATCCACACTGCTCAAACTTCCTTACTTTTCCTAAAATTGGTATATTTATTTATTTATTTATTTTGGGGCGTGGGGAATGAAGAGAAAAAAATATATGAGCATGTTATGAGCATGGGATTTTGACCCCTCATATAAACATGCATAAAGCTGCGCTATACTTTGCGTCCACACGCCGTTGCCAAGCAACGCTTACTGTTTAGGTCCTTTGATAAGCAGGCAGTCATATAATTAACTAGAACTAGTTAGATTTGATAGATTTTGACATAAATGCGAGTGAAGTATAACCGGACGCGAGAGAGAGATCAGAGAGCAGATCAGCTGCTGTTGACGGAGAACACGCAGCTCTGCATGATCACAGCTTCGTCACTGTGACGGACCGGTGAGCGGACCAAAATACACTAAGAGTTAGACCTAACACACTTAGCTAGTTAATCGACTCTGGAACAAGCTAAACTAGTTATAAATATATTTATTCTTTACTGTCGGGTCATTTATTACAGGTTCAGCGAGCTGCACGAGACTGACGGGCTGTCAGGAGAGGGAGAGGAAAAGAGAGCACCCCATTTATTGTTCCCATTTTATTATCCAGAATTATTGTATACCTTTGAATAAAGTAGTTCATCTACTATTAGCAGTTTGTTTAAATGCATTAATTATGTTTTCTTTTTTTCATTAACATAAAATAAAACTCACGTACCCCCTGCAGTACTCCAACGTACCCCTAGGGGTCCGCGTACCCCCATTTGAGAACCACTGCTCTATTGGACACCCAAAGCAGTCACACCTTTGTAGAACAGGAGGTTTGTGAGAAGCTGCAAACAGAGATGGAGCCGGTAAAACAAAAATGATCGACTATGATGGGAAAAGACTCAATTGTAAAGAGTCAGAGAGTTTGTGGACTCAAAGTCAGAGAGTTCACCTCAAATACCTCCATTGATCTGCCTCCAGCTTATACAAGGGATTTCATTCCACTTGAACGTGCGCACAGCACCAAACCATAGGTATGGTTTACCAGCACCTTACCGTGGTAGAGAGGTGTGTGTGCCCTGATGAACCTGGGGGCTGTGTTGTCTGGAACCTTGTGTTCCTGGTAGGGTCTTCCATGGCAAATTGGTCTCAGGCAAGGGGCCAGACTAAGATTGGTTCAAAAGACCTCATGAAAGAACAACAAAGAAGTGAGGATACCCGGCCCAGAGGAAGCCCGGTATCCCCTTCTGGAGCCAGGCCCAGAAGGAGGACTCGTCAGCGAGCGTCTAGTGGCCGGGCTTGCCACGGAGCCCGGCCGGGCACAGCCCGAAAAGGCAACGTGGGCAACACCTCCGCTTCTCCGTCCCACGGGCCCACCACCTATGGGAAACAGCGATGGGGTCGGGTGCGCTGCCAGAAGGGTGGCAGTGAAAGCAGAGGGTCTCGATGGACCAGACCCGGGTGACAGAAGCTGGCTTTGGGGATGTGGAACTTCACCTCTCTGGGGGGGAAGGAGCCGGAGCTTGTGCGGGAGGTGGAGCGTTACCAGCTGGATCTGGTTGGGCTCACCTCTACGCACAGCGTCGGCTCTGGAACCTTACTTCTGGACTTACTTCTATTCTTTTCCGGAGTTGCTCAAGGTGTGAGGCGCCGGGCGGGTGTGGGGATACTCACACATCCCCGGTTGGGTGCTTCGTTGTTGGAGTTTACCCCAGTGGACGAGAGGGTCGCCTCCCTACGCCTGCGGGTTATGGGGGGGGAAACTCTGACTGTTGTATGTGCTTATGCACCAAACAGCAGTTCAGAGTATACAGCCTTCTTGGAGACCCTGGAAAGAGTCCTGTATGGGGCTCCGGAAGGGGACTCTTTAATCTTGCTGGGAGACTTCAACGCACATGTGGGCAATGATGGAGACACTTGGAGGGACGTGATTGGGAGGAACGGCCCCCCTGATCTGAACCAGAGTGGTGGTTTGTTACTGGACTTCTGTGCTAGTCATGGATTGACCATAACAAACACCCTGTTCGAACATAAGGATGCTCATAAGTGTACTGCGTGGTACCAGAGCACCCTAGGCAGAAGGTCCATGATCGATTTCGTTATCGTATCATCGGACCTGAGGCCGTATGTTTTGGACACTCGGGTAAAGAGAGGGGCGGAGTTGTCAACTGATCACCATCTGGTGGTGAGTTGGGTCGAGTGGCGGGGGAAGCCTCTGGATAGACTTGGTAAGCCCAAACGTGTAGTTCGGGTGAACTGGGAACGTCTGGAGGAGGCCCAAGTTCAGGAGGCCTTCAACTCACACCTCCGGCGGAGCTTTTCGGGCATTCCTGTGGAGGTTGGGGACATTGAACCAGAGTGGTCGGTGTTCAAAGCCTCTATTGCCGAAGCCGCGACTGGGAGCTGTGGTCTCAAGGTCTTAGGTGCCTCAATGGACGGTAACTAGTGGTGCACGATAATTATCGGTCCGATATTAGGAATTATGACGTCATCCCGATAAACACGATAAAAGTATTAATAGCCCCGATAATATACAATTTATTTTTTGGGTAAAAAAAAAAAGAAAAAAATACTGCGGTGTGGGTGGATTGGGATGAGGGGCGCTTGTTTTTCACTCGGCTCCTCCCGTTTTGCCAGTACTGTGGTATTAGTGGTTTAGGAAGAGGGGAGTTTTTCACAAATCCAGCGCTCCCTAACTCATGCCTGGCTGTGACGTAAATGGTGTGCGGCCGTGAAGCCAGGCCCAGGACAGTAAACAAACATGTCGTCGGTAGTATGGGACTATTTCAAAGTTTCAGAGTTAGATAGTTCGCTTGCTATTTGTATTAACAAATCAATCAATCAATCAATCAATGTTTATTTATATAGCCCAATATCACAAATGTTACATTTGTCTCAGTGGACTTTACAGTTTGTACAAAATATCAGTATGACAATACGACACCCTCTGTCCTTAGACCCTCACATCGTACAAGGAAAAACTTCCGAAGAAAACCCACAGTTTAAAGGGAAAAATGGGATAAACCTCAGGGAGAGCAACAGAGGAGGGATCCCTCTCCCAGGACGGACAGACGTGCAATAGATGCCGTGTGTAAATTGAAAAGATAATACATTTGCAACATAGGTAGTCCAAATGTTTGGAAATGCATGTGTGTATAATAGAAAGATGAATCCACGAGGATATCCATCCAGGACCTATGATCCAGGACCACAGCCACGACTCAAGATCCAGGGCTCGCAATCCAGGACAGAGGAGCGCAGGATCATCCATGACTCCGGATCCCGGCGTATATAGACACCAAAAAGAAAGACATTTGGGGAAGCTGGGTTAATCGGAACATGAGAGTACACAGGTATAGACAGAGATAAGGAAGAAGTAAGATGTCCCCCGACAAACTAAGCCTATATCAGCAAAACTAGGGGCTGAATCTAATCAGCCCTAACTATAAGCTTTATCAAAAAGGAAGGTCTTAAGCGCACTCTTAAAAACGGATAGGGTGTCTGCCGCCCGAACACAAACTGGAAGCTGATTCCACAAATGTGGAGCTTGATAAGAAAAGGCTCTGGCTCCCATTGTACTTTTAGAGACTCTAGGAACAACCAACAACCCTGCATTCTTGGAACGCAATGCCCTAGTAGGACAGTAGGGTATAATGAGTTCTTTAAGGTAAGATGGTGCCTGCCCATTAAGGGCTTTGTAGGCGAGAAGAAGAATTTTAAATTATATCCTGTGTTCTATAGGGAGCCAGTGTAAGGCAGCCAGAACAGGACGTAAATGGTGTGCGGCCGTGAAGCCAGGCAATGCAGAAGTTCCACGAGGAGGGAAAAAGGCAACGAGCTATAATACTTCCAACCTGATTAGTCACCTGAAACATCGCCATCGCTACGATGGTGTGTTAAAAGCGTACGAAGACGCCTGCGCTGCTAAACTAGCGGCGAATCTAAAGCCAGCTGCAAAGGCACCGGGGCTTTTACCTATCGACGAGGCTTTTGAAAAAGGCAAGAACTTTATTTGGGAAAATAAATATGGTCACTTTGAAGAGTTAAAACTGTTCTTGGCTTTGTTTTGTTCATAGTAGTAATGCTCATGTCATTTGCTCACTACTAGTCTTTTTTTTACCACCAGGTGTGCAAAAACTACAGGTACATTTAATATATATATATATTATATTATTATCGGTTGTCGGTATCGGTCTTGAGAAGCAGGAAGTTATCGGTATCGGTTTCAAAAAACCAATATCGTGCATCCCTAGCGGTAACCCTCGAACCTCCTGGTGGACACCGGTGGTCAGGGAAGCCGTCCGACTGAAGAAGGAGGCCTTCAGGGATTTGTTATCCCGGGGGATTCCAGAGGCAGTTGCAAGGTACCGACAGGCCCGAAGGGCAGCAGCCTCAGCTGTGGCCGAGGCAAAGCAGTGGGTGTGGGAGAAGACATGGAAAAGGACTTTCGGGCTACACCAAAGTTGTTCTGGAAAACTGTCTGACACCTCAGGAGGGGGAAGCAGGGAACCATCCAAGCTGTGTACATTAAGGATGGGACGTTGTTGACCTCAACTGATGGAGTGTTAGGGCGTTGGAAGGAACACTTTGAGTAACTCCTGAACCCGACAACTCCGCCCTCTATGTTAGAGGCAGAGCTGGAGTATGACGGGGGATCAACACCAATCTCCCGGGGGGAGGTCACTGAGGTCGTCAAACAACTCCACAGTGGCAAGGCCCCGGGGGTGGATGAGATCCGCCCAGAAATGCTGAAGGTTCTGGGTGTTGTCAACTGATCACCATCTGGTGGTGAGTTGGGTCGAGTGGCGGGGGAAGCCTCTGGATAGACCTGGTAAGCCCAAACGTGTAGTTCGGGCGAACTGGGAACGTCTGGAGGAGGCCCAAGTTCAGGAGGCCTTCAACTCACACCTCCGGCGGAGCTTTTCGGGCATTCCTGTGGAGGTTGGGGACATTGAACCAGAGTGGTCAGTGTTCAAAGCCTCTATTGCCGAAGCCGCGGCGGGGAGCTGTGGTCTCAAGGTCTTAGGTGCCTCAAGGGGCGGTAACCCTCGAACCTCCTGGTGGACACCGGTGGTCAGGGAAGCCGTCCGACTGAAGAAGGAGGCCTTCAGGGATTTGTTATCCCGGGGGACTCCCGAGGCAGTTGCAAGGTACCGACAGGCCTGAAGGGCAGCAGCCTCAGCCGTGGCCGAGGCAAAGCAGCGGGTGTGGGAGAAGTTCGGAGAAGACATGGAAAAGGACTTTCGGGCGGCACCAAAGTTGTTCTGGAAAACTGTCCGACACCTCAGGAGGGGGAAGCAGGGAACCATCCAAGCTGTGTACAGTAAGGATGGGACATTGTTGACCTCAACTAATGGAGTGTTAGGGCATTGGAAGGAACACTTTGAGGAACTCCTGAATCCGACAACTCCACCCTCTATGTTAGAGGCAGAGCTGGAGTATGACAGGGGATCAACACCAATCTCCCGGGGGGAGGTGACTGAGGTCGTCAAACAACTCCACAGTGGCAAGGCCCCGGGGGTGGATGAGATCCGCCCAGAAATGCTGAAGGCTCTGGGTGTTGAGGGACTGTCATGGTTGACACGTCTCATCAACGTTGCGTGGAAGTCGGAAACAGTACTGAAGGATTGGCAGACCGAGGTGGTGGTTCTCCTTTTCAAAAAGGGGGATCAGAGGGTGTGTGCCAATTATAGAGGCATCACACTACTCAGCCTCCCCGGGAAAGTTTACTCTAAGGTACTCGAAAGGAGGGTCAGGCCGATTGTCGAACCTCAGATTGAGGAGGAACAATGCGGATTCCGTCCTGGTCGTGGAACGATGGATCAGCTTTTTACTCTCGCAAGGATCCTGGAGGGGGCCTGGGAGTACACTTATCCGCTCTACATGTGTTTTGTAGACTTGGAGAAGGCGTATGACCGAGTTCCCAGGGAGTTACTGTGGGAGGTGCTGCAGGAGTATGGGGTGAGGGGGTCTCTACTCAGGGCCATCCAATCTCTGTACTCCCAAAGCGAGAGCTGTGTCCGGGTCCTCTGCAGTAAGTCGGACCCATTTCCGGTGAGGGTTGGCCTCCGCCAGGGCTGCGCTTTGTCACCAATCCTGTTTGTAATATACATGGATCAGATTTCGAGGCGTAGTCGTGGGGGAGGGGGTCTGCAGTTCGGTGGACTAAGGATTGCACCACTGCTTTTTGCAGATGATGTGGTTCTAATGTCTTCATCGGTCTGCGACCTTCAGCACTCACTGAATCGGTTCGCAACCGAGTGTGAAGCGGCTGGGATGAGGATCAGCACCTCCAAATCTGAGGCCATGGTTCTCAGCAGGAAACCGATGGACTGTCCACTTCAAGTAGGGAATGAGTCCTTACCCCAAGTGAAGGAGTTCAAGTATCTCGGGGTCTTGTTCTCGAGTGAGGGAACAATGGAGCGTGAGATGGGCCGGAGCAGCGGGAGCGGTACTGCAGTCGCTTTACCGCACCGTTGTGACGAAAAGGGAGCTGAGCCAGAAGGCAAAGCTCTCTGTCTACCGGGCCATTTTCGTTCCTACCCTCACCTATGGTCATGAAGGATGGGTCATGACCGAAAGAACGAGATCGCAGATACAAGCGGTCGAGATGGGTTTTCTCCGCAGGGTGGCTGGTGTCTCCCTTAGGGATAAGGTGAGAAGTGCGGTCATCCGGGAGGGACTCGGAGTTGAACCGCTCCTCCTTCGCGTCGAATGGAGCCAGTTGAGGTGGTTCGGGCACCTAGTTAGGATGCCACCTGGGCGCCTCCCTAGGGAGGTGTCCCAGGCACGTCCAGCTGGGAAGAGACCAAGGGGTAGACCTAGGACCAGGTGGAGGGATTATATCTCTTCGCTGGCCTGGGAGCCCCCAGTCAGAGCTGGTTGATGTGGCCAGGGAAAGGAAAGTTTGGGGCTCTCTGCTGGAACTACTACCCCCGCGACCCGACCACGGATAAGCGGGAGAAGATGGATGGATGGATGGATGGATGGATGAACGTGCGCACATTCCAACCTGCAAGACAGCCATAAAATGGAAACACCTTGCAGATATAGCTCAAGAGATGCCTCCACTTATAGATTGCTGTGTTGGATTACTGATTGGCTATGACTGCTCCAGAGCACTGGCCCCAAGGAAAATCATCACTGGTGGCGATTACGAGCCATTTGGTATTAAGACCAACCTTGGATGGAGCATTGTAGGAAGTGCATCACAGAGTGTGAATTCTCAAGATATGACTGGACTTTGTCATCGGGTATCTGTCAGGAAGGTGCCACTTGTAACGTCATCAGCCGTTATCAGGGTGCAGGAGTCCGATTTCGCGGACACCAGGCCAGAGGAAAAAGTCTAGAAATGCCTCTTACATTCAAAGCACGACCTCTTCTCCCAGACAACAAAAGGCTGGCTTTGATTAGACCACCTTAAAAAAAAAGGGAACTGGAAAGAGATCCTAAATTCAAAGCTGACTATGTGAAGTTTATGGATGGCGTCTTCAAAGATGGCGACGCAGAGAAAGCAGAAACACAACCAGAACCAGGACCGGATCTCGCAAATGGCCTTCTAGCTCCATTCATCCTTGAAGGAAAGAGGGTTCTGCGAGAGATGTGTGGAATCGGATAGGATGATCCACTGCCAAGCGCGGTGAAGCTAAGGTGGGAGAGTTAGATGAATGATCTGGAAAATCTTGAGAAGATTCAGATCCCAAGATGCTTCACACCTACACTTGAGCTACTGAGTGTCGACTTCATCACTTTTCTGATGCAGTAGTTGGGGGAAAATGGTGAACGCCTCAACAAGTCATCCGTTGTTGAAAGACCTATTCAGAAGTTAGTTGTTCTAATGGAGAGCAGTTAGGAAGCAAGCAGTTGCGAGAAATTTATATATTTCCTCGTTAGGCTAAGTGGCTAATAAAGTTGATGTAGCCTTAGTTATGTAAATGAAAATTGATTGCTCAAATATGTAAATGATATTGTGAACTTGCACTGTTCTATATGTGAGTTAAGGGAAAGACAAACAAGCGAAAATAGTTGAAAATTACCATTGATTTATTTGATGAAGATCATATTGTATATGTATTGACATCTGCATATGTGTTTGAAGGTAATTTTGGTGGGAGTGTAGCTGACGCTCAAAGGTCCCTTATTATTGTTTTGTCCTTTTTGAAGAGTGTTTAATGTATGCTTGAACTTTGTTTTATTTTGTAAAAATGATAAAAGTTGTCTTTCCGGAAGTCATGTGACCTCTTGCCCCGGATGTTTATATTGTGTTTGTGAGAGAGTAAAAGGGCGGTAAAAGTGTCAACGATGTGATAACGTAATTCTACTGCTGGTCTACTAGGAAAACACGTTTTCACAGTGTTTCATGATTGTGCAAAGAAGAGAATAAACGTGATTGTGGACATCAGTTCGATGCGTAATGTTCTTTCAAGACCAGAGTAGTTACAACTGTTAAGTTTGGTGTATATTAGGCCCCAGCCACACAAGGACGATAACGGTCATATCCGCTACAGTCAGACCCGGCGGCAGACATACATCTGTGGGCGGGCATTTCATTTATCAGGGCGGGCCCACCCCCCGACCACCAGGCCCCACCCCATTTTAACGTAACATATGTGCATAGCCTATATAGTTGCAGACAGATTTAGGCGTTATGTTTGTGCACGCAATGAAACCTTTTGAGCATAGGAAATGTACACATGTGCTCAGGATAGAGGCACAAAAATAACGCTACTTCAGCACCATGGATGGATTACCTATGAGTAATTTAAAACATTTAATTACATTACAGAAAAAAGCTGTGAGAATGCTGCATAATGTACTAAGAAAAAACAATGTATTGAGTCAAGGCTGTTAACATTTAAAGATGTAATAGAATATCAGACGGCTTTAGTTATGCAGCAAAAAACAGAATACTGCCAGAAAATATACAAATATAATATGCAAATGTATTTTAATTTCAGAAGATGAGCATCAGGAGGAAATTACATGTTAAACATCAGTTTGCACGAACTACTTTAAAGCAGAGGTGTGTCTCTTGGCGTAAAGAAGTGGAATTAAACAAATAACAAATAACAAATATATTGGCAAACATACAGTGAAAAGAACACACTGAAAAATACCCAATATTTTGTTCACATTAAAGCTTGAAAACAACGGCTTAGTCTACATCGTGATATGATTGTTTGCTACTTACACGATGTACTCAGGGTGGGCCTAATAAAGCTGTAGCCGACGTTTCCCAGATGAATGGAACCTCCTCAGCAACATCTCTTTCCACTCATTCTTGCATTTTTTTGTCAGGTCCTTCTCGAAACCAAGTTGGATTAAATTTGCTTTCCAAGTGTGAGACATGCTCCTTCGGTGCTCACTGAAAACGTTTTTCAGTGTGGAAAAAGAGTTCTCACATAAAGCTGTCGAAGCTCCAAAGGTAAGTGAAACCTTAAATGCGGGGAGAACACTTGGCATTGCCTCAAGCGTCGTGTGGAGATGACCAAGTATGTTTTTCAATGTCCATTTCCCATCCTCTGGTGGTGTGATGCTGTCCACGTGTTTCAGAATCAGCTTTTTGGCCACAATGAACTCAGCATCAACGAGCGTGGTTCCAGTCAGTTTAAGCAAAGGTTCCACTTTTTCGGGCTCCAGGAAGAAGCTGCTTTCCGGGTTGAGTGAAGCAATAGCCTCCATGAATGCGCTGTTTCGCTCTCCAAAGCGGCGCGCAATTTCTCCCGTAACTGCATCAATGCAGCTGTAAAACAGCCGCCGTTTCTCTGTCATCTGGTGGTTTTCTTGTGTTCCCACTCCCACTGTCTCTTCAACAACATAATCCTACAAAGTTGTGTTAAGAGTTCGCCTTCTCTTGGTGGGACCGGGATGGATAGTATCATCTCCTGCGCACTCACTCCACATCTCCGTGAACACCTTTTCGGTGCGCAGGGCCTCAACATACTCTTTGGCAGTGTTGACAAGCTGTACTGCCGTTTGAAGGTCCATTTCCTCTGACTGCATCATCCTGTTAGCTGGCTCAAGCAGGGACAATATCTTGCATATTATCTGGGTGTGGAATTTAAAGCTTGGCTTTAACATTCTGCTCAGCAAGTCTGCTGCCTCCATTCTCAAGTCAACTGGAAATGATGCAGAGTTTTCAACGTGTCGTAGTAGTTCCACTATATCCTGAAAAGATTTCAGAATAATCTGAACAGTGGCCAGGTGCCCTGTCCAGCGCTGTTCGAGTAAACGCTTCAGCGTGTTTCCCTGGTAATGTGCAGCAACGGTGGGCTTTTGTGTGAACTTGTAGAGGACATTACAGATGTTGAATAAATCCTCAATGGCTCTCTCACCGGACATGGCGTGAACAACGACCAAGTGCAGCTGGTGGTTGAAGCAGTGCACATATGGGATTTCTCTGCCCAGTTCATCTTGAAGGAGTCTTTGAACCCCACCGTGTCTCCCCGACATAAGACTTGCTCCATCGTATACCTGGCTGAGAATTGTGTCTGTGCTCAGGCCAGCTTTGCGTATTTCATCAATGAGTGTCTGTGTGAGGGTTTTTGCATCACCTGCAACTGCTGTGGCGATTGTCAAGAGCCTCTCTTTTATGACATAGTTCTCATCAACAAAACGCAGTACAATTGAAATGTTTTCACAGCCTGTTGGGTCTCGGGTTCCATCCATTTTGACAGTGTAAAAGGAGTCGCCTATTTCCTCAACAATATGCTCCGTTACAACTTTGCTCATCAGGTCAATTATTTCGTTTTGTATATCATGGCTTATGTAGGAAGCATTTTTGGGAATGGTGGGGGCAATTTTCGCGAGTTCTGGGTCCTTTTCGATGGTATACTCAAACAATGACAAAAATAACCCACTGCCAGACTTGGACATACACTCTAAAGAGTCGTGGTCACCTCGGAAAGGAAGATTGCTGGTAGAGAGAAAAGTCACAATGTCAATAATGGAGCCCACGTAATATTTGTTACGAGCCAGCTGATCTTTGTTGACAAGAGTTGTGATTTCCTGACCAGTCTCGATGCGCATTTGTTTTTCTCTCCACAATTTCTCACAGACTAAATGTTCCTTGGAAGAGCTGTGTTTGCTAAGACCCGTGCCCTTTTGTAAGGCATGCTTCCAGTCTTTGAAATCTTTTATGGTGAACGATGCGAAAAACCAGTCTCGCGCACAGAGATTCATTCAGAATTTCATAGCAAAATAAAAAAATTATATTATACTAATGTTTCAACATAGTTTAATACAAAAATAAATGGTATGACAAAGCCCTACAAATAACAACAATAAACATAATAATACAAACATTTAAAAAATATTTTTATATAATTATTTTTAATCAGCCCTGATTTCTCATGGGCGGGCCCAAATCCTGGATGGGCGGGCCCGGCCCCATGGGGCCCGCCCATGACGCCGGCCCTGGCTACAGTTCTCTATCATATAGACCAGGGGTCGGCAACAGGCGGACCGCGGTCCGGATCCGGACCCAGACGCCGACCTATACGGACCCGGAGCTATAATCAATACATTAATAGGGGATTTTTCGGCGCCTCCCGCTTTTTTAACGCTGATTTGGGTGACTTGCGTAATTCGTGGAGAACCAAAGAGTTTTCGTTTTGTGGATGGGGGGGAGGGAGTCCGTCCGTCAGTCCGACTGACGGACAACTTCTCACTTCAAAAAAGAAGAAGAAATCTAGACCGCAAAAAGAATTAAACAAGCGAGTACCTGTTTTTCCTGGCCAAGGACAGGTTCCTTGAACACAACACGAGCGTAACGTGTCTTCACGTGGTATATGTCGTCTGAAAGGAGTGCTGAGCACCGGAACGCCGCTCAAGCCCTTAAAATATTGCAATACCCATAAGGAGCCGTACACATGCCGCAGTGTTTGCGTGGCTGTGTCTTTAGTTGTAAGCACAGTGGCGATCTGTTGTTATTAGCATCTGGTTAGCTAGCTATGCTAACGAATTTAAAGAGCTTTTCTACAACCAGGTGGAAGAGAGCTCTCTCCTGAGAGGCTCAAATAACCTCAGCTCAGTGAGGTTAAGGTACACCTTGATATGATCATTATAGTTATTAATGAGACTAAATGAAAAACAGGTATAAAATACTATATGACAGTAACAAAAAAGTTGTTAAAAATAACAAGAATAGAGTTTAAAAGGGGAGTGATTTGTAAAATATCCAAAAAGAAAAATATGCTTACAGTTCTGTTTCATATGGGTGTTGAGAGATGTATCCATAGATCTCTTAATGTTGCTCTCAAAGTGCACCAGATTGATGCTTTTAACTTCAATATTTTAAAAAAATTCCCGGGGGAGCATGCCCCCGGACCCCCCTAGAGGAGGTTAGGTCCCCCCCCACTTAAATCATGTTCACATGGATAGGATACTAAATACATTTGCACACATCTTGTGTCCATATCTTTCTGTTTTGGTGGTCATGCCACACCGTGCACATGCATGCATGCGTGAGTCATGGTGAGATATCTGGATTAAGAGGTTGCTTTTTCTTTGCACAGCATGAAAGAAAGGTGTAATGAATGGGCTGTGATTTTAGTTTTTTTAAGCAAAGGTTGAGTTCAATAATTTGTACGACCCTCGGAGGATGTTGTAAAAATTTAAAGGAAAACACCCCTGCTGTAAATAATAATAAAAACCCTTGATGTATAACTTAACATCTCTGTCTCCTATTGATCTGAGTATATTATAAAGAATAGCCAGTTAATTGAAGCATTATAGCACAGGCCTTTGTCAGATGGTATTACGCTGTTTTTTTTCTGCTTCGAATAGTTCTCTCTTTTTTCACCATACCTGTGTTTGCATCACTGTAACCAATGAGCACCTGCATGTGTGTGAGAATGGCACTGACACCATTTCAGCCCAGATTTACAAACTCCTGGCAGTACAAGCTCCAGCTCAATTCTCACACTGAATTTTAAAAAAGTGAGAGAGGGACTGCAATATAAGAGGGAAAGAAAGAGAAACTTTAAAACTGTTCAATTGTTATGATGTGTAAAGACTGATATTGTTCTATAATTGGCTGAAACTGTTAAGTCATGCTGTGAAACGGTTAACAAAGAAAAAGGGACACTCAAGCTGCTACTACACTTTGCTACTATTTTATTTATCTAAAATTAAGCACTTTTAAGATGCACATATTTTCAAAAGCTATTTTATTTATTTTCTCTATTTTATTTGTAAATGCAGCCCGAGAGGAACATTACACATATCCACAGTATTTAAGTAATGTTAATTGACAATAAATATTGTTGTTTTTGAATTGTACTTTCTTTATTTGATTGGCAGTCAGTTGTTGATTACATGCAGACGTTGATAAAGCTACAGGTCACTTCAATATATATATCACACTAATTCATGAAGCAAGTTAGACATTTTGATGTTCCGGACCTTTGCATGGGGAGATTTTCTCTAACTGGACCTCGTTGAATTTTAGTTGACGACCCCTGATATAGACGGTTCGGCCACACAAGGCCGACATGGAAACGCATAAAACGATAACGGGTCCCAAGGTGGGTAGATCTGCGAACGAAATGCTCTGGACTGGGGCGGCAATCGGCTCCGTGTTTACGCCTATACGATCATTTCCTGATAACGTTTAAGCAATAGCCCCGCCTTTCCCACCTCTCCTGCTCAGAGATCAGCTGCTGGGCTATCAGAAGAGGGGGAGGAAAAGAGAAGCTTTTTATTCTTATATTATTATATAGAGTCGATATCAATTTGTTTTAAAGCTCAATAAATAACAAAGAAGACCTTTGACTGGCACTTTTCTAATTTTGTCCGGAAGATTTAAACTTTAACGGACATGTTGACCGGCGGAAAAAAATCGAACTGAAAATCTGCCGCACGGTCCCCTCATCCTATGGAAGAGGCGGAGAGGTGGGTGTTTTTCATCTGCTGGTGGACTACTGGAGAGATTTACAGCAGGAGCAAACGCTTGCCTCTGGGAGGGAGAAAAAGAGCAAGAGCGTCCACAGAGGCATATGTACTACAGCGTCTCCAGCGCTTTCGAGCGGTCTTGTGTGAACGGACAAGTTTCTGGTGCCTATTGCGTGTGGACGGAAGACTTTTTTGATATCGATTTCGGTCTGTTTGCGTTATCGTCCTCGTGTGGCTCCAGCCTTAGTTCTATTGAAGTTGAGATATCTGCTTTTCGAAAAGGACAAAAAATGTTTTATGAAATGTTTTGTTAAATATGCAATTATGTCCTTATCTCATGCTAGCTTTTGGCTAATTTAAGTGAAATCTATGGTTGCAAATAGACAAAGTTAGTAAAATAAACACCTTAATGTGTATTGTGCATGCTTTTCTTGACGATTACTCACCTTGTCGTGGCACGCCTTCTCACAGGGTAACATAGTCTTGATGCCGGTCCCCATGGCCCTCTCCACCAGTCGGATGGAGCGCACTAGCTCGGTCAGCTCACTGGGCACCAGCGAGGCTTCATGGTCATTTCCTTTCCACTTCTTATCCAAAGTAACATGTCGCTCGACGACCTTTGCCCCCATAGCTACGGCCGCAACTGATATACTGATCCCAGTCTCGTGGCCAGAATACCCAATGGGAATATCTGGAAATTCCTTCTGGTATTCCTGTGGTGAATGATACAAATGTGACTCATAAATCTTTGATCTTGGTTAACAAAAATTGTTAGCTTAGCTTAGCATTAAGACTGGGAACAATGGTGTACAAATAGCATGACAGTGACAAGAAAAGTAAACACATCTGCTTACCATCAACTCAAGATCAATAATCAACACTTTATACCCATTTTGTCAATACAAAAACCAAATATACATGTAATCTATCTTTTGGGAAAATAGATCATTTTTAAAGTAGTTCTTAATGCAGTAATAATATCTGATCTGATTTAAATATATTTAATAATGTGTTGTTTTGTGCCAACCGTTTCATAAAAGTAATACTATTAATAGTAAAAATCAATTCTTCCCACCGCTAGAACTCTGAGATTGACATCTTCAGCCTCTAGAGGGTATGCGCTGGTGCACTGCAGGAAGGTAAAGTTAGGGTTGTACTCCTTCACTGTTTGGTAGACCCGACGCATCGTCTCCATGCTCTGCATCCCACTGGACACTACCATGGGCCGTCCTGACATAGACAACATAAGCTTGGTAAAAGTCTTAGCTAACATGGGCAGAAGGCTAAATGCCTTCAGGAATCCCTGTAGTTCAGAACTCAAGCTTGTTTCACTTTCATCACAGTTTTAACTCATTTCTACAAAGATAGGCATTTGTACAAATGTTCAGCTTATCTAATCTTTTTAGATATGGCTTACATAATAGTTATTAAATGCACAGTTTTTTTTTAATTCACCATTAAATACATCTCACATGTATTCATTTCCCCAGATATAAAGGTCCAGTCTCACCTTTCTTGGCACACTTCTCCAGATAGGGGAAGTTGTTGGCGTCTAAAGAGGCAACTTTGAAGAAAGGCACATTGATCTCATTGAGGAACTCCACTGCCATCTAAAGAAATTAAAAGTCATTATTAAACTTAAACCTGATTAAAATGTCTTAAGGCTTCATCAAAACTGTCTTTCTTACCTCGTCCATCCCAGAGGCGGTGAAAAAGATCCCCACCTCCTCTGCATACTTCTGCAGCTCCCTGTACTGCTCGTGGCTGAACTCCAGGTGGCGCTTGTGATCACCATAAGTTCTTCCCCAGGAGTTTTTGGAAGTGTAAAGGCGCTCCAAGGCTTGCTTGTTGAATTTGTGCTCCAATTCACTCTTCTGGAATTTGGCACAATCAGCACCACAGTCCTGTGAAGGTTGATACAATCGTGTTCAATTAATACACTTGTAATTCATTATTTAATCCTTTTTAATCAATTGCTGGTGTAACAACGAGATAAACATGCAAAAATGACGGTAATGTGTCTTTCTAAAATAAAGCATAGTATTCCAATTTACAGCAAAGTTGAATACAAATCCCAATATATTAATAATGAAAAAATAGGTTTCCTAGAGTTGAAAAGGAACTGTTTTTTTATAAAAAAATTGTCAAGAAATAAAGAAAAGCTTATGAACTCAACACAATAACTCACAACCGTGTCTCTATTTCATCTGTCAGTGGTGTAAAAATACGTAATTATTTTAAGGAAATGTTGAGGAAATAATGAATAAATGACGGCTTCTACCATGACTCCTTAAAGTGACAGCCAATAAAAAGTCAAGCCAAACCCCATTGACAAATCTGTCAATTCAACATTCTGCAATTAAACTATGTCTTTCTACAAACACCCTTTTGGAGATACTTGTACACTAGTCCATCAATTACTACATTTCATATGAACTATTGGCTCACACACATCACAAATAGGACAGGACAATAACATGAAGGGTGGCGGGCAGGGGGATTACAGTGTCAGTTACATTTTATGTATTCATATGGAGTTGTATTTATACATGATTTACTTCATAATATAGATATACTTATTTTTTCCCTCTTTTTTATTATAAAACAAAAAAAAAGTGTAATAAATAGATACATATATAAATATATATGCACATTATTACAATTATTTTTCTGTTTCTTCATAGCTTATTTATATTTATTTATTAATATTATTATATTTATTGTTGGCAGCCGAGATTGTTTGAGTCGGGGCAAGCCCTTATCTTATCCCAAAGCCTGTTGTCTGGCTTAACCAAATATAACAGGGAGAAAGCAGCTTCGTGTCATAAATCTATTAATATAGATATCTAATTTGTGGTTGTTCATTGCTCTGGTAAATGTGCATTTATAATGATCTGTTTCAATTATAATAATAATAATAAACATATTTATTTGCGTTATCTTTCTCCACAGATATCAGCAAGTGCAAAGAGGAGCCACAAATGCAACCACACCCTAAATTGTTTCCAAGGACCTGGATGGGCGAACGGAGAAGGAGTTTCAAGGCTGACTGGTACAAGATTCACCCCTGGCTTGAGTACTCCAAAATGTCAGACTCTGCTCATTGTTACGCCTGCAGACATTTTAGCCCTCCGAATAGCACAGACACTGTATTTGATTCACCTTCAGGTTTCAAAAACTGGAAGAAGGCAACATACAAAGAGGGGGGATTTGCAATCCATGCCAAATCTGAGCGGCACACGCACGCAATGATTGCATGGAAAGACTACCAGAGAGCTGTGACATCCAATGCAACATTGGCAAATGTACTTAACAAAGAACATAAGAAACTGGTTCAATAAAATCGGGAATATATAAAAACCATAGCCGAAGTGCTGCTACTTACTGCGACACAAAACATTGCTCAAAGAGGACACAATGAGTCTGCAGGCTCAGATAATAAAGGGAACTTCATGACCATTCTAGAGACAATTGCTAACCATGACAAAGCTGTTAAAAAAAGTTGACTTCCATTCATAATGCAAAGTACACAAGCAAAACCATTCAGAATGAAGTTCTGGGTTGTCTTGCAGACATGGTTCGATCTGAAATAACAGAGGAAGTGAAAAACAGTGAAGTCTTTAGCATCATGACAGATGAAACAAAAGATGTTAAAAAAAAAGAACAGATTTCTCTTGTAGTCAGGTACTACTTCAATGGTGCTATCCAGGAGAGTTTTCTCCATTTTGAGTCAGCAGAGAGGCTAGATGCAGCAGGGCTTACTGAAAAAATAATTCACATATTGTAAAGTAACGGTCTGGAATACAAAAACAACCTTGTAGGCCAAGCATATGATGGTGCTGCTGTCATGAGCGGTAAGCACTCAGGGGTCCAGGCTAGAATCAGAGAGCAAGCTAAATATGCTTTTTATGTTCATTGCAATGCTCACTGTCTAAATCTAGTTTTAGTAGATACAGTCAAAGCTGTCCCAGAAGCAGAGCAGTTCTTCTCCTTACTAGAAAAGCTATACGTCTTCACATCTGGGTCGTATGTCCACCCCAAATGGCTAGATATCCAAAGAGAGATGTACGAAGGTGCCCCAAGAGAACTCCAGCGATTGAGTGACACTTGATGGGCATGCAGATTTATATCTCTCCGTAACATAATGGATAGATTACCGGCCCTCAAGCGAGTACTGCAAGACATAGCCCAAGAACGCAATGGTGAGAGATCTATTGAGGCACGTGGTCTGCTGGCACAGTTGGATCTAGAATTCATTGTGCATCTTGTAACACTCCGTAAAGTGTTTGCAGAAACAAAATTTCTCTCTGACATGTTACAGTCTTCATCCCTTGACCTTTCAAAGGCTGTGGATTTAGTTGAATCTTTAGTTCAGACATTGAATGACTTCAGACAGGAGTCATTTTTTGATAACTTGTGAGATGAAGTGTTGAACATTTCTGAGCAATGTGATACAGCAATACAGCCAGCAGCAAAACGACAAAAAAGACTGAGCTCTAAACTTGCTGAAAGCTTCGTACTGACTACTGTTGGACAGAGAGAGACAGAACAAGATAAACACGGGTTTCGTACAGCCTTTTTCTACCCTGTCATTGATCAGATGCTCAATGAGCTTAATAGACGGTTTTCAAACACAAACTGTGACATGATGAATAGCATCCAAGCTCTTAACCCCAAAAGTGATGCATTTCTGAAGGAGACAACTCTGTTTTCATTTGCTCAGTTGTATGATGCAAATATTGAGGACTTGGGGCATGAGCTACATCAGTTCAGCAGAATTTTAGATAGGAAAATAAAGACTGGGATGCAGAGACCTGATAGTACAGTGGAGCTTGTTCAGTTAATTGAACCTTACAAAGAAGTGTTTTTGAGCTCTTCAGACTCTGCAAAATAGCAGTCGCAATCCCAGTCAGTTCTGCTTCCTGTGAGCGTAGTTTTTCTACATTGAAGCTGGTCAAAAATGTTCTCAGATCCACCATAACTGATGAGAGACTGAGCAATCTGGGTGTGCTTAGTATTGAGTCAAGGAGGTCAAAGGCTTTCAGTGATTCCCACAGCATGTTAATACTTTGGGGGGCCCCCAAAGTATAATGGCTCCCCCCAAAGTATAATTTGTGTGTTTTTTTTTTTTTTTTACTCAGTGAGCACTCATTTGCATTTGCATTGGTGGCAATGAGTGCTCAGTGAGTAAAAAAAACTTAAAAAACCATAAATTATACTTTGGGGGGAGCCATTATACTGGTAAACAGCCTCTATGGGCGCGAGTCCAGACCCACTTTTGGAATCAAATGATGACGTCAGTGGGATTATCTCCTTTATCAACTCCTAAGCATCGCCGGGACAACATCACTAGCCCCGCCCCTAAAAGGGTGTGAACTTGAGCCAATCAAGGACTACTACTACTAGGTCGTCCTTAGACGAGTTTGCCAACGGGTTCGCCAATCCTCACGGTCCTCCATACACCCGGCCAGCTCTGTGGAGCTTTCCACCCCCACATCCTTCCTCAGCACTTCCACGTATGTTGGCGTGGGGCGCCCTCTTGGTCGGTGCCCGTGTGTTGGCTCCCACCTGGTAAGATGTGTGTGTGAAAGAAGACCACAAAAAACAGCAGTGACTGCTCTCAGCTGTTTAACACTTAAAGACCTAGACACCATCACCAGTTGTAGGTTGTCTGAAGTGCAGTGTTACTATGAAAATTCACTAGAATGCAGGAATTGAGAAAAAAAATCTCAACATTTATCACGGGGGGGGGGGGCACGCACCCGCCCCAAGCACCCCCCAACCCCCCGCCCCGAGTCGTTCCCCCAAGGTATATTTCATTTCTGCGGGAATCACTGGCTTTGAATCTTGACTTATTTGTTGATCGGTTTGCCAAAAACCGCAGGATTATGTTGCTGTAATGGGACGTTTTGGGAAGGAAATTATCTGTGTGTTTTCCAGATATCACTGTTTTATGTTTATTAGAAATGTGACGGAATAGACTAAACTGATTAGTGCACGTGCAGAACAGGTGTGTTCAGTCTTCATGTTTGTTAAATAGCCTACTTGTCTGTGCTTATGGGAAATAATACATCTGAAAATCTATGTTTTCTATCTATATCCATGTATTTTATTTCATTTAAAGTCAACATTTAAGATTTGTAAACTTTTGCATTAAATCCTTTTCTGTGGATTTAAAAATGTATAAATGTAATGCTGAAGCTAACAGTATAAGATCTGTCTGAAATAAATAAGTGTACTGAAACAAATACCAATAACTGTATTGCATTGTTTTCTTATGCGCAATTACTTCGTACTGTCTAGTTCTCTTTTTCGTCCTGCATTTATTGTGCCCCCCTCAGAAAATAACTGACCCCCCAGTGGCCCCCCCACTCAAATTGGTCTAGAACCGCCCCTGCACACGAGACAGCTCCGTTTAGCTCCAACTGCTGGAGAAGCTGCAGTACATATGCAGGAGCCTGTACGTGGCGCTGTAACTTCCTCCACAAAAGCAGCGAAGAAGCATGGTTGTCATGGTTGCCCTTCTGTTTATTCTCCGCGGTGGGGGCCGAGGGAACCGGGCAGAGTTTTTCGCCAGTCAACGTGTATTAAAGTTTAAATCTTCCGACAAGTGCCGGTCAAAGGTCTTCTTTGTTATTTATTGAGCTTTAAAACAAATGAATAACGAATCTATATAATATAATAATAAAATACATGGAGCCTCTCTTTTTCCTCCCTCTCTTCGGACAGCGTCAGTGTCTGTTTCATGCAGCAGCTGATCCAGTAATGAGTGACCCGGCCGACAGTAAAAATAAACATATTTATAACTAGTTTAGGTAGTTTGAGAAGTGTCTCCGTCATGTTAGATTAGACTTCACTCGCGTTTATGTCCATATCGAGAGAAAGATAAATAATCTGAATTCAGTGGGCAGTTTACTTTGACGCGGGGGTGAGCAGCAGAGGTGGGGAGAGGCGGGGCTATTGCCTCATCATTATCAGAAAATGATCGTATAGGGCAGGGGTGCCCAACTAGTCGATCGCGATCGACCGGTCGATCGCGGGGAGATTCCCAGTCGATCGCCAGATGTGTCTAAAAATAGAACAACAATATTCTGTTTTATCGTTAACGTCCTATAACATAATCTTCCTTTGCTAGAATAATGCATTTGAACGCATCAAAGCTTTGTGATTGGCCGGCGTGACCCCATGTGTCGGGGCGTGGCTGGTGGGCAGTGGGCAGTGCACTATTTCGCTAACGTTGTCCGTGTCAACAGGAGTGACAGTCCGCACACACACAAGACCGCAATTATGGCAGAAGCAAAAAAGCCCAAAATATATAATTTTCACTCCGAGTGGGAGGATGTTTATTTTTGTATCTATTCCAATTCAAAGTCCATCTGTCTCATCTGCAATGTGAGCGTGGCTTTATCGAAGAAGGGTAATTTAGGAGCGGCATTTCAAAACAGTGCACAAACGCTACGAGACGGAATTCCCTCCTAATTCTGCCCTACGCTCCCAAAAGGGGAGGAGCCTGAAAGGACAGCTAAATGCACAGCAGTCCATTTTCACCAGGCCCAACAACAAGAGCAAGGCTGCTACCATAGCATCTTATCGTGTCAGTCACGTTCTTGAGAAACACATGAAGTCTTTCAAAGACGGCGAAGTTGTGAAAGAAGCATTCCTGGAGGCTGCGAAGCGCTTTTTGGAGACAGTAAAAATAACAGAAGCATTTCAACCGGTTTTTGATATAATAAAAACTCAAGTTAGATACCGTTATTAATCAGCTGTAAGCTGTTTGAACTTATTCATTATAATTATTGTACAAAATGGTATAAGAATTCAAACTTAAATTGATTATAGTCTATTATCAATTCAGGTTAAGAAACTAGTGTTGCTTGCATCCTATTTTAAAGGCATTTCTTTTTATGCTCTACTAAAATGCAACAAAAAAGGGTTTGATTCTATTAATTTTTTCTTTTTTATTGCACTGTGGCAGCAGATTCCTGTAGCTTCAGATCTGAGTTGTCTTATTGGTAAGCCTAATTTATACTTTTGTAGCAACACTATTTTTATATAATGGAAAAGAAAGGGTTCAGAGTCTTTTCTTTTTTCCTGTGTCATATGTGGCAGCACTTTTCAATGTTTCTTGAAAACATGACCCACTGTAGTGTGTGACGTGTGAATAAACTCTAACTCTGTATCAACAACACTGTTGTGTAACTTCATTTAAATACTTGTATGTGTGTAGATTAGAAAGAGGTAAGATAAAGGATCTGCAGTATTTTATGAGGTATTAATCGTACAAAGGTCAGTTTTATACAAGTAGAAGAGATATTTCCGCGTCGACGCGTCGCTACACACACGTGGGTCACCCAAAGCAACAAGCAGTTCGCAATCGCACTTCAAACACAATGGAGACTGAAACGGCTACCACCTCCTCCTCACAGGATTGCGCACGAAGCCCCCAAACGAAAACATCTCGCCCTAGGTCTTCAAAAGCATGGGAATATTTTTAAAGTTAGTCCAAAACGCAAAGATATTATATCTCACTGAGACTGCTGCATAGCCTAGCAGAAGCAGCAGCTAGCTGTAGTGGCTACCATTAGCAGCTAGCATTTGCTCTCCGATTTTTACATAAAATGGAATTATGGATTATAAATTCAATCATTTTTTTATACATAGACGTTAAAAACCTATGGATTAACCGATTCAGCCGCGTTTTTTCTCATTTTATTGCCATTGAACACGTCTTTTGATCAGATTAGGTGGTGAGACGATCTCCCGAGAAGCTCTGTGAAGGTACGTGTTGTGATGACTGTATTTGCTTCCCCTGTCGCGAGTCCGGATCACTCAGTGATGATACTATATACCTACATAATCTGTGGAGTCTCAGCTTTAATCGGATATATTGTATGTGCAGCTACGATAAGTAATAAGGGTACTTTTATCTTGAGTTCTGTGCCAATGTCCGTTAGCATTTTTCGCTCAGGGGTCATTTAGATGCTTCTTATGAGACTTGTGTTTTGTTTTGGTAAACATGGTTTGTATCGTCAGTTAGCTGAGATTATTTCCGTTAATCTGGTATAACACATTAATAGGTTCTTAAATATTAAGATCCCCTGAGACACAGTATCGTGAAAAAAAAAAATTTTACATTACGTTTTTTATGAATTGAACAACAGAAAAATAATCGTTAGATTAGTCGACTAATCGATCAAATAATCGCCCGATTAATCGTTTTCAAAATAATCGTTTCCCCCCAGCACTAGTATTTACCTGGTAGTAGGCTGTCAGTAATGGCTACGCCTCTCTATTTGGACTGGTAGATCTCGGCAGACTGGCAACTTTAAAAGTAGCTCTCGGTTCAAAAAAGGTTGGGCACCCCTGGTATAGGGCGTACACACGGAGCCGTTGGACCCCCCAGAGCGTTGCGTATGCCGTTCTATCCACCTTGGGACCCGTTATCGTTTCCGCAGTCGTTTAGTGACGTATTCGGTCGTCCTCGTGTGGCCGAACGGTCTATATGACACTAAACAGTAACGCAAACGACCGTTTTCGTTCTCGTGTGGCCGGGGCCTGAGAGGCTGATAACTACAGCTCAGTGAGGTAAAGGACTCTCTGAGGGTTTAGATAGTTCACTTTAGTCTAAGAAGTGGGTCTCAAACGGTTTGGTAATCATTTATGTAAGTATTTCCAAGGCACACCTTTATATGATCATTATAGTTGTAAAAAATAAGAGAATAACAGGTATGAAATAATTCCAACTCATACTATAGGACAGTAACACAAAAATACAGTTTAAAAGGGGAGTGATTTGTAAAATATGCATAAAGAAAAAGTAAATCTGTTTACAGTTCTGTTTCACATGGGTATTGATGAGAGATGTATCCATAGATTTAGTCCCTAATGTTGCTCTCAAAGTACAGCAGATGCATTTAACTTCAACATTTAAAAAAAAATCTTCACGGGGGAGCCCCCTAGAGGAGGTGAGGTCCACCACCTGCCCACACCCCCTGTCAAATTGTCCCACCCACATTGAGGATGCTTCCTACGCCCATGCATTTAAATAGTCATACCTTTGCCATTTTTATCATTTTCTTGGCGATCTCAATGTCTCCCTGGTGGTTTTGTCCAATCTCAGCAATGATGAAGCAAGGGTTACTTCCTCCGATCATTCTACCGGGACACAGCTCGAACTTTAAAGGCATTTTGACCACAAAGAGGTAAAAACTAAACAAGTGAAAGTAGCGTAGTAGTCTAGTGGAGAGCAGGATGAGAAGTAGGCGGTTGCTGCCTGGGACCTGAGCTATTAAAGCGCTGCACCACCCAGATGTGGCTACCCCCAGCTGAATCCTGGCCACCCTATTGGCCTCCCCAAACACCCTCACCACGGGGGCCCAAACTATTTTAGAACATTAAAAAAAAATGATTGAGTAACCTTTCATCATTCATCAAGAATTAACATTAATAGAACGTTATATTGATAATGTACTCCCTAAACTTACAATTCATTTAACTTATTTTCTTCCAAAAGTTAATTATCCAAAGCCTCTAGTTTGTACACCCCCTTCTATTTACATGTAATGGTTTGGTCCCGCTTCCAGCACTTTCTAGCAGAGAGTGAGAGCATGTGAGGAGCAGGGATGCTAGTACTTATGTGTGTAGTATTATACCATGTCTCAACGACTAACAAAGTCAGGCTTTCAAAAGAGAAAATAAATGAGAGAAAGACAAGAGAGAGGGACTAAAGGGCGACAGTATGTCACCCAGTTTTTCAAAAGAAAAGGTGGGTGTGGTCCATGAGTGGTGGAAATTAGTCTGTTAGCTAAGCGTAGTCCATTTTAAATAATAATTGTTATGTTTTTTTTTTACTAAGCTGACATTAAGTACTGTTAATATCTATAAAGAAAATGCAGAGGTTTTTAATTGCACTGCTCTTTTAGCTGACATTTAATAAATGCAGGTACATTTTTAGCAGCTATTCATACTAAATCAGTGGTCCCTCCCCCTGGTGCCAGGACCAACAGATCCATCTCTAGGCTCAGCAGCCCTGTCCCCCCATAATGCTGAACCTGAACCAGCTTGTCTCCCAACTGAAGGATGTGAGCAGCATTGTGTTGAATGTCACTTAACATATCTGGAGGGAGACTGGAATACAACATATACACTGAACAAAAATATAAACGCAACACTTTTGTTTGTGCCTTAGAATGGCCACAATAAAAGGCCACTCTGAAACGTGCATTTTTGCTTTATTGGGGGGGTCTGGGGGGGTTCGAAAACCAGTCAGTCAGTTCATTTATATCTTATTTTACCAGTTAACATTTATTTATTTATCCTTATTTTTTAATCTCTCCTGTTTTAAAGGATATTTTTGGTTTACTGTCCTATAGTATACATTGGAATTATTTCAACCCTGTTTTATTTATCCTAATAATTATAAAGGTGTGCCTTGGAAATATTTGTTTACCGAAATGGTGATAAAACCGTTTGAGACACACTGAGATAACTTAGACTAAAGTGAACTATCTAAACACTCAAGAGTCCTTTACCTCACTGAGCCTCTCAGGGCAAATGGAAAATGTAACCGGGATGAAAAGGGTGTTATCTTTACTTAATTATGAATGTGAACAGTTGTATCAACAGCTTTTACAATGTGCTGCTGACTGCTGGAAAGTGGTTTTACTTTAATGTATTTGTTTCGTCCATTGTGTTTACCTGCTAATGCAGGTGGGGCCTACCAGTTATACAAGAGGTAGATAATAGCTGTACTCATTTTTCAATGAGCCACATGCCATGATGCACCAACATAATTGTATTATTTATACTGACATTAAGAAGTTGAATCAACTCATTACAGGGTGAGAGTGTGAAATCCTTGATGTGGTTTTGAACATGATATGACATTTAATCAAGGCAGCATTTAGCATAGCATCTATCGGTAGAATTCTCCTGCATGAGCAGGCATAAGATCCCCCCCTCTTTTCTTTTTCGAATTGTTTTAAATTTAAATCTACGGACCCAGAATCAGCACTTCTCTAATAGGGCTGAAATAGAGGGGTATGAGGCATGGCTAGAATGGGTGATCTGTTTGGTATTTTGAGCAAAACACTTCAGAGACATGTTTTTTTATATATCTGAGACCTATAATATATGCCTACAAATAGTATAATAGGAGACCTTTAATATCTCTTTTGTGATGGTGTGTGTAGGTCCTGGAGCAGATTGGGGCCCAGGAGAGGAACATTGTGTTGCTGCAGCAAGCCATCCACAACAAAGAGGTTCCACTGAGAGTAGCCCAGTCCAGACTTCACCTCCGCTCCCTCAGACCCTCTGTGGAGCTCTGTAGAATCAGAATACTGTATTAGTCCCACAGAGGGGAAATGTACATTGTTACAGCAGAAAAAGAGCCAAAGACAGCTTAATGTTACGTAGAAGCAAGCAAGTATTAAAGTAAAAAAAAAGTTATAATATAATCAAATAAAAAGTTACACAATTTACAAAATACACATCTTGTAGCAGTTCTAAGGATTTAGCAGCCAGGTATATATTGCAGTTATTAAAGGCATATACATATATTGCACATATAGCACATATTTGGTTGGTATTTAACAGCAAGGGTTGTTCTAGCACGCTATTGGTTAAAATGAGGAACTGCTGACACTGCGGGTGTGATACCCACATTATATTTTGTACTTTGCTGTATGTGAGAAACAAACAGTTCACACTAATTTATTGAGAGAAATCTAAGCAATTAAGTGTTAAACCCCCATATATCCCCACATTGTAATGATCCTTTGTTTCATAACCACATTTCAACAATCGACACATATCTACGGTAGGCCCAACAAACTTCCATTAGGAGAAAAGCGTGTCGTGGATATTTTAACCTCGTCAATACTGTAAAGATGTACAATGAGAGTAATCAATAATAAACTGGTGAAAGCAAACAGAGTTGTCTTAGTAGTTCTTTATACAAGCTTGTAGGTGCGGTCATGCAAAGTACAGAGTCGTTTGCAGGAGTAGACACAATAGGCAAATCAAGAGATAACAGAGATAACAAGATAACAAGAGATGGCACTTCCTCCTGACTGTTATTTTACAATGCTCTCATAGGGAACAAGAACCTCATTGTTCAAGTACTGTTAAGATCTCTGTAATGATTGCGGAAAAAGGTAGGACCCAAATGCAGACTACAAAAAGGGAAAAGTTCTATAAACAAAAGCAAGCTTTATTTAAAAGCTGAAAAACAAAAACTTGGCATGAATCAAAAACATAGATAGTACAAGGTAGCAAAAAAAACACAACATTGACCGTGACCAACATGGAGGGAGACAGGAGAAACAAACAATGAACCGACAAGAAAACACAGGAAAAGACAAGACTAAATACAGAGAGGGGTAATCACGGGACAAGAAACACCTGGGCAGGGGAGGTAGAAACACAAGGGCAACAGGTGAACACAATTAGACAATCAAACACAGGAGGAAAAACACAGGAAGGCAGACAAGAGACCGGGGCTGAAGTCGAATAGTCCATTTAGCTTAGGAACCTTCCTAACGGAGTGAAATGATCCGGAAGTCCCTCAGTGGCAGCCATGATAAGTGCTGTTCGAAATCTCTAGATGATAGGAAAGGAGGTTTCAAACTTCCTTTATAACCTCCTTTAGCTTAGGAACCACTGGACCTCCCTTAAGGCCCTGTCACACTGTCCCGAAATTGACACCCGATGGACACACGATAAAGGAAATGTTCAAATTCGGCTGTGATCAACAACAACATCGGGCCATTCGTGAGGGCATCTTAAGCCATCGTATGACCGCCGGTGGAGTTTCTCAGGCTCCGGCAGCAATTTAGTGAGCGGCAACTTCGTAAGGCACTCGTGAGGACATCTTGTCAAATCGTGTCATCTTCGTGTTATCATCGGTGCCATCGGGCATTCGCCCTCACTCTGATCGGGGCGAATGCCCGATGGCACCGATGATAACACGATGCCCTCACGATGGCCTTACGAAGGGCACAATTGACACACGAATTCAACACGAAAATGAACCTTCGCAAGGTCCTTCGGCAATTTTTTGGCATGCCAAAGATTTTGCCACCGCTCACGAAGTTGCTGCCGGAGCCTGAGAAACTCCACCGGCGGTCATACGATGGCTTAAGATGCCCTCACGAATGGCCCGATGTTGCTACGATCACAGCCGAATTTGAACATTTCCTTTATCGTGTGTCCATCGGGTTGTTATATTGCACAACAAAATAATGTAAATATATTATGTAAATAACCCAATTTGTGTTCTGTGAAACTAAAAAGGATATAATATATTATTTTGAAGGACAGTTGACAGGAAGTTGTTGTTGTTATGGAAACAACATTACGGAGAAAACGTAATATTTTCTACATATAACGACGGATAAAGTAAAGAACAAAGTCTGAAGATATCAGTACAGTATCATAGTACTGTAACATAATTGTTTTTGGTACTTTCATTGCAGTTGTATGTCTTAAATGTAATGTAAATGTTGCCTTCGTGTGTGGTTCGGGGCCATCATCATGCAAAATTCACAATTCCATATTCGTGTGTCCATCGGGTGTCAATTTCGGGACAGTGTGACAGGGCCTTTAATGAAAGAAGAGGAGAAAATGCTGCTCCACAATGCCTTGCGGCCGCAGCATTTGCCGTCACACAACAGTCGGCCGTTCACGGAAACAACCGATTATGACCGAGAAATTATATCATGAAAGTTACGGTGCTTATTAACCTGTTAAGCCCCGAGCCTGTTTTTCAGGTCTCAGGCTCGAAAATGACATTCCCAGAACAAATGACCATATCTTCCCTTCTAAAAGGGTTAAATTCCATCCATCCATCTTCTTCCGCTTATCCGTGGTCGGGTCGCGGGGGTAGCAGTTCCAGCAGAGAGCCCCAAACTTTCTTTTCCCTGGCGACATCAACCAGCTCTGACTGGGGGATCCCAAGGCGCTCCCAGGCCAGCGAAGATATATAATCCCTCCACCTGGTCCTAGGTCTACCCCTTGGTCTCTTCCCAGCTGGACGTGCCTGGAACACCTCCCTAGGGAGGCGCCCAGGTGGCATCCTAACTAGGTGCCCGAACCACCTCAACTGGCTCCTTTCGACGCGAAGGAGGAGCGGCTCAACTCCGAGTCCCTCCCTGATGACCGAACTTCTCACCTTATCCCTAAGGGAGACACCAGCCACCCTGCGGAGAAAACCCATCTCGGCCGCTTGTATCCGCGATCTCGTTCTTTCGGTCATGACCCATCCTTCATGACCATAGGTGAGGGTAGGAACGAAAATGGCCCGGTAGACAGAGAGCTTTGCCTTCTGGCTCAGCTCCCTTTTCGTCACAACGGTGCGGTAAAGCGACTGCAGTACCGCTCCCGCTGCTCCGATTCTCCGGCCCATCTCACGCTCCATTGTTCCCTCACTCGAGAACAAGACCCCGAGATACTTGAACTCCTTCACTTGGGGTAAGGACTCATTCCCTACTTGAAGTGGACAGTCCATCGGTAAATTAATAATCATTTTTCTCAAAGCAAGGTTACACCTGTGAGTTGGATGTAGAAGTGTCAGAATCAATATAGATGTTTTTATTTTAAAGTAAATTCAGATTGAACACAGTAAAAAAATGTAAATTATTGTGTCCGTCCAAAAAAATTACTTATAGTGAAAACCACCCTTGAATGATGGGATGGTAGACTAAAAACTTTAGGAATCCAAACTACAACATATAATAAGTACCCTGTATCAAGATTGATGCAAAACAAGTGACATTTGACATTTTTAGAGAGATTTAGCACAAAAAAACACTTCTGGGGTCATTTGTGTGGATTTGACCTATCTCTGGCCCCCCTTGCTCGATTTTGCTGATTGACATCTCTTTCTAACCATCAGAGACAATGGAATCGAGGGGAACTCCCACATACTCCTTATTTGGTAATGGTAATTTTTTATATGGAAGACCCTCTTTAGTTTTTCACCTGCAGGGCCCAGAGTGAAATGCTTTGGTGAGCATAAACTAGAGGGGAACAGGCAACACCAGTGTGATTTTGGTGACACTGTGACTATCCTGGCCAAAATTACAGGGGGCGCTTCAAAATCCGGCAGCTCTAACAACTGCACTGCCGGATATGGAAGCCCCTCTTTATTTTTTCACCTGCAGGGCCCAGAGTGAAATGCTTTGGTGAGCATAAACTAGAGGGGAACAGCAAGCACCAGTGTGATTTTGGTGAGTCTGTGACTATCCTGGAGAAAGATATAGGGGGGGGTTCCAAATCCGGCAGCACCAACACCTGATCTGCCGGATTTTGAAGCCCCTCTTTAGTTTTTCACCTGCAGGGCCCAGAGTGAAATGCTTTGGTGAGCATAAACTAGAGGGGAACAGCAAGCACCAGTGTGATTTTGGTGACATTGTGACTATCCTGGACACAATTACAGGGGGCACTTCAAAATCTGGCAGCTCTAGCATATATAAGATATAGGGGGGGTTCCAAATCCGGCAGGAGAAATACCTGCTCTGAACATGTTATGTAGAGAACAGTGCAGATCTTCCCTATTGACACCAATAATACACTTTATTTTAGGGCACCTTTCAAAGCATTCAATGTCACCTTAAAATACAATTAAAAAAAAATATGAGTGGCATTACAATACAAACATGTGTTGAGTAGGGATATATAACAATGATATTCAAAGGAGCAATTAAAGCGAGTGAAGCCAGTTTGAACACATTATCTTTTAGGCTTGCTTGAAAATAACACAGTGTCTGACATATGTTATATCATTACTGTCATATCATTGCTTACTATTCGTGGTTATCAGACACTTAAACAACAGAGAAGGTTTTAAGAAATAGGACTATACTGACAAATGACATATTATCCTGTCATTGTCTGTTCTGTAGGAAGGAGGAACATAGCAGAGTGGGACTGCACTCAAAAACGGAAGTTTGTTCCAATACTAAGATTGTGACTATCTGAAAAGTGTCCTTAAAACGAGCCTCCTCGCAATTGTATGCACATTATTTATTCAGCCGTTTGCTGTTTAATCTGATGGGAAATATATCATTCAAAAGAGAGAGAAAATCTTTTTTAACTAGACGAACGCTCAATACAGGCGATGACGTCACGTTTGCGCGTCCCCGCGAACAGGGCTTCAATCTACGGAAAGGGTTCAATCTACGGCACAACACCGGGAACTCTTTTGGCCATTTCCAGTCCCTGATAGAGAGGTGGTACCTTATTATACATCCATGGGTGGTACGAACCTGGTGATAAAAGAGTGCCAATTTCTATTCTATTTCTATTGGCTGGGCGAATTGCAAACCACGCCCCGTTAGACTCTGAATTTTTTTTGTTAGGCAGCCATTTTTTTCCTCGCTACAAAACCACATCCACACCTGAGCGAGTAGTTTTGTTGTACTTTAAAGCAGTTATGACCACACGTACTACAACACCGGAGCGGTGGAATGATGAGGAAGTGTCGGCGCTTCTGGCAATTTACTCTGAGGACGGGATGCAACAGCTTCTACAGAAAGCAGTTCCCAACTCCAAATGTTTTGAGCGATGTTCGCAAAAGCTACTTGAGCTGGGAATCGTGCACAGTGCACACGGATGCCGGGTAAAAATAAAGAAACTCAGGCAGGACTATAAAAAAATTAAAGACCACAATAATAAGAGTGGTAACAATTTTCTATTGTTATTATATATATATATTGCCACTGTTTTTTAATACTGACACCTAACTTGCACTAAGGTGTGTCTGCTGCTATATATATATTGCCACTGTTACATTGTTTTGAAACTACTTACACTTTATTTTACATTTCACACTTTTATTTAACTTCAATTTACATGCATACGACACACCTGGAACAGCGTGATGCCGTTATTGTTATGTCTTGACTGTGCAATAAAACAAACAAACTGGCGTAGCTTTATTTATTGTGTCCCACCCCCAAATTTGCAGAATAGAAGAATGTGAGAGCAGACAGGTGTAGGTGGTTGAATTTATCTACAATGTTGCAACCTTGTGCAGCAATGGCAGGGGCAGAAACACAAGTCTTACACACATAAACACAAGTAATTTATCATGTCATTTGTTTTAGATAAATAAGGGGAAAACACCAAACAAGGGTTAATGTCCTTTTCCAAAATCAGCCTGAGGGGGTAATATATAATAAATACATAAAGATAAAGTCCATTGTTATAATGGGGTATTTTATTTGTAAATTACCCTTATGAACTCCATCATGTCTGAGGTCGTAAAGTAAACAAACGCCTCATACAGCGGGTGGGCTTTATACCCCCTCCCCCGTGTAGTTCTTCTTCTCTCGTTTTTTTTTGTACTCGCCGTGAAGTGGTTTTGCGGCCTGCCAGTAAACCCAGAGAAGAAGAAGACGAAGTGACGTCAGCGTAATCTTGCCTCAGGGAAAGTACTGCGGTGTGAATGCGATTGGCACTAGCCCCCTGGCGGATTCAGTGCCGTGGTACTTTAGTGCCGGTGTTGTGTCACATTATGCCTCCCCGTCATGAAATGCCCCCCTTGTCACGGGAACGCGCATTTCTAAATGACACGTTTACACCTCTAAATGACACGTTAACACCATAGGTTTACACCTTAAAGCGATGTTTAAAACGAAAAGTAAACGTTCAGGGTTTTTATTAATGGTAATTTTCAGACTGAGTTGTTTAGTGGTAGCTCATAGTCTTGATTCTTCTGGTTTAACTTTTCGCTCCGTATTTGAGGTGTCGAAATTCGTTTGTCACTTCCTTTTCAGTTTGTTTTTTTAAATGTTTTTTTTTTATCATTATTGTTACGTCCTGTCTGTATAAACGTGCTTTAAAATGTAGGCCTATTGTTTAATTTTACATAGTTGTCATCTAATAATCAAAATATGTTTACAAATGTTAGACATTTAGACGTTTGTCAGCATATATGCTATGCGTACAAAATAAAAGTGTGACATTCATGAAACTTGCTCCATTTATTGGTACCAGTCCTAGAACCATACCCTGAAAAATGCTTGAGGGTGGGATTCATAGAAACCTCTTTTGGTGGGGCGGGGGGCATTTTATGACAGGCCTGGCCATCACAATATGCCCCCCCTTGCTATCTTACAACATAAAAGTGTCACATTCATGAAACTTGCTCCATTTATTGGTACCAGTCCTAGAACCATACCCTGAAAAATGCTTGAGGGTGGGATTCATAGAAACCTCTTTTGGGGGTGGGGGCATTTTATGACAGGCCTGGCCATCACAATATTCCCCCCCTTGCTATCTTACAAAATAAAAGTGTCACATTCATGAAACTTGCTCCATTTATTGGTACCAGTCCTAGAACCATACCCTGAAAAATGCTTGAGGGTGGGATTCATAGAAACCTCTTTTGGTGGGGGGGGGGGGCATTTTATGACAGGCCTGGCCATCACAATATGCCCCCCCTTGCTATCTTACAACATAAAAGTGTGACATTCATGAAACTTGCTCCATTTATTGGTACCAGTCCTAGAACCATACCCTGAAAAATGCTTGACGGTGGGATTCATAGAAACCTCTTTTGGGGTGGGGTGCATTTTATGACAGGCCAAACAATAGTTGCATTGGTTGAAATGACAGTGGACAGTTAATGATGGTTCCTTCGGGGCATTATGTGCATCCAGGGCACAAGTACGGTTTATCCACTGGAGGCCTTTGTACACATTGGTGGTGGTACCACCGCTGACAAATGTCACAGCAAATCTGAGAAAACAATAAATACTTGTTATGTAAGGTATGCATTATGGGATTTTGTTATGATAATAGAATATCTCTAATGTATTTCCCACTAACATTCTAACCATTCCTTCAATTATCGAAATCTTTCAAAAACATAAATGTTGTGTTATGAGAAAGAAATACATTTTCAACAAAAATGTATGGAAAAACAAGCAAAACATTAATCCTTTATCAGTTAATGCTGAAGATGCCAAATATAGTAGCAATTACCAACGCAAATGTTATGTTGATAAAGTCTGGAAACATATTTCTGCTAATTTTCTTTATTTGTAATGTGCAATAGGAAATTACCCAATGTTCTTCATCCTGCTCCTCCATCCCGCAGTAAAAGCAAAGCCTGCTTAGATCATCTGTTGAGACAAAACGTAATCAATATCTTCAGATAAACCACATTGCAGATTTGGGGTCAAGGTGACCCATTCCAATTTTTGACTAAAAGGTCAATTATATAAGGACACATTTGTTGTGGTCTTTTATTATTTTGTGTGAAGAAAAGGCAAAACACACACAAACACATAGATTTTCTAAATGATTAAATCTGAGCACAGAGGAGCCATCTGCTCCTTCTTTCACTCTCTCCTTACCCTCTTTAGAATGGGAACCTGCACAATGTCATTACAAAACATCCAAAAACTTCTTTCGCACTGTACGCATCAATTTAAGTTTGGTTCTCATGGTTATTTTGTTGTTCATCACATGTATTAGCTTTACAGCTTTGATTATAATAAGTTCAAGGTAAAAATTAACTGAGGATATCAGTTAAAAGTAATACACACCAATGAGCACATTGAAAGGAGGAAGATGGGGAAATCTCACATCTTAAATAAACCGCAGAATTGAAAGGGTGTGTTAGAGTGTGATGTGTGTAGCCTATATGAAATTGCAGTTGAAGATGCCTGCCTGCGATGCTTCATATGTTATCTGTTTGGAGTTGAGATACACAATATACTGTATGTAGTGACTATTTACCCTAATCTATACTTAAGCCACTGTGTTGCTTTTAAAACCCTGATAATGTCCCTGGTCAAGATTAACCCAACAGTACCAATGGTCCAAGCAGTGATACAATACAACAATTTGCATGGCACATTATTAATATACTAGGTTATTGATGCATACTTATGAGATACAATTAATAAAAGTAACTACATGAAGTCATTGACAATGTTGAGAAAAGGTAACAAACCAGATTCTCTGAGGAGAGAAGTAGCAATGTCCAACCTCAGCTCGTGCACTGCCTTCTGTGAGGTTTCAAACTCAATTGCCTCCCCCAGTAAAATGTTCTCTGCAAACTGAAGAGAACCTTGATTAGTATATGGACTGCATGGTGTATGATTTTACCCTCAAATGGAATACAGACAAATGACCCAACAGATTTAAAGAATGACATGTTGTATATGTGTAGTTTGACACAATTCAATACATCTTTGATCAAGATCTATAAAAGCAAGTCAAGATATTCAGTCTAATTGCTACTGAATTTGAGTTTGAGAGTAATGTTTGGCTAAATGCATTTCACACTCACTTTTAAGGCCAGGACACCACAGGATGTGCTGTCTTGTTGGCGATTATGGGGGAGGGTGCTGCATGTCCACCCTGACACCTTGCAGCCTTTCATCCACATAAAGGCTCTACAGTATGTAGATAGTACATGTGTCAAGATGCAGCACATCATTGTCAAAATACTCATAAAACACCGGAACTAGTACACTGTATCAAATGTACCTTGTAGACTGCAGGCACACCTTCGTTTTGCCTTTCCCTTCTCCAAGTGGATCCAAAAAGAGGGTTTTCTTCTCATGGGGGCACATTACCTTTTATTATTCACATGGAAACACAACATGCATTAGGCAGGAACCATACATTACGCAGGTACGATGTAGGGTATTGTTTAGATTTGATCAATAATAAGTGACAGCATGTATGTGTGGCCCGGTTATCTTGCAAATCACTAATTATATATGGTGTATACAGCACTATAGATACAGATTGGAGCTTAAAATACGCTCCTATTCTCACCACCAACATCCAGTGATGGTTCTCGTTCACAATTCCCACGATGACTGTGTGTGCCATTGGATCAACCTGAGAGTAGTTGCAAAAGTATTACATTCCTGTTGAAAAATGCACATTTGCAACATTTACAAAAGCAAAGTCATTCCAATCATGTACATACCCGGATTCTTCCAAATTTGTGTTTCCAGATGGCGGTCATAGCGTAGCTGTCAATAACAGCTGCTTGACCGTCATTGCGCTGGTTGATTTTTCTGGGTATGGTTCTAGGACTGGTACCAATAAATGGAGCAAGTTTCATGAATGTCACACTTTTATTTTGTAAGATAGCAAGGGGGGGCATATTGTGCCCAACTTTTGACGCCTCTGCAGAAGCGTCAGCCAATCGAATCATATGCCAGTACAAGCTCTAGCCAATCAAACCGCTGCTTGTGTGTCAGGGGCGGGAGATTCATGTGATTGGTTGTTGGTCGAGTGTCAGACACGCCCATCGGCAAGCGTCAACGCACGCCGCTGTGTGGAGGGGCCGTCAAGGCTGCGGGCGTCTTTGTCCCGCGAGATTTCAACGTCTCATGTGGGCGAGCCTCCAGAGCAAGTCGGACAAAATGACTAACCATGATGCAACGCACTAGCAAGACGTTGATCGCAACTGCGCAGGTCTGCGCAGGTCTCGCTTGTCTCAAACAAGCCTATTTACTGACACAAACATTTGTATCATCTGTTGTAGACCCAAATAAATAAAAATCAAATAAGAACTCATTCTCAAAAAAGATAAACGCCATTCTTAAAATGTATAAACGAATATTAGTTGGATTAATATTGATTAGAGTGCACAATAGAAATACAATAATTGAGAGAAGAAAAAGAGATATGTTATCCATCAAAACCCAGTTAGATTAACATTCATTGGATTGCACACTTTGTTTGTTTGGATATGTAGCAAATTAACATTTTAATAGCACTTAATGACTGACTGAATGGAAATCACAATAAATGAAAATGTAAAACGAATAAAGCGATCATGAAAATGTTTCCAAAAAATGAATAAAATGATTTTTGACCACTTTGTTGTTCAGATATATCACATATTTATAACTAAATGAAACATTAATTGAAACAAAACACGGTATAAACTGAGGAGTGACTCCCGTGAGGTTCATGTATTTTCTTCACTCCGCTGGGAAACTGCTCTCATGTCAAGAAGCATCAGATCAGTGCATGCACTGCCTCGTCCAATCAGTGAGCGATACACAGTAAGGGGGCGGGGCGAGTGTCTGAGGATTTCATCGAAGGATGGTCTGGTGGTTCCTCGATTATAGCTCCTCCATTATCGCTCCTCCATTATCGCTCCTCGCTCCTCTGGCAAAAATAAGGCCATTGGGACGCTACTCAAGATGGCGCAGGCAAATCAACTTCCGGTGAGACCGAGACCGAGGAGCGAGGAAATGAAAAATAAGAGAAGTGAAATGCAGCCACAGTCTCTTCTCCTAAATCCTTTTGAATTCTCCTATCCACTATTCCTTAACCCCGGGACGTTTCACTCAGAGGTCAAGGAATAGACGATAGGGTTAGACGTTAGGAGCTGATTTTTGGATTATCCGACCGCAACCAGGGAGAACAGAATCCATAACAAGACATACAAAACTAAAAACGTGACAAAACATCAAGATTGTGACAAGTACGACCTTGGCAGGAAGCTACCGTGGGATACAACAGGTTGAGGGATACAAACAGTTTTCCTCAGTATAATATCATCATTTGGTTTTACCATATAAAGTAATATAAGAAATTGCCACTACAAGCGCTACCTGTACCACGATGCAGATCAAAAATAAAAAGTGCAAATAAAACGTGCAAATGAAGAAACACATTCATGTAAGTGTTTTGGGCCGTTGAAGCGTGTTTGCACGGGTCAGCCACTTTACATAGCACTGTCAAACATATCAAAAGTGTGTGTGTGTGTGTGTGTGTGTGTGTGTGTGTGGTGTGTGTGTGTGTGTGTGTGTGTGTGTGTGTGTGTGTGTGTGTGTGTGTGTGTGTGTGTGTGTGTGTGTGTGTGTGTGTGTGTGTGTGTGTGTGTGTGTGTGTGTGTGTGTGTGTGTGTTCCTTACTTATGACCCAACAGTGAGACAATGACCCTATTTCAAATGAAACAGGAACATGAAACAAATGCTTGGAACTCAGTCGGGGTGTTAAGTGCCACTTCTGCTGTGATGGTTTGAAAATATATGTGTGAGGAGTGTGCTATTTGTGTGCCTTTTTTTAGGAAGTGCACTGTATTCTGTATTTTTTTCATATGTTATACTGACTAACACTTTTAAAGTTGTTATTGTAACTTCCTGATAGTGGCATTTTCCCTGGTCATAATTTATCAATTCAAAGTGAAGGGTGTACATTACATACAGACCATGTTCAAACACACACAGTCCTATACACATAACTGTGACTGAATCTGGTGTGTTGTATGAATGCGTGTTCATGCAGGAAATGAAGTCAGCATGTGCTGAATTATAACAAAGATTTGATGGGAGTGTAATCTGGATTCTGTAGAAAACAAAACTTAAACCAAATGTCAGTAGTGGCTTCAATAATCCTTACACTCCTAGAGACAAAAACATGGCGCACAATGAAGCCTTCTGCTTGTTCTGGTATTCATCAAAAGGTCTTATAACCTGGAAATGGTGAATGTGTTTAGAAATGTATATTGAGTAATGTGTGTGTATTTTTTATTACATTACTTTTATTTATGTCATTATTACAAACTCTATTATATTTATTATCACCTGTGAAGAGGATGTAAGTTCACAGGTTCAGCAAGAATAAAATACATTACAAAGAAGTACAGAGAACAGCAGCAAGCTACAACTACTCTGTACACTAATTAGAGTTTGAGTGGATCCTAGATATTTGTATTATTCATGACCCATTACTATATAACCTACTATGTATGTAAGACTTAAATAGTTACTAGGGTTGCCATTTAACTTTGTCACCTGAGCCAAAGCTGCTCCTGCCAAGATGAGTAACCAGGCAACACCAAACAAACACACAGCTTGGTCTGCCTAAGGACTTGAGTGGGGACACATAACTGATACTGCTTTTATAATAACATCGGCTTAATTCACCTGATCTGTTCACGTATTTTTTGTAGGCCTAACTGTAATTTAATTGGCAAAGAATGAGCTCCGAGGTCTTTGTGTCAAGGCCCCACTATGACAGCAGAGCTGTGGCCCAGGGGGTCCAGGAGAGAGACCTCTCTGTAAAGCCGGATGTCCCGCAGCCGTCCTCGGGCTCAGCCACAGCCGGTTACCGCTCCGCTAAATACGGCCCTGCTGAATGGTTCTCCAACTACCACAGCATCCTCCAGCAGGCCGGCACCGAGAGCCACGCAGCCCGGAGCCTCCAAAGAGAGTCCAAAGCTCTGCACCAGGACACCGAGGCAGGCACTTTCAAGACCCAGGGTGAGGGGACGCGTCTCCTGGGGGAGAGACTGCATGAGATCCACAGCTGGAAGTCTGAGCTGCAGCGGCACATCGAGCAGCTGCAGGCCGACACAGAGTCACTGCTGGCGCTGAAGACGAGGCTGGAGAATGCGCTGGACGCCTCCGAGACTCCGTATGCCATCTCCACCGATAATCTGAGCTGCAGGGCCCGGAGACTGGGACCAGACCTGGTGCGAGACTCCGTGGAAGAGGAGCTGGTGAAGGTGATCATTGGCTTTACGTTGATGTACTGCTGTATAAACTGTATAACACTGACACAGGACCAACCCGGTATCACGGCAAGACGTGAACATGTGACGATTTACCATGCTGGGAGACGTGAACATGTCACGGTTTCGTCCCCTTCAAACGTGACAGCTACACGGTATTGTTAACCCATGTTAACCAGTGGAGAAATAACCGGAAATACCAAGCAAATGCTACCCCGACGTAATGATTTATTTTTTAATAATCACACTCGATTACAGCGATTTTCTTGTTGCCCCAGCTGGTCGACACCCCTTTTAGTATAAACAAAGGCTACATTAATGTATTAAATCGATGTTAATCCATGCGTGTGGATGTGGAATTAACGGACGTGACGTTGTGCGATTGAGTTGCCAAGCAACAGCTTCGGTTCATGTTAATTTACAAACTATTCAACTACAACCGTAGTTATATTTAAAAACATGTTAGAAGGCCTCACGAAATACTAATGCACATTAAAATGTAAATGTGAAGGAATGTGTGTATAACAAAATACATCGGTCATTAAACGAAACCGGAAACAGACGTAGGCAAGATCCTCAGCTCGATGATTGGATGGTTATCCGCAATGCATGCTGGGATTTGGTGTTTATGTGATGTGAAATCTGAAAACGTTTTTTAAAAATACAATAATACTTTATTCCGAGTGTGCTTGCTTTTCTCTTTGAAAGTCATCACATAACGGCATTGTAATACACGGTTCGGCTGCATTAAATATTACATATCTGCCGTAATTCTCTATTTATAGAGCCCTGTTGAGAAGACTTCTAGACAAACAGGAGAACTGCCGCCAAAACTGAACGTGACGTGGATCATAAATATATCAGTAATTAAACAACATCTTACATTTATTTTTCACACAATACGTCTCCTTGCAGTATCAACACTAATTCGGCTGACTTTTATATTTGATCCAATTGGTAGATAGGCTGTATTTACACCATAACCGTGCAGAGCTGATAGAAAGGGACACCTGGTGGTCAAAGCACGTTATTGAATTGTATTATTTTATTATTAGATATTAAAAGGAGGATGTGCAAAACAGACAAACTAATAAGGCTTAATTTAAACATTAAAGAGTACTTTAGGTTAAGGTCTTATTTTGAATAAGAAAAAAGCTTTAAGAAGAATATGGAGGGATGAAACCCTCTTGAAACCGCAGGTCCTTCCTTCCTGCAGCGGTCAGACTTTACAACCAGCACTGCCCCTTGTAGACCCTCCTACACACACCACAACACAGACTATAACACCCCTTGCTGCTAAATACAAACCAACTTTGTGCTATATATGCAATATATATATGCCATTAATAACTGTGTAATTTATACCTGGCCACTAAATCAATATATATGCCGTTTTGTTTTTGATCTGTATTTTTGAAAATTATGTAACTTTTTATCTTTTTTTTAGCATAGGCTATTGTTTATTATATTATAACTTAGTACTTTTTTAGCATATTGTTTATTTTAGTCTAACTTAGTACTTTTTTAACGCATGTAAGATATGCAACACTAAGCTGTCTGTGGCTCTTTCCTGCTGTAACGCTGCACATTTCCCCTCTGTGGAACTAATAAGGGTATTCTGATTCTTTAATGGTCACACATGCAGAGCACACAGCACACACAGTGACATTTGTATCTACAGATAAATATTAAGCCTGACAAAGTACTTAACGTCTAATATATTGCTTTCCTGCAATGTTAACTATATTTAAGCACTTATTTGTTTATTATTTGTTTATTATTAAACTGATATTATACATATGTATTATACTCTTATAAGATGTATGTAGATAGTATAAGAAATGTGCAGAATGACAGTTTAATGGTGGAGTATACACACATATTGATAGATGTCTTGTAATGCACTGTTGAGGAACCTGCGACCCAAGTTTTTCATTCATTGCATAACTACACAGTAGTTGTGTATAATATGATATGTCAATAAACCCTTAGCTTATAAAAATCTTGAAAGGGATGTTCAAACTAGTCATTATATACAGTCTTTAATGAACTATTAGTAGAGAATAACGAGTAATGAATATACTTTATAGGGATCCTATTAATATCTAATAATACAATTCAATAACGTGCTTTGACCACCAGGTGTCCCTTTCTATCAGCTCTGCACGGTTATGGTTTAAATACAGCCTATCTACCAATTGGATCAAATATAAAAGTCAGCCGAATTAGTGTTGATACTGCAAGGAGACGCATTGTGTGAAAAGAAATGTAAGATGTTGTATAATTGCTTATATATTTATGATCCACGTCACATCTTCAGTTTTGGCGGCAGTTCTCCTGTTTGTCCAGAAGTCTTCTCAGCAGGGCTCAATAAATAGAGAACTACGGCAGATATGTCATATTTAATGCAGCCGAACCGTGTATTACAATGCCGTTATGTGATGACTTTCAAAGAGTAAAGCAAGTACACTCGGAATAAAGTATTATTGTATTTTTAAAAAACGTTTTCAGATTTCACATCACATAAACACCAAATCCCAGCATGCATTGCGGATAACCATCCAATCATCGAGCTGAGGATCTTGCCTACGTCTGTTTCCGGTTTCGTTTAATGACCGATGTATTTTGTTATACACACATTCCTTCACATTTACATTTTAATGTGCATTAAAGTATTTCGTGAGGCCTTCTAACATGTTTTTAAATATAACTACGGTTGTAGTTGAATAGTTTGTAAATTAACATGAACCAAAGCTGTTGCTTGGCAACTCAATCGCACAACGTCACGTCCGTTAATTCCACATCCACACGCATGGATTAACATCGATTTAATACATTAATGTAGCCCTTGTTTATGCTAAAAGAGGTGTCGACCAGCTGGGGCAACAAGAAAATCGCTGTAATCGAGTGTGACTATTAAAAAATAAATCATTACGTCGGGGTAGCATTTGCTTGGTATTTCCGGTTATTTCTCCACTGGTTAACATGGGTTAACAATACCGTGTAGCTGTCACGTTTGAAGGGGACGAAACCGTGACATGTTCACATCTCCCAGCATGGTAAATCGTCACATGTTCACGTCTTGCCGTGATACCGGGTTGCACAGGACATAAGGGTCATTGTCTTTGCATTTAAAAAATATCTCAATATGAATTTGAAATTCAAGCAATAGGCATACTAAGAATAAAATAATATTTGGATAAATTCATAATTAACAGGAGAAATATACCACTGTGAAGTTAGTCTTAGGTTGGATATTTGAATTTCTTTAAAAGGTCCCATGTCATGGCCATTTCTACTGATCATAATTCCATTGTTGAGGTATACTAAAATAGATTTATATTGTGCAATTTTCCAAAATCACATTGGTTTCTCATACAGCATTTCTGTATAGTATGTGCATTCAACGGCTTGTTGGAGTTCCTGCAGTCGTAAATGTCCCCTCTGTGGGACGAATAAAGGTATTCTGATATTCTGAGACATCCTGTAATAATATGTACCGGTTTGCACCGTCTGAAGTCCACCACCAGCTCTTTTTTATTCCTTGTCTTAAATTATATTGAATGTATATTTAGCTTCTGAACCATTGGTCAGACATAAGTAGAACATTGAGATTTAGCGTTCTTTTTCAGTTTTTCTATTTTTCTATTGATCAAATAATGTATCCAACAATGAGAAAGTAACCTTCAGAGCACCAATACAATGCTGGCTCAGTTGTGCTCCACAGTAATATTCTCCGGATCAAGTGTCTATTAGTGAGTTTTGTGTCAGAGGAGAACAGCACCAGCAGACGGCTCACTAAACACTAAGTTGTGTGTGACTGTGTGTTTTGCAGGAAGTGGACTTGATCAGAAGTGTCCAGGCTCTTCTGAAGAGAACTACAGCTCAAGTTGTCAGACAGATCAAGTGAGTGTAACATCCCAACATAAAAATACAAATGTAAAAGTCCCTTTTTAGTTTAACGCTCACACTAAATATCCCTGGGTTTGTGTCTCTGTGTGTGTCAGGATGAACCGAGAGGCAAAGCAGACGTTGGAGATGGATTGGTCTGACAAGTACCAGGCATACAACTTTGATGACCACAGTGGAAGACACAGTAACATGAGCACAGACACACGGCACCACCCAAGCTCAGCCACCTTCCAGGACCAGTGAGTCCTTGTTTGCGTATGACTGTGTATCATCATCACATCTTAGAAACAGATCAAATGAGAAACATTGTGAATAACTATCATGCAATGTGTCATTTGTTCTTCTGCAGAGTGTGTAACTGCACATCGTGGACAAAGTTTACACAGGACAACCTGAACAAGGCCCAGCAGGAAGAACAAACCACCCACAGTCTCAGGTTGGGTTGTGTTTCCTTGTGTCAGAAAAACTATTTGTGGACAGTGAAAAAAAACACCTGTTTGTTCTTATCGTTGTAAGAATTCTCTCGAACACTGGTAAACGTTTAACTATTATCTAAGAAAATAGCAACAATAAAAAAAATTTGGTTGATTCCAGAAATCTGAATGATACTTACAAATAGTCATAGATACATGCAAAAATAAGACATTTGTTTGTATAAATTTTCCTCAATAGGCCCATTGTTACACATTAATGAAGATAAATATAGTGATGCTGGTGTGTGTGTGACACAGGCTGCTGGTGGAGCAGGTGCTGCAGGACACCACTGAAGATCTGGAATTCCAGTGCTCCAGTGTGGACCGAGCCTTCAGCCGGCGCGTTCAGGAGCTGATAGAGGCCAAGACCCAGATGGAGACCAAGCTGGCACAGGTAGAGAAACAGACCAACACACAAACTGACAGTGTGACTCATTGTCTAAAGGTCCCCTATTATGCAAAATGCACTTTTTGATGTCTTTTATACATAAATATGTGTCCCCTGTTTGTCAGAAAATAAAACCCTCTCTTTTCCTCCTTACCCACATCTCTAAAAACGGGGGTACAACGGAGCTGATCCAGATTTGCTGCGGTCATGACGTAATATCTGAAATGTGGGCTGGCTTTACGCCTATGGCCCTATCAGAAACGTTGCTGTATCAGAAACAATGCGCGATGTGTTTTGGAACTAATACGGGCTGTGTTTACATTAGCAAGCATTGCTAACGCTGTACTGGAGACTGGAGAGAGTATGTGTAAATAAGCAGGATATAAAAAGGAACTCACCTTGTGGTAAACCCATGAGTGAAAAAGCATTTGAGCTCCATACTGTTTCAGAAATAATCCTTGATGTGGTTGTGAACATGATATGGCATTTAATCAAGGCAGCATTTAGCATCAGCACTTCTCTAACAGGGCTGAAATAGAGGCGTATGAGGCATGGCTAGAATGGGTGATCTGTTTGGTATTTTGAGCAAAACACTTCAGAGACAGGTTTTTTATATATCTGAGACCTATAATATATGCCTACAAATAGTATCATAGGAGACCTTTAATATCTCTTTTGTGATGGTGTGTGTAGGTCCTGGAGCAGATTGGGGCCCAGGAGAGGAACATTGTGTTGCTGCAGCAAGCCATCCACAACAAAGAGGCTCCACTGAGAGTAGCCCAGTCCAGACTTTACCTCCGCTCCCTCAGACCCAACATGGAGCTCTGTAGAGATCAGCCCCAGTTCAGGTAAACTAACAATGCACACTGCAGAGTCTCATTCGATATGTGTCCTCTTCCCCCTCTTAATTTGGTTTGCTCCTGTGTTTGCAGTTTGGAAGGGGAGGTGAGGCAGATTGATGCCACTGTGGCGGCCCTGCAGCAGCAGCTGAGTGAGGCCAGACGCTCCCTGTCCCACCTGGAAGAGTCACGCATCACCCTCGAGAAGGACATTAACTGCAAAACCCACTCACTGTTCATCGAGAGAGACAAGTGCATGATCCACCGAAAACGATACCCCGCGGCCTCCAAACTGTTAGGATACTGAAAGCAATGACTCGGAGTGTTTTTGTGAAATGTAGCAATTTTGTTGTTTTTCAAATGTTACCATCCTGGATTATATTGTCTGTTTTTTTCTGTGTTGTGAGGATCAGTAAAACAAAATTAAAACAAGAAAGCCTGAACATTGATTATTATTAACACATTTAAAAGTATTTAAATTCACAAAATCACTAATACTGACAACTATCAACAATGTGCTGAATTCATTTTTGTGTAATAAGGAAAACCATACTGCAGCGTTGCTTACTGATCTCCATATACACTGTTGTACTGATAAGTTTTACAGCATTTCTTACACAAAAGTATTAACTAAACATAATACAGTCACAATGTAAAGGGAAGAAGGCTTTGAAGTCCTTAAAGTTTAACAGTCAAGTTTAATATACAATATAAACAGGGTACAAGGCAGTTGTGAAAGATGTACTCAGAAACTGTATTTATATTCTTTTAAATGGTTCTCTTGTAGCATTTACTGTATACAAAATATCCACTCCATGAGAGGGAGCTCTTGAGCCTCAATATATTGTCTCATGTCACATTTCATTACAGTGAGCTGCTTGTCTTTAATGTTGCACTCTTCTTTTCCTTATACATGTGATGTTTTGGTGTTGTTTTGTTTCTTTCCGTTAACCGTCAAGTGGGAAATAAGTATTTTTTTTGTGTTTCTCTTAGTATCCTAAGATACTGTTATGTTTGGCTGTGGAAAAAAAAAAAAAAGAATTATTATTATGAAGGGCAGACCATCTATTTGTATTTGTTTTTTTTAGAAAGGGGCAGGTCACATAAGATTTTATTCTTCTCCCTGCTCCTTTTCGCTCAATGGTAGAGTCATGTTTTGTGGCAATTATTGTACATTTGGTTTTGCGTACCATGAGTGGGACAAATAAAAATGAAATGAAATGAAATGAAATGTAGGTATATTTTATAGGTTAAAAAATGTTCATGTTAAAATCTTCAATCACACAGATTAAGATGTAACCAATTGTGTTACGTTAGTAGCACAGTTATTGATATGTGTATGAAATGTGTGTTGTTTTAGACGAGCTACCTGCTATCCATTTTTTTTTCTTCTGCTGAACCGCACTTAAATCCAGTGATGAAGAACGTCAAGATTTCTAAAGTCATCTAACAAAAGAAGAGTTGAAAAGAAGCATCTAAACTTTGTACAATTGACATAAATCACACTTGAATTGTATTTTTTAATGCATATTTAGTTTTAGGGTCTGTTTTTTATCGTCAAAGCATTCTAGTGTCATCTTTAGGAATACGTGCTACGTGTTGTTCCTTTTTTTTTTTATATATGGAGCTCCATCCATCTCTATTCTTAGAGAGCTTCCTCCATGTTAGGAGGTGCCACGACTGAGGATGTTACGAAACTGAACTTTATGCAAAGAGAAAGAAGAGTTCAGACAGGCTCCGTTCTTACTGCGCAGCACATAGTATTTATGTCATGACACCACCAACTGTGGGCATGGGACGGTGCCAGCACTGTGGTGTGTGTGTGTGTGTGTGTGTGTGTGTGTGTGTGTGTGTGTGTGTGTGTGTGTGTGTGTGTGTGTGTGAGCATGTAGCTTTACCATTGTGTGGTATGAAAATGCACGCCCTTTCAGTTTTTCAGACATCAGAAGGGAAAGTGATTTTTTATTTTTTTTAGAGTTTCAATTAGGATTGGGCAAGACTTTGATACACACGGTTCAGGGCACAAACAATAAAACTAATATTCTCTTACCATGCATTTTACAGTATTTAACATGTTTTGTGAGAGAAAATCCTTATAAAATAACACTTTTATAAGTTGAGCACATGTGACCTGTGAGAAAGTGGTTGGCTTAATTAGCAAGAGTTAAGAGTAGCAATATAATGTAAGTGAGTAAAGTAAGTGTTCATACATCTATGTTGGGGTGCATCAATTATTCAGTATGTCTGATTTGACTACAAGTAACCTGAAGTTTATTTATCATGTTCAGATTGTAATTCCTTTGTGTTTTCACTGATGTCCATGGTTAAATGGACGTTAGGTGATGGATAGGACAAACGTGACCTTGTGAAAAAGAGAAAGTTGCATAAATGAAGAAAATGGGAGGGATGGATGAAGTAGCAGATCTGAGGGAGTGACAGAAAAAGAAAGAGGGAGGGAGAAGAGGAGAAAAGAGAGACAGCAGGACCAAGCTCACTGCCTTCCTTTCCTCCAGAGCTCTCTCCCTTCTTTCTCCTCGTGACTCCAGGCTGAGATCAACAGATAGGTGAGTTTGGCTTCAGCTTTTTTCTCTTTACTTCACCTATTGCTAAACTCTACTTAAACTGAATTATAAAATATGTTATCCCTGCACCTGCATGAACTCACCCACGCCTCATCCCTCCTTTAACAACCTTAATTATGCCCTTTCGCTTGCATCAACTTATATTTGCTCAGGCTCGCTGCATTTAGTTTGAATGAAAGCAGAATGTCATTGAGCCCTGGCTGGATGAATTACTATAAGGAGTTTTTCATCTTCAAAATCTATTCTCTTCTTGCTTCTTATTTCACCAGTTTCTTCCCATCTATTATAAATAGGGTTTTATAGGGTTGTTCCAAGGTTAAATGAATCATTGCTCATTAACCAAAATATCTCTCAAAGACCTGCTGCGTTATTTATGTGTGAGAACATTTTTATGACTGTGTTTATTTGCATTTGTGTCTGTTGGCTAAATGCATGCAACTAAGGTTGAGGGTTTGCGGAAAGCCAAAGTTTCCGTTGGCTGGACTGAGAGGCTACTTTTAGCTTTGGTTATTACTCCCTTTGCCCTGACTGGTTCAGACTGAGTGCTAAGCTTCCACTATGTTTCTCAAGTCCCTGACTGTCCTTTAAATGACTGATTATTGAAAAAGATAAAAACATCTATCAATCTTTCATTTTACAGCACAATGTCCCATTAGGGTTAGACGAGAAGTTTTAAATTATATGTTTAGTCAGAGTATGGAATGTGAGTTCCATGGCTTTGTGTGATTTTTGGGATTTTTGTGGTAACGTGTGCATATATATTTAGGAGCTCCTGCTTTACATACATCTACTCTGTTTTCTGTTTTACTTCTCTTTACCTCACATCACACCGCTTCCATTTTCATTCCCATGAGGAGGTCTCATCTCTTCTTCTGTTTCCCCCTGCAGGATGCTGTGCCTCAGCTTACTGTCCACACTCCTCCTATTGCTCTACCCCCCTGCGCTGTCTGGCCAGGAGGTGCTTGTACGTCTGGCAGGCGCAGGTCGGCGCAATACAAACGAGGGGCGAGTGGAGGTGTTCTACAATGGCACATGGGGCACAGTGTGTGATGACGAGGTGGACCTTAACCTGGCCAATGTGGTGTGCCAACAGCTGGGCTACCAACGCGGCCTGACCTGGGCGCACAGTGCCAAGTTCGGCGAGGGACAAGGTATGTCCACCAAATTGTGTTTCGTTTGGAACACCTTACTATTTTAAGGTCTCCTATCATGCAAAATTCACTTTTTGATGTATTTTATACATAAGTATGTGTCCCCGGTGTGTCAGGGAACTCACAAAGTATCAGAAAACAAAACCATATCGTAAATGTGGGCTGGCTTTACACCCACGGCCCTATCAGAAACTCTCTATCAGAAACAATGCGCGACGTGTTTTGGAGGTAACATGGTCTTTGTTGACATTAGCAAGCATCGCTAACACTCAGAGCTAACCTGTACTGGAGAGAGTATGTATAAAACAGCTGGAAATAAAAAGGAACTCACCTTGTGGTAAACCCGCAAGAGAATAAGCATTTGAGCTCCATACTGTTTCAGAAATAATCCTTGATGTGGTTTTGAACTTGATATGGTATTTAATCACGGCAGCATTTAGCTGAGTATCTCGGTAGAATTCTCCTGCATAAGCTCCCCCCCCCCCCCCCCTCTTTTTTTTTTTTTTTTTTAAAGCTACAGACCCCAGAATCAGCACTTTTCTAACAGGGCTGAAATAGAAGGATACGAGGCATGGCTAGAATGGGTGATGTTTGGTATTTTGAGCTAAATACTTCTTAGAATCTTTTTTTATATATTGTTATATATCTGAGGCCTATAATATATGCCTAAAAATAGTATAATAGGAGACCTTTAAGTTTTTATATATTTAAATTCTCAAACTTACCACCCTTTCTTGCTGCTAGGTCTGATCTGGTTGGACAATGTTCGTTGCACGGGCACAGAGCTCTCCATTGCGGACTGTCCTTCCAATGGTTGGGGCATCAATGACTGCACCCACGCTGAGGACCTGGGGGTCATTTGCAGCCCAGACAGGAGACCTGGCTCCCCCGCCGTCACAGTGGAGGAGGCTCCTTCATCCCCTAGGCGGCAGCCAAACCAGCCAAGACAGAGAAACCCACCACCGCAATCGCAACAGTCAAATCCTCCCCCAGCCCTCATCTCCTCGTCCCCTGGAAGGGGTCATGAGATCGCCCTTCATCGTAACCCTACTTCTTCTCATCGAAGCAACCTCACGCCACAGGAAAATGGCCATGAGATCCAGATCCTGAGAAGGAATCGAGGCGATTCCAGAGCAAACCAACAAGCCATGCCACAAGGGCACGAGCTGCCTTCGCGTCTGATAAACGGCCAATCCTACAGGCAGAGACAGGAGACAGAGAGGAACAGTCCCGCAGCCGTGAGAGGAGGAGCAGAGAGCCAGGCTCAGCCCCAGCCGAGGAATGTCAGACAGCAGCAGCTCAGTGGGAACCATGTCGAACCAGAGCCTGTTTATCCTGACGTTGGACTGGAGACTGATGTGCACTACACACAGGTAAAATCACACTGACAAACACACAAAGCCTCAAGTACACGGCAAATAATTAGTCCAATCGAGCTTTTCTTCAGACTCCCATAGATGAATGTCTTTTGTGGAGCCACAGGCCAGAGGATATGTTTAATTAGAGACAAACTTAAAACCAGAACTTTTCCAGATCCAGCTCTTTCGCAGCGTTTAGTTCAGGACTCAACCACCAGAAGCTCAACAGCCCCTCTCTTCAAACATGCAAGAAACTCCGACCAGAGGAAATTGCAAGACATTTATCACTTGTGTTTGGCATTCTTTCCTTTTGAACTTGCAGAGTTGACACTTTCCTGACCATTTTGTAATCATCGTGACACTTTAAGCAAATTCAGTTTTTCTGTTGGTTTCCTTCCTGCTGGCTGTTATGTGGATGATTAGAGACCGTGATGATTAAAGATGTAGCATGTCAACTTATGTTATTCTTTCCTCGATTGCAGATATTTCAAACACATTTTTGTTTGAATAAAGATTACGTCATGTTTGCTAACTGTTATAATTTGTCAGAGAGTTTATCCTGTGGCGGACTTTATTCAGGATTAACAGTGCTATACTCAACTCTTTATCATCATTAAAGAATGATTTCTAATTGCAGGGATCTGAAAGGGTTCACTTAGAGGAGGCCCGTCTTCGGCCTGTGCTGGCCAAAAACCATGGTAATCTGGTGACGGAAGGAGTGTTGGAAGTGAAGCATGCTGGGAGGTGGCGTCATGTGTGTAACCAGGGCTGGGACCTCAGCAGCAGCCGTGTCGTCTGTGGCATGTTAGGATTCCCTGCGGCAGAAGCGTTTGACCAGAACGCCTACAGGTGAGAGTGTGGACACAGCAAAGTGACTGAGGAGGAGGGAGGCAGAAAAAGTGTGTGCGTGTGTGTGTTATGAAAGGGATGGAAAAGTGCGGTGGACTACACATCCCTTCACGGATTAGGCGGCCCCGTGCCTGGATTGCTGTTCCTTCCCCCTGTAGTAGAGGTTAACCTCAACTGCTGTCATTAGAACAACCACACTGGCACGACATGTCCACTGTGGCATTAGCCGAACACGGCCTGTCTGCCCATTGGCTGAGGAGGCCCCTGCACAGACCTTTAAAATAGTCTTAGACAGTATGTTATTAATGTCAGATCCAGACGAAAAGATTATCATCATCATCATCATCATCATCATCATCATCATCATGGTGTGTGTCTTTACTTGAACCCTCCCTTACATGGTTTCTAATCTCATATAATTAAGAAACCTTCAGATAAAACTGTGTGCAGCAGCACTTTCCAAAGCAGGAAGGCAGACTGAAAACGAACTCCTATTCAACCTAAGTGTAAATACAAACTGTGCCTTTTGGATAGAGAGTCTGAGGGAAAATAGCAGGCTTGTTTAGAGGTGGCAGAGATGCCACTAATATCAGCTTTGGAGTATCAATCTTTCTGTAAGATCATTAATAACATTTATATTTCACGTACAGGATGTCACTGTATCTAATAGTTTTAAGATTCAAGCTTCATTCAAAATATTAGCATTAAAATTATTGTTATTAATTACATTAATACAAGCTAGTACAGAGGCTAGTTAGGGAAAACTTCAGGTTTCTATTTGTTGTAAATTATCATAACTCTTGTATGTCCCTGAAACATAAATTGTCTGCCTTTAGCCATCAATACCCGCTTTAGAAACTACAAAAATCTTCAAAGCCTTTACACATAGCAAACCCCAAACACACACACACACACACACACACACACACACACACACACACACACACACACACACACACACACACACAACACCACACCACAACACACACACACACACCACACACACACACACACACACACACCACACACACACACACACACACCACACACACACACACCCCCCCCCCCCCCCCCCCCCCCAATGTGTGTCCACATGTCTGCCCACAGAGGTCTTTTTATGGCACGGCTAACAGGACCACTGTACTGACCGCTGACCTGCACCAGCTGTCTCGAAATGTTGCCAAAGATTACTCCTTGTGTCCATCTCGGCTGTGCAGAGCTTCTCCTCAGCTGCCCTGTTAACCACACTGACCACAGCTTAGTAATTAATACTCATTGAGTGTGAGAAAATCTAAACCTCAGAAATTCGATCAAATAGGTGATTCCATTTGGTCAAGAAGACTTTTCGGGTCCAAGGTGGTTAGCATGTTCCCGGTGCAAACTTTTAAATATGGACAACGATACTGAAAAACATCTTGGGGTGGAGAAACATCATATTACTGTGCCAAGAATTTGACCAGTGGTTTGTGTAAAGAGTGGACCAGGCAGGAGAATGTTGTTTTGTTTTTTTGTCTACCTCCTCCCTTCGATGTTGGAGACGACTGGAGCAGCTATGTTTGTTCGACAGTAAACATCAAAGATGGGGAGTAAGTTTGACTTTTTTGTTTGTTATCCATTTAGACACAAAGCCATGGTTCTTGGGATGCCAATGTCTGTCATCCATTCCTCTAGTTTGGTCAACATTTTCAAAAACATGGGATAGATGACCATGACATTTTTGCATTATTGGTCCTCAGTGAATAATGCAGTTTGGTCACTGCCTGACTTTTACTTCAGCATCACAATGAGGTTAACAATTCTGTTTTTTAGGTTGAACAACGTTTGGATAGATTGATAAAGTTTGATGCAGACATTCATGGTACCCAGAGGATCAAACCTCATAACTTTGATGATCCCAGACTCTTCTTTTAGCTCCACCAGCAGGTCAAAGGTTTCACTTATGCAGTGGATAATCTCCATTCCTCTCGATTGGGAAGGCTCAACATTTATTACAGACATTTATAGTTCAAACACAAGGAATTGTTGGTGATCACCTGACCTTTCATTTGTGTTTTTTAGTGAAATGTCTCGACACCTACAGGACAGATTGCTATGATATTTTTTACAAACATGAATGTCCTATTCAGAGCTCATTTTGATAACTTGTACAACCCTTAACCTTTCATCTAGGGCCACCATCAGGTCAATATTTGAAAGTGTCCAATAATCTGGTTTATGACCGAGTAAGGAGTTTGGATCAAAGCACTGCTGTGCCCAGAGTTATTTTGATATTTATCCAAGGAAGATATGATGTGATAACAGTCACATCCTGTCTTGCTGGTGTTACCCACTTTGCTGTCAATGGTCCATGCCTGCTTTTCTCTGGGTTTGTGTCCACAGCTATAATTATGGTTTGAGAGATGCTAGAATATTCTCTGCTCTTAACTGAAGCTGCTGTAAACCCTGTGCTGTGTCAGCACTTCCCTCTCAGACCATGTGGTTGTTTCCTTTTTTATTTTTTTTGTGTGACTGCATTTGTCTCAGCCTGTTAAGTTGCTCAGCGCCTTTTTACAGCTGCTTAAATACTCCTCTACTTTGCTGTGCTTACAAAAGGCAAGCATTAAAGCCAATTTCAAGCTCCCTTGTTTCATCACATCCATACTCTCTTTGAGGCTGACAGTAACTTCAGTTATTCTAATTTGTGTGAACCCACGGCTCCTTCAGCCCTCCCAACCGTCTCTCCAATAAAATGACATTCCCATACAATGAAACTGCACTCCCAAATGTATTACAGTCGCAGCTTGAAGCACATGGTTAATGTTGAAATTAAAACAACAGCGGTCTCCAGGGTGACAGGTCTGTGCTTAGTTTAGCTACCTATCCACTACCCCAACTCACGCTTCATAGACTATTAGAGTAGCTTTAAAATTTGTGATTTGTTAAAGACTAACATAATCCAGGAGAAAATTTCCTTCAAAACATAATAGAAAATGCAGTTATATTTCACACAGGCTCCGCCCTCTACTGGACTCTATGGGTACTACTCTCTATCATGCTGTGCGTGCTTTCACCTACTGAGTTTTCGTAAAAGTAGCCGGCCAATCGGGGCGAGCCTACCTGAATGCACGCGCAGGCCCACAGTATATGAAGGCGGCTACACCCGCCGCCCACTATCCTTTTTCTCTTCAGACGAGCTGACAACCGAAGAGTTAAACAAACGAAGATTAGAAGGAAAAATGGACTCACCATTACTGGAAGTTCGGCCATGCACCTGCCCTGGTTTGATCGCGGGTGCCGGTCTCCACCACCTCTGCTTAGAGTGTTTGGGGGACCAGGATATGGCCGAGGCGGTGCCATTCACGTCGCTATTCCAGCGGGGCGGATAGCTCCGTTTGCGGGCACTTCCGGGTCCGGTCCATGGAGGTCCACCGCCCTAGGTGATGACCATGGCGGCGGAGCGCAAGTGCTCCCAGCGGGCAGCAGGCTGGGCAGGGAGCTGAAAACAGCTCTACCACGGTACCGCGTGACAAGGCGACTGCAAATAAACACGGGTGTGTTGGGCATCTCGCTCATTGCTGGAGATGCCCCCACCTCACCAGTCGCGGTTTTTGCAGGGGGTCAGGAGGCAGCGCCCAATAGTGCACGCCTCCGCCCCACAGTGGAACCTGCCGTTGGTGCTCGAGGCTCTGGTCACAGAACCATTTGAGCCCCTGGAGCTCTCCTCCCTGAAAGCACTGTCATGGAAGACAGCATTGCTACTTGCCTTGACTTCGGCCAAAAGAGTATCCGAGCTGACCGCTCTGTCGGTGCACCCAAGCTGCCTTTTGATCCGGGGTGACCGTAGCGGGGCGACACTCAGACCGAACCCCTCCTTTACTCCTAAGAGCCTAAGGAGTTCGTTCAGGTCAAGGGCTATTCAGTTAAGTGGCTTTAATCTTCCACCCCATATTGAGGCCAGGGAGGCTAAATTGCACCTCCTCTGCCCAGTGCGTGCGCTAGCATGTTATGTAGAGCGCACGGCTGCCATTAGACGCACTGAACAGCTGTTTGTGTGCTTTGGGGATGGTGTGGCTAGAAAAGCTCTCTCCAAGAAGCGCCTAACAGGATGGCTATGCGGGTGCATTACACATGCCTATGGACGGGCGGGGAGAGCCCTCCCCACTGGGGTCCGTGCGCATTCTACACGGGCTGTGTCAAACAGCCTTATTCAGCAGCGTGAGTGTAGAAGATATATGCACGTCGGCGTCTTGGTCTACGCCAGGCTCCTTCCTCACTATTGTCCATGCCCACTCTACACGGAGCGTGTGTGAGTGTGGGGGACGTGGTGCACTTATGTTTCCCCATGCTCCTGAGGGACCTGGAGAACATGGTGCGCAGTAGGCTCCAGACGGAGTCTCCGCACAGATCTTTTCCATGCACACTCTACACGAGGTAAGCGTGTGTGAGTGTGCCTTATCCAAATTGCGGCCCCAACTTCTCTACGGTTACAACCGGATGGGAGGAAGTGGGGATGCAATGGATGTTAGCCAAAAGCCGGTCAGGGACGGTGTGGTGGGTCGATGTTGTTGGATGACAGGGCGTGTATACATCGGGGCTCCGCCCACTGTACCCATAGAGTCCAGTAGAGGGCGGAGCCTGTGTGAAATATAACAGGGGGTTACGTATTGTAACCCTAGTTATATAAGCACAGGCGGAGCCCTCTACCTGGGGGCCCTGTCTTTCCTAGTCCGCTCGCTGAAGAGTGTATAGGATAGTGGGCGGCGGGTGTAGCCGCCTTTATATACTGTGGGCCTGCGCGCGCATTCAGGTAGGCTCGCCCCGATTGGCCGGCTACGTTTACGAAAACTCAGTAGGTGAAAGCACGCACAGCATGATAGAGAGTAGTACCCATAGAGTCCAGTAGAGGGCTCCGCCTGTGCTTATATAACTAGGGTTACAATACGTAACCCCCTGTTTTGTTGTATGGGAACATGCTTTTAAGGAGACCATAATGCCCCTTCTCAGTTAAGGCCTTTTTATGCCTTTGTTGCAATTGAGCTGAAAAGCCAAAATTCATGGAAAGAAAATAATTATGACCCCTTTGAGTTTTGGTTCATTGGAGGTTGATGGGACAGTCTAAAGCAGGGGTGGGCAAACGTTTTGGCTCGGGGGCCACTATGAGTTTTAAAATTTGACAGACGGGCCGGGCCAGTAGCAGATCGGTGAAAAAATATTTAGCTGTCCACTCCTCATTATACACTCGGCACTCAATGTTGACTTTTCTTTTCTTTGATCCACTCATTGTTACAGATGCAGGTTCAGAGGTGAATTATTGCGTCCTTGCGTCATCGTTTACGTCAGGACGTAACTGTTTACGTCAGGACGTAACTGTTTACGTCAGGACGTAACTGTTTACGTGCCTTCTTATGACCCACACAGCGTTTTACGTCGCTGATTTTCTCCGCAACACCGCTCACAACATCAATAGAGGACTGCGTCTGGTAGTTTTTAATTATACGAAGTCAGATTAAATTAAAGAACTACTTCTCCAACCTTATACCTTTCTCCAGAGTGCCGTGGTGCATTGTTTATTAATGTGGTTCAGCTGCATTACTGCCCGCTGCTGCAGTGCTTCTCGTCTACCGGAGTTTATTCTCCCGTTAACTCGCGGCAGCGGCCGCTGTAAAGTTTTCATTGCAGCTGATAAATATCTCCCATCGCCATAAGTGACTGTGTTTTAGTCTGAAAGCTGTTTGGCATCACAACGCTGTTATGAACGTTTCTCTGGCATTCTACAGGTGATGTTAGCATAGCAACCGAAGCTAATCAGACTATATTGACCAGGGCCGTTTCTAGCTATTTGGGGGCCCTATGCAAGATGCTGTTTGGGGGCCCTATTTTGTCAAACTAAATTGGGAGGATTACAAAGCCTTTAAGATGATCTGTGGAGATGCATTAATCTGTTACACTTTAAGAGGAAAACAGGCTAAATTAACGAAAACCTCTCTTAAATTCAAATTGAACATCTCAAGTTGACCCAAGCAATTGAAACTTACAGAAAATGATATTAAAAAAAGGTAAACAATGAGGCTCCTCTATGTCAATAAATGAAAGAGATGCAGCATTTTCTCAAAAATGTTTACTTTAAATGTTTCCTCCTCCTCAAAACTTCTGCTTCCTTGCTTTTTTAGAAGCAAAGTCATCAATAATGTCATCATATGACAGCTGCTTGCCAATCTCATGGTTGATGCTGATTATGGCAAGACCAGTGAGGCGATCCTGTCCCATACATGACCTCAGGTAGGTTTTGATGAGCTTCAGCTTTGAGAAGCTCCTCTCTGCTGAGGCCAGTCACAGGAAGAGTGCAGGCGATTCGCAGGGCAATCCACAGATTGGGATACAGTTCATTCAGGGTTTTTTTGTGGATGAAAGAGAGGAGCTCCAGTGCAGTCATTTCACATGTAGGCAGGCTTGGCAGATTGGTCATTTCCAGAGCCAGCTCCTTTCCATCAATGTCACCTCCATCTCCAGTGCTTAATGTGCTGCAGAGCTTGTCACACTGGTTGCACAATTCCACACCATCCAGTTTTTTGAAGTTGAGCAGCACTCCAAATCTGGCTCTCACTTTACCCAGAGTTTCAAATCTATCCTTTAAGGATTCAATAGTCGTGTCAACAACTACATTGAAGAATGTCGTTTCTAGCCTCTTCATGGCATCTGCAATAGGCTCGTCTGGGGCTTCATAGGCAAAGTGTTTCTTTGTGCTTCTCAGTCTCTTCTCTTTCAGCACAGCCTCCACATTAATTTCCTCACACATGTCTTTAGCAGTGGCCTGAGCTGCAGCAAAGCCAGTGTCTCTATATCTAGTCAGAAACATGTTTGCCTTTGTAAGGAGGTCAACTACCACATCAAGCTGCATTGCGGCAGACTGCAGGAGCTTGCTAACATTGGTGAAGAATGTCATACCATACCACTGTGCAAATGAGGAAGCGGTATGACCCAACCTCTTCTGCCAAACTCTGTGCTTCAACCTTGGTCAGGGGATCTGTCACTTTGTCCCTGACCTCCAACAATGCCTCCCTTATGTTAGGGGCCTGGTACCGCACTGCCTCTATGCTGTTGACACGGCTCTCCCACCGTGTGTCACTCCAAGACTTAAGTGCAATAGTCAGATGTTCCTTTAGGATTGCCCATCTTTGTGGGGCTGCTGAGAAAAGGGTGTACAGGTTCTGTACATTACAAAAGTAGCTGATGGCATCTGTCGACGCTTTTGCTGCATCAGCCACCACCAAGTTCAATGAATGTGACACACATGGAACATAAAGTGCACGTGGATTTTTCTGGAGCAGCCTTGCTTGAACCCCTCTGTTCCTCCCCTTCATGTTGGCACCATTATCGTATGATTGACCTCTGCAATCATCAAATGGAATATTAAGCTCCTTAAGCCTGTTCAAAATCAAAGATGACAAACCAAGACCTGTTGTTTCGGAAGCCACAAGAAATCCTAGAAAGTGTTCCTTGATTGTGGGCGCTTCGTCCATTATGACAGTCCTTATGATGACAGTCCTTATGATGACTGACATCTGCTCTTGGTGGCTTACGTCAGGGGTACAATCCAAAATGATTGAATAATAGTTGGACTGTTTAATCTCAGTCACCATTGTGTCCAACATTTTCCCACTGATTGAAGCAATCAGTTAATTTTGCATCAGATTTCCAAGATAGCTGGAATGACTGAACTGGCCACTCTCCACACGCTCAATGTGCTGCTTCATGACAGGATCAAATTTAGCTCGAAGCTCCACCTCTTTTAAGAAGTTTCCATTATGTTGCTGGTATAATGTGTTCGCTGAACCTCTCAATGCAAGATTTCTCTCAGCCAAAGATTGCATTATAGAGATCAGGCGGGTTAGGACATCTCTCCAGCGCCTCTTCTCAGCCTCTAAAAGTGTCCTTTCAGCTTGGTCTATGGTCTTTCCGGTTTGTAGACGCTGTTCAAAATCTTTCCAGGTTGCCATGAGGGTTGTGTGCTCTGGACTACTTTCGTGACTTTTCAGAAGCATGCCTATGCTGCTCCAGTTTGATAGTCCCTCTGTTATTAATTTGTAGTCCTTCCTTGAAAATAACTTGCAGCAAAAGCAGTAAAGGGCATCGTTTTTTCTTGAGTAGATAAGCCAGGTCCGCTTTATCTTTTCCCCATTCACTAATGTTCTGTGGAAATAATGATGGTGAAAGCTCCTACCATCTTCTCTTGGAAAAGTGAATTGTTTATCAACCTGAAAAGGCCCTCTACCTACTAAATCGGTCCTAAAGGAATCGGGTAGAACTGATGGCCAATCAGCTGGATCTATTGGTGGACCAAAAGCTGGCTGCTCTGCTTGTAAGTCTGCAGGAGGAGCAGATTTACCTGTGGCTCAGGACGTGATGAGGAGGATGGACCTGCATGTGGCTCAGGAGGTGATGAGGAGGATGGACCTGCATGTGGCTCAGGAGGTGATGAGGAGGATGGACCTGCTTGTGGCTCAGGAGGTGATGAGAAGGATGGACCTGCATGTGGCTCAGGAGGTGATGAGGAGGATGGACCTGCTTGTGGCTCAGGAGGTGATGAGGAGGATGGACCTGCTTGTGGCTCAGGAGGTGATGAGGAGGATGGACCTGCTTGTGGCTCAGGAGGTGATGAGAAGGATGGACCTGCTTGTGGCTCAGGAGGTGATGAGAAGGATGGACCTGCATGTGGCTCAGGAGGTGATGAGGAGGATGGACCTGCTTGTGGCTCAGGAGGTGATGAGAAGGATGGACCTGCTTGTGGCTCACGAGGTGATGAGGAGGATGGACCTGCATGTGGCTCAGGAGGTGAGGAGGATGAGGAGGATGAGGAGGATGGACCTGCATGTGGCTCAGGAGGTGATGAGAAGGATGGACCTGCTTGTGGCTCAGGAGGTGATGAGGAGGATGGACCTACATGTGGCTCAGGAGGTGATGAGGAGGATGAGGAAGATGAGGAGGAGGATGAGGAGGATGGACCTGCATGTGGCTCAGGAGGTGATGAGGAGGATGAGGAGGATGGACCTGCATGTGGCTCAGGAGGTGATGAGGAGGATGGACCTGCATGTGGCTCAGGAGGTGATGAGGAGGATGGACCTGCATGTGGCTCAGGAGGTGATGAGGAGGATGAGGAGGATGGACCTGCTTGTGGCTCAGGACGTGATGAGGAGGATGGACCTGCTTGTGGCTCAGGAGGTGATGAGGAGGATGAGGAGGATGGACCTGCTTGTGGCTCAGGAGGTGATGAGGAGGATGAGGAGGATGGACCTGCTTGTGGCTCAGGAGGTGATGAGGAGGATGAGGAGGATGGACCTGCTTGTGGCTCAGGAGGTGATGAGGAGGATGGACCTGCTTGTGGCTCAGGACGTGATGAGGAGGATGAGGAGGATGGACCTGCTTGTGGCTCAGGAGGTGATGAGGATGGACCTGCTTGTGGCTCAGGACGTGATGAGGAGGATGAGGAGGATGGACCTGCTTGTGGCTCAGGAGGTGATGAGGATGGACCTGCTTGTGGCTCAGGAGGTGATGAGGAGGATGGACCTGCTTGTGGCTCAGGACGTGATGAGGAGGATGGACCTGCTTGTGGCTCAGGACGTGATGAGGAGGATGAGGAGGATGGACCTGCAGCATCTGGCTCTGCTTGCACAAAGTACTTGAGAATTGTCCCTGCAAAGACAACACTCCTTAAATTAGCAAGCAAACGTTGTTGTTGTTTATTTTTAAACAGTCATCATACAAACATTAATCATAAACATATCACAATGTAAACTTATACAACAGTAATTAGTGACTGAAAAGGCTTTGGCAAAAAGCTTATATATGAATATCCTATATTCTTATAATTAAATCGAAAACAAAACAAATACATTATTCACATTTGTATCCCCCAAAAAAGCAATACAAACAATTTCTTGAAAACCAAAAAAAAGGTACATTTTTAAATGTACATTAGCTTTGTTCCATAATTTAACCCCAACAATAGATCAATATTATATTGATTTCTTTATTAGCTTTTTGAAAAATAAACGTACAGATACCTCTTGAATCCTATTAACTTTCCATTACATTACATTTAGCTGATGCTTTTATCCAAAGCAACTTACAATAAGTGCATTCGACCAAGAAGATACAACCTTGAAGAAAACAGAATCATATAAGTACATCAGGTTTCATAGAGCCAAAATATTTCAAGTGCTACTCAACTGGCTTTAGATAAGCCAGTCCTTTATTAGTATATAAGTGCTTTGTTAGCAATTTTATTGCTCGAAGTGGAGTCGAAAGAGATGAGTTTTCCTCTCTTGAAAAACAGACTGGGAGTGATTTTGACTTAGCCCCTTTTGACAGTCCATTTTGCATGACAATTTTATTTGAGCCTTTTCGTAAAGCAAACACTGTATTAAAGTGGGTTTATTCGCCTACAAAATACAAACAATCCTAGCCAACTAGCTCTTATCAATTAAGCTGAAGCTAACGGAGATAGCGGAGCTAGCTGAGGCTAGCGCAGCTAGCATGACTTGCTCAAAAGTAGCAAACTTGCTCAAACATTGGCTAACATTATAGATACTCCCTCCACCCCACAAGTGAATTTACACCATGAACAAATGCCTTACCCTTATTCTCATCATGTGAGCGTTTTTCTTCTTCAGCTTTCTTCTTTTTTCTGAACCAGAGGGATATGTCCGTTTTGAAGCCATGATTATCCCATTACGCTCGCTACTCTACTGACGTGCCGCGGCTGAATCTGAACTTTCAGCTCGGGGCCCCCTAGTGGCCGCCGGGGCCCTATGCAACCGCATAGTCCGCATATAGGAAGAAACGGCCCTGATCTTGACTACTTGTTGCTATCATATTGTGGCATAAGCCGTTTTCTACACGCATATTTTACCGGCGTAGTTTTCGTTATGATTTTACTTGTGATGGCCACATGTAGCCCATGTATTGATTCCATCCGATAGCTGCAATAATACAAAACAACAGGAAAACGTCTGCCTCTTCAAAATGGTCAATAACAGTGAACGGGTGGTTATTAAAGTAATGTCAAATAAACAGAATCACACTAAGCCTGGTTAGTGTTGCCTGACTTTATATAAGTGTTTTTTATAAGTGTGTGGTCGCGTTCTAGTCACTTTGCTCAGCGCTACTGCTTGTTACAACTTGTATTCGCCATGAACTGTTATTGCTCAGGTTAATCTCGCCCCCTCCAATGTAAGCGTGAAATATTTGGTTCTTTGATCTTGCAGGGTTGCCGAGTGGGGCCAGAGAATAGACCAGACTCCAGCAAAGGTCAATTGTGTCTAGAGTGCGCCATCTAGTGGGATCAACTGAAATGCCGGGTATTGCAGGAAAAAGGCTAAATGAATGCGGTCTTTACTATAATTTGGACAATTTTGTACCAATATTCGGCGGGCCGGATTCATATATGGCCCGCGGGCCTTAGTTTGCCCATGCCTGGTCTAAAGGCTGAACTATTGTTGGAACCTCTCTCCTCAGTGAGCCGATTTACTCCAGTCAGGAAGCTTTGCATTCATGCAGTATAATAATAGGTTATTTCTGTTTTCCGCTTACAGTAAGATCCCCTCTCCAGTGTGGCTTATGGTATTGTGTGGTCATAATTGCAAAACACTTGCATCAAGCTGAAGCTCCTGAGCAGTCCGAAAGTGTTCTCCCGGATAAAATGATTCAGCAGTGCTGCACTGCTGCGGTCACAACCTGTTTTCTGTGCCTGAGGGTTGATGCTGTTGTTCACCTCCCTTCCTCACCATCTCCTTAAAAGATGGAGAAGAGCCTCAACCCAGCTCAAACGTGTGTTTCCGACCTGACAAAGAACAAAATCACCACTGTGTTTTTGGCTGTCAGCAGGAAAACTTAAATGTATCTTATGTGAAAACCAAAAGAACATGGTTTTCCTCATACTGTGAAGTTAGGCAATGCACATACAAGTTGTCCAGTTCATAGAGACTTACATCACTTGCTCCTTGTCTCCCAGAATGCATTCATAAGGTTGGGTAACAACGCTGCAGATTTAAAGAGCTGCATTTTTACAGAGGCAAGGCAGAGAAAGTTGATATGTACGTGCATATTTCCATGTCTGGTGTGTGTGAACCAACATGCTACTGCTCAACCGCACAGCAGACACTGCCAAGCAGAGCAGGCAATTATATGGGTAGCACTCCCCCCTCCTCCCCCTTCTCCAAACCATGAACTAACACCCCCTCACAGCCGTCTCTCTCATTTTGATTTAGCACCGAGTTATAAAACATTTAAAATCGTGCAGACACACACAGATAGGCTTATAATTACACACGCAGATAGACACAAGCCAATACACATCGTACTCAGTTCATGGGGTAAAAAGTACAATATTCTTTTCAAATGTTTTTCTTAAAATTGCACTGATCAATGTTTTAATATTACTAGAAACAATACATATGTTTACATTCTGTCTGATAAATCAATGGTCTACATTGATTAAACTCCACCTTTTAACACAGCTGGTGAAGATAGTTGAGCATTTGGCAGCTAAAGAGCTATTTTGTTCCATAAAGCAGATTGTCTGGCTCTGGGTTTATTGTAGGTTTTGTTGAAGGCCCCTCCAGCCCCAAACACACTTCTCATCTAATATTGGTACTTTAATAACTTGTGGATGACCGGTATACTGGGGTTCTACTGGAGAGGAAACATTTCCCGTTTTAGGTTGCCAAATATTTAATTGCATCATGAATCTGGTTATACGGTTAACTTTATATTTGGTGTGGTGACTCATTTAATTCAAGCACATTCATGAAGGGGCGTCAGTCACACTGCACCTGTCTGTGGTCGCACTGGTAGATGAGAGTGGTCAGCTCGAGTGTGTGTGTGTGTGTGTGTGTGTGTGTGTGTGTGTGTGTGTGTGTGTGTGTGTGTGTGTGTGTGTGTGTGTGTGTGTGTGTGTGTGTGTGTGTGTGTGTGTGTCATAGATGGACACTTCCCAGACTCAGTCTGGTTTGTGAATCATCCCTTTTTTATTGACCGTTTGCTTTTTTCTTTAACTTTTCAGGTTTGAGCATGGATTGTGTGCGTGTGCATAGGCATAGGGGTTCCTTATTTGTGTACACATACTGTGTCCCTTTAGAATTTGAGTTTAGTTTAACGTAATATCCATAAAACTAGAGACATAGTTTAGAAAACCCTGTTGGAGTTGGCAGACCTCAATAAGGCTTCTTGAAAGGGACTAATGTATAGTGGCTTATTTATATTTATAGTTTTTCTTTCCACATGGATGCCCCAAACCAGACATTCACTGTAGACATAGACAAACACTGAAACAGAAATACTCATGACTGTAGAAATGAAAGATATATAAAAAGTTATGACAAGTAGGTGGTGGTTTTGGAGGAAAGAAAGGAAGAGTTATGTGATCCGTTATTGTAAATCAGCCTCCCTCTTTCTCCCTCCCTGTTACTAAGACGAGGACTATGTTTATCCAAAGACACACACACCCTTCCCAGCATGTTGTGTCTCTTTCAAAGCCCTCCGTTTGTTTATTTCAGGGTTGATAGACAGAAGGGAAGAGTAGGTACATCAAGAAAGAGAAGAAATGATGATTGAGGAGATGCGAGTGGGCACAGGAGCAGACTGTGGGAGTGTGCAGTTAGTATAGGACAGCTGGTTGTTTAGTCTACTGGATGTAAAGAGGCATACTTGTAACTCCAGTGTGTTGTCTCCCTCTTTTTAGGAAAATCTGGGACTCCAAGATAGCTGATCCATCCTCCAGGTAAAATACACATTAGATTAAAACCCCTATTTTACCATTAGTTATGTGTCAATTCACAAACATACCTGTCTCTTTCCACCAACTTCTTATTTTACCATCCCAGGCTGAGAACATTGATCGGTAAGAAGGCCTACTGGGTGGAGAAGGTGCAGTGTCAGGGTGTGGAGGTCTCTCTGTCTCAGTGTCAGGCCAAGCTGTCCCTCCCCAGGAATAATGTCCCATGCAACAATGGCATGCACACTGTAGTCCGCTGTGTCCCAGGATCCCAGTTCACCCGCTATGGCATAGCGCCTGCACCACCCGCCGTGCTGGTCAGTATGGAGGTGGAAGTTAAAAAAATATAGATAATAAACAAATGTGTTATTAATGAATGGACTAGTTTGAAAATGTAAATTCAATACAATTTCAAAACTACCTGCCTATCTTTCCACTAAATGTAAAGCTGCAATATGGAGGCAGATAGCTTAGCCTAGCATAATTACTGAAAGCAGTCAGCTAACATTAGCATGGCTCTGTCCAAAGTACTTACTTAAAGGGGACCTATCATGCAAAATGCACTCTTGTACGTCTTGTATACATGAATATGTGTCCCCGGTGTGTCAGGGAAGTCACCAAGTGTCAGAAAATACAACCCTCTCTCTTTTCCTCCATACCCAAATCTCTAAAAAAGGGGCTGTAACGGATCTGATACAGACTGATCCAGATTTGAATTATTTCCTACGTCACAAAAGGGGTGCTCCGCTTAGTGGTCAATTCTCCACCTATCAGGGGAATGAGAGGTTGGGCCACGGCCGGCCATTGCCGCTCGAAAGCGCTGGAGACGCTGTAGTACATATGCTAGGCCTGTAAGTGGCGCTGTAGTCTGCCACAAAAACAGCGAAGAAGACTTCCCTCCGCTGTGGCTCTTTTTCTCCCTCCCCGAGGCAAGCGTTTGCGCCTCCTGGTTTAAAACAAATGAATAATGACTCTATATAAATCATATGTAAGGGATAATGTGCAGCGACGCGGTCATTATGGGGAAAAGAACACCGACAGGCTGATCAGGAGCCCGGCGCGAAGCGGAGGGATCTAGATCGGCATGAAGGTGTTATTTTCCCCATAATGATCAAGTCACTGCACATTATCCCGCTTATTACATGGCCACATTCTCAACAAAGTAGCGATATGACTCCCAATATTAATTGAAATGCTTTTATGGATTTAGAAAATGATTTTATTGATTTAAAAAATAGTTGTATTGATTTAAATTGACATGCATCCGCTAAGAAAAATAGTCCGTTGTTACTGTTTGAACTAACGTAGCAACGGCAGGAACTGCTTCGATAGCGTTTTTAAGGAGCTTTTTGATTACAGATTTTAAAAGTAGCACAATTCATTATGTCAAACCTTGGAAAGTATCTAGATATCCCTGCCCTAATGCCAAAATAACTGGCAACTGAATATGTGTCGCCGTTTGATGTCTATGTCTGGACCGCTGCGTTAAAAGGAGGGTTTCTGCCCCATTACTTCTCTTCTTACTTCTATAAGAATAAAACACGGAGGACGGAGATCTCTTTTTCTCCCCCTCTTCTGACAGCCCAGTAGCTGATTTCAAAGCACGCTCCCCTCTCCTACAGGGGGGCGTGGTCAGCTGCAGCTCACAGAATCAGCCCCCTGCAAAAACAGTGATGGAAAGAGCAAATAGAGTGAAATGAGGCATGGCTAAAATGCAGGATCTGTTTGGTATTTTGAAAAAAACAACTATATTTATATACTTTATATAGGTATGGCCCTACAATATATTGTTCAAATATAGCATGATATGTCCCCTTTAAGCAAACTATTTACCATGTCTTATCTTACTTTTTAAACTGTAGAAAATCAGTAACTCATTGTGAAAGTTCAATAATGACTTCAAAAATTAAGTAAGAAAACAACGCAACCATCAACTGGTTAGCTTAAAAGCAGTAAATAGCTAGCCAGTGTTTCATCAGGGTCTCAAAATCTCAAAATCTATGTAACAAGTTAGATAACAAAACTAAACAAAAAAGGTACTACAAAACAACTGAAATGTTTTTTTTAGCTGTGTTATAAGGACGGATCCGAGTTAGCTGTTTTCGGTGTCCAGTCTTTGTGTTAAGATATGCAAACCATCTCATGGCAGTGGTTTCCATGTTTTTAACTAACTATCAGCAAGTACGTTATTTAGCTTATTTCTCAAAACTACTCCTTTAAAAGTAAAAGCTTCTTCTACTTTTCATTTAGCAGTTTATCAAACTATAGGTATTGCAGGATTGGAGACAAACAAAGATGAACTGATGCAGAGGGAGCAGGAAGAGTCTAATGATTAATTAAGGAAATAAGCTTACTATCCAAATCAAGATGTAGGTCCGGCAGGTAGCTGTCAGGTTATTCCGAAGACATTAACAGGAAAAGAACAAGGAACGGCCTGAATGGAGTTGGAAAGTAGCAATCAATGAAAAACTGGAGGGAAAACACACAAAGGCAGGAAGTTACTTGAAATGAATGGTAAGGTAACAAAAGTAAAACAGGAAATACTTCTACGCTGAAATAAAGACCAGAAACAAAAGAAAAACATAATCCAGCAGGTTGGCAGATCAAGAGGCCATTACACCGTGCCAAATAAGTAGACCACATACTATTATCAGGCTGAAATCTAGAAATAAGCAGTTTTATTTTTAAACACTAAGAAAAACATTAGCTGAGTGTAAGATTTCCAGATCATTTCAATAACTTTGATATTTTGCATCTAAACGTACTTTTTTCTCCTTCCAGCCCATGGTGCGTCTGAAGGCGGGGCCCCGTATTGGGGAAGGCCGTGTTGAGGTGCTCAAGGAGGGCAAGTGGGGCACGGTGTGTGACCACCTGTGGGACATTGCTGCAGCCAGCGTGGTCTGCAGAGAGCTGGGCTTCGGGACGGCCAAAGAGGCGCTCAACAGAGCGCAGCTTGGACAGGGTAAGATATGAAGCATAAACATAGCCTCACACAGTGTCCATAAAGTGCACTTTCAAGTCTTTCTGGTGATTCATTTACTCACCATGTCTGGTGAACTCATGGTGTGAGACGTTTGTATGTTTAGATAAGACCATAACTGGGTATTTATTTGTCATCAAAAGGAGTCCCAGCTACATATCTGATAACCACTTTTCTGTTGAATGTTACCGACTTTGAATCAGTGCCTGAATTCATCATGCACTCTGAGCAGGATCAGTGAGCTCAATGAGTTTAGACTAAACACTTCTCAGCCTAAATGTCTGTTGCTAAACGCAGCTATCCAAGAACTATGGGGCTGAGTAGACAAATAAACCCAGAGAAATTGTTTATAGCCTGACTTCTACTTCTGTTGCAGAAGCTCATTGTTGAGGAACTCTACCCATGACCAATTATAAGAGTGTAAACTATGCTATGAGCTCTAGCGACCAAAACAATGGCATGTTTTGATGTCAAAATAAACTTGTTGTACTGTATGTTAAAAGATAGCGCAGCTTTGAAACCAGGATGTCAGGCAATCAGCACTGAACAGGACCAAACATTCAGGAATACTGTGATTACTTTAACTCTGCTTTTGTTGTGGGCATGAGAATATAGCAATTAAATTGTCAGGCAATAATAAAGTCAAACATTTTCCTAGGCATACCTCTGCAGTAACTCTGTAATCACGTTCATTTCCTCCCATTATCCTTCTGCCTAAACGAGCACATAGCATGTCCATAATGGTGGGTGCATTTCCTTCTCTCTGCTTAACTTAATGAACTAATTCATGGAAATTAATTTGAGGTAAATTTAGGGCTCTATTAAAGTAGGTGCTATGGTATAGTTGTGTCTGAATAATGACCATTGTTAAATGTCAAAATTGAGCACTTTAGCATTTTTTGTCTCAGGCCATTAGAGTGCTTCAGGAATGAGTCCAACAACACGGAATTAGTCAACCTTTTCTTGGCCTTTTAGTTTTTTTGAATGGGTTTTTGGTTATGTGCCTGTGGTTAACACAAGCTTAAGAGATTTTAATTCTACATCATAAAATATGTCCGTTAATACCTCAGTTGTTAATTTGTAAGCCTTTATGTCTCTTGAAAAAGGCGTCTGCTAGTAACAGCTTTGTTAAACCAAAGAGGCTTTCTGGGACATAAACATCATCACTTTCGAAAACACTTTTCTGGCTAAAGCTTAGTGTATGGGTCATCGAAGTCATGTGACCAAGATATAGCTTTTTATTTCTGGTGATTGCAATGACGCTTTAAAAATCATAGGTGTTCCGTGATCTTACACAGATACATCATCCCTGCAGAACTGAACACATATAAGGGGTGAATCTGTGTGTTGCAGAAGTGACGTGAATGCTCATTGGAAGCTCACTTATAGGAGAAAAACTTAAAGTTAGACTTGATGACATCATTAGCTATTTAAGGCCAAATTATAGGGCTTTAGCATGGGCCTCACACACCTACGCAAACCTAGATGTGATCAAAGATTTTCCTCTATTTAGCCTTTTAGGTATCTATTTTGGTCTGTAAAGTGTGGCCCTGCTGTGCAGTGTGTAGCGCAGACTGTACGGTAATTTAAACAGAGAACTCCCTGGCTATGCTCAGTTTCAGAGCCACATCAGAGGACCCCATCATGTCTGGGCTTTTAATCCCTCTCTGTGGACATCTGTGGGTACAGAGCCATCAGGTTTATAGTCTTTTATGTACCCTGTGTGTGTGTAGCCTGTCTTCTTGCAAATGGCCGATGGTTGGTGAGACACATGTGAATGAATGAATTCCACGCCCTTTCTCCTGTAGGTACCGGACCCATCCACATGAACAGTGTGCAGTGTACAGGCCGGGAGAAGTCCATTACTGAGTGTACCTACAGAGAGGTGCCTCTCTACACCTGCAAACACACTCAGGATGTAGCGGTGCGCTGCAACGTGCCTAACACTGGCATGCAAGCCTCGGTAAGAAACACACCCTGAGTATTACCACTTCCCCCCACTTTATACCAAAATATAATCAACAAATAATGTATCGTGTATTATTATAATTTGTATTGATCCCTTTTTAAAATTCAGAAACTACCCAGCATGGTTTATATGGTTTACGCTCTTTCCGATTAAAACTATAATTCAAGAATATATTTTATATTATTCTGAAATGGCCATCACTCAGAATTAGTACTTTTAGTACTTTAAGTACATTTCTATTCTAATATTTTTATATCATACTTATGTAAAATATTAAATGCAGACTTTTACTTGTAACAGTGTATTTCTAGAGTGTGGTAATACTGCTTTTGAGTACTTTTGCCACAGTGTTAGCAGTGTTTACAGACTGACAAGAAAACATGTTCTACTCATCACCTTCAGGTGCGTCTGGCAGGAGGCAGAGAGCCATCTGAGGGCCGTGTGGAGGTGCTGATGGAGGTCGGAGGGGTGAAGCGCTGGGGCTCCGTCTGCAGTGAGAACTGGGGCATCAACGAGGCCATGATGGTCTGTCGACAGCTCGGCCTGGGCTTCGCTTCCACTGCTCTTCAGGTAAACAACAGAAATAAACATGTTGATGTTTTTTTTCTTCGACCTCTAAGCGTTTGTTCTCTGTGCTCCTATATTCCATTCTCCCTCCCTCTCTCTCTCTTCCTCTCTCTGCGTCCTGCTGTTTGTGACTGTGCTGTGTTATTACGGAGGCCTGAGGTAATGACAGGCTTCACAAACGTCCACTTCCAGCGCACTGAAAATAAAAGAGGGAAAGTGAGGCCAAGAAAAATCCGGGAGAAATTCACTGAGCAAACAGACTGAAAATAGAACTGAATGGAAAGGGCAGCATGAGTGTGTTTTGATGGGGGCTGCCGGGAACATTTAACAGGCAGTCTTAAAATTGTGTATAAGAGTGTAAAATGTGATAATATGCACTGATAGTTCTTATGGGGTTTCTTTGTTTATAGCAGAGGCTGCTATTTTCTTCCAGCTTTGACCATTTTCTTCCTGTTGTTATTCCAGCAAAGATCTAATGATTGTATGTGTGAATCTCTTCTATGTGTGTGTGCAGGAGACCTGGTACTGGCCTGGCTCTGCAGATGCCGGCGAGGTGATTCTGAGTGGAAGTCACTGCATCGGCAATGAGATGTCCATCCAGCATTGTCGCAGGAACACAAATGTCTACTGTCCCAGAGGAGGAGACGGCAGGGCCGCAGGAGTCACATGTGTAGAAAGTGAGTCTGCTTTTCAGAATGAGTCAAAAGTTTATTAAATTCATCAAGGCCTTTATCTGTTTTTTAACTTGTGTTTGATTCAAGTTAATTCAAGAAATAAAGATAATAATGTTTGAGTTACTGATACATAAATGGTCATTTTGGGGGGAAAGTATTCCTTAAAGGCTGTATCTTTGACAGTCAGCCGTTGAGTCGCATTGTGGATAGAGCAGATGTCAGTTTTTGACAAAGAAGAATGGAGTAAAAGACACAAATATATATGCATTTTCTTTTAACTGTGACCCTCGCCCTGCAGCTGCTCCTGACCTGGTCCTGGATGCTCAGCTGGTCCAGGAGACGGCCTACCTGGAGGACCGCCCCCTCCACCTGCTGACCTGCGCCAATGAGGAGAACTGCCTGTCGTCCTCTGCCGCCCGAATGACCTGGCCCTACGGACATCGCCGCCTGCTGCGCTTCTCCTCCCGCATCATGAACATGGGCCGCGCCGACTTCAGGCCCAAGGCCACCAGAGAGAGCTGGACATGGCACCAGTGTCACAGGTAAGAGTGAAGCTGACATTTACAGATTTAGTTCCAAGCCGCTGTGTTATTTAGAGGAGCTTTTAAGGTTTTCATTTAAACCAAGAGCTGTTCATTTTACAGATGTGACTATGTTGTGATTTTAGCTGCTGCAGGGTTTGGTTGGACATCAAAGGCAACATAACCTCCCCCATGGCACAGGACTGAACACTATTATAAGGTGGCACAAGAAAAAAAGAAGCTAGCAGATGTACAAACATGTAATGACTGCATGAATGGAAATGTAAGATTCAGCAGCAAGAGCAGTGACATTTTGTACTATATATGACCAGACATACGTAAAAGCATGCTATTAAATACAGCAAAAGACAATCTTTCATCCCCTTAAATTATGTTTATAATAAGCATCCTCCTCACCCGGTCAGCTCCTACGCTCAGAGGTGCCTGGCTTCTTATCTCAGCGGTTGTGGTTCTGTCTCAAAGACGAGAGGCACAGCTCTGTGTCTGTCCCCGCCGCAGCCCAATCACAACCTCAACCACCAGCAGACACATGGTTTGACTTTTGGTACCGTCTGTTCTGGGAATGGTTTTGTAATGAGAGCAACACCAAAGCGATATCCCTAAGCCCACTTGTGTGTTTACAATTGTTGCTCGTGTCTGTTTGACGCCTTCACAACAACGTGAAAGGATTTATGGTTGCTCTATTTTTAGATGAAACTCAGGGATTGTTCTCACAGGTTTGTTCTCATAGGTGTAAACCACAACAGCAACACATTAACACTTTTCTTTTTAATCATTTCACCCTGATCCAATTCCTTAGGCATTACCACAGCATTGAGGTGTTCACCCACTATGACCTGCTGACGCTCAACGGGACCAAGGTCGCCGAAGGTCACAAGGCCAGCTTCTGTCTGGAGGACACATACTGCCCTGAAGGTGAGACATAATTACAGGTTAATGTAACTTACTGTAAACCTGCTTCCCAAAGGAAAAGCTGGAAACAAAAGAAACCAGAATCATGACAAACAAGAATACATAAAAGTGAAACGCTGAAATCCAATAATAAGCATTCAAAGTAAGCGACAAGCTGTAGGATCAGAGGCCAAGCCCAAAATCATCTTGGCTTCACAAAGCCCAGGCAAGCTTTATGCAGCTAAGAGCCTTTCTATCCATTGTGCCCAAAAAAGATCTGGTTTTGTAATAATTTTGTTTTAATTTCAGGCTCGCGGTAGAAATTAAAATCCACAGCCACTGGCAGCAAAGGAGATTTACACCACTTAGTCTTCTCTTTTTTACTCGCCTAATGTGTTTCTAACTTTTTTTTCTCTACAAGGAACACACAAGCGGTACTCCTGCTATAACATGGGACAGCAGGGTATCTCAGTTGGCTGCTGGGACACATACCGCCACGATATCGACTGCCAGTGGATCGATGTCACAGACATACGACCTGGTGAATACATCTTCCAGGTAAGAACGCTTGGTTTTTAACAAATAAAGGAACATCTTCGAAACATAAGATTCACCTTATTCTGTTGGGTAATTGTTAACCGATAAAATTGCAGAGTAAGACAGAATCCCCCTTTCAATCTTCATGGTGAAATCACATCATTTCAGTAGCTTACACAACCTCTCAGGTTGGGCGTGAAAGCGAGAAAAAAAGCTGAGTTGGTGTTTCAACATCTGAAGGCGCACATGAGATAAAAGCTCTGATAAAAGACTATAATTTGGGATCAATGGCTCTTGGCTGCTGTACCATTCAGGTGTACAGTATGTATGTAGTTTTAAGGGTGTGTGCGTATTTAAGGAAAGTGAATTTAGTCTGGATTTATATAGAAAGTAGACCTGCTATTAGACCTATTCCCAGTGGGACTGCTCTGTCAGCACTTAACATTTGTACAGAGTGAGTTTTCTGTTTGAAAGCGGAGCTTGTTACATCTCCCGTCTGTTTTTAAGAGACATCCAATCTGCTGCGGTGACCTACTCATCTGTCCCGTTTCTCTGTCATTTGTTCTATTTTTTCACGGCAGCTTGGTTGCAGCAAAGTGATGTTTACAGTTTCTTATTATGTGTTTGCATACAATCAAGATGTTTACGTGTGACTAACGTGCGTGTGTGTAAATTACATACAGGACGGATCTGTCTCTAATCTCTACACATGTGACGAGCCCGTTTTGAAAGATAAAACCACACACATGTCATAAAGCAGAGATCCACTGTTGTCACGACGACGTGGCCCAGCAGCACTTTGTGGTTGGGATCGCGGTTCAACAGTAGTTGAGTTTCTCATAAATTTGTGTAAGAAGTGAGATGCAGCTGGGTGTTTCTTTGAGTCTTTACCAAGAATTGCCATTTATAGGACCATACATTTAAAACAATGAGTCACGTCCACCTCAGAAAGATTGCTCCTGATTGCTACTTCATTTAAAAATCAGCTGCACAACCTCAGTGTTTTTCATGACATTGACTTTCATTGTTCTGTAAAACAGGCCGCGGGCTCTTTGTTTTACATTATTACAAGAGCTTTTAAAATGGCATTAACTGCCACCCAGTACATTTTACATCAGGATTACAAAATATATGCTGAAATTATTAGCTGCTCTCTACATGCAATATTAATACATATATGCACTCCTTGGTGGCAAATAAGGCTAAAAATGTAATTTAAAAAGAATAATTATCATGAATATCTATACATCTTAAATCTTTGTCTGTGAATATATAATTGGAGTCACAACATTTGAACTGTAAGTAAAAAAAATGAGAAAGGGTTGCTTTTTTAAATCTGTGGTCATGTTATCTGTTTGATGTGTGCATCAGGAAAGTTCATTTGGGTGCTTTTCTTGCAGGCAGGCAGACAGGGTGGAAAACAACAAACCATAGCAACCAACCATGTCTACAGCCTAATGATAGGCTGCTTCTTACATCCAAACCCAACACTGTCATGTGCATCTCTGCAGGGAGATAACAGTGGAAAGTGATGTCATGCATCACTTGAACCCCTAATGTATACATCATGAGCCATATAGAAAAGGAGAGAACAATAATCCTGTGGCTTTGCAGTTGGCCACGTGAAAAAAAAACAAAAAGACTCTGAAATGAAGTGTATCTTTGTTCCTTTACTTCATAAATAGGCCTTCACACCACCCTTACAGTGTTGAGAGTTAGATAGAAGGTTAGACAACCAGTCTTCATGTTACACTAAGTTAGCAATCTCTTAATATTCAAGATACAGAAATTGGATTGCCAATAATCTTCTTAAAAGAGCAAATAAGCACATCTTCAAAAAAATCCGAAACTGTTATTTTAGGAGACATATAGCCAGGTTTGGATTACAACACAGATATCAAAAGTACATTGATGGGAAATTAATGCATGGTAAAATATTTGACTTTAGTTAGATTCAACTTATTGTCATTACACAGTACAGATACCATGTAACGAAACGGTTTCTCTGCATTTGACCCATCCTAGTGTTAGGAGCAGTGGGCTGCCATTATGTACGGCGCCCGGGGAGCCGTGTAGGGAACGGTGCCTTGCTCAGGGACACCTCAGTAGCACTTGGTCTTTCCGGGACTTGAACTGGTGACCTTTCAGTTGCCAAGCCAAGTCCCTATCGACTTCGCCACCACTGCCCTTAGTTGTTCAACTCTGCAGAGACATATGTTGATACTAGGAACGTTATTGTAAAAATTCTCAAAAATGTTAATGGTCTATCTAATTGTTTTCCCCTGATGGGTGAAGGAATCATTGTCGGTCAATTGAGATGGAAGGTTTATGCTTTTGTTTGCAGTATTGAGGGGCATTTGTTTGGATTCTGACCAATTAACAGTATATAGAGATGCCTTTAAAATCTAGTATTGTATATGCTTTGAAGAGACTTACTGTATATAACAAGGTATCCTCAGCGTAGAGGGAAACGCAACACTTCTGTGATGCCTTTACTGCCTCTGCACGTGGTTCATTTGCATGTTGTCAGTTGAAAGCTATCTTTTGATGAAAAAACATACTTAGTAGTTTGGTGCAGGTATTGTGAGTAGGATGACAGACTTGAGTCATGCAGGAGTTTATCTCTACTATATTTTCTTTTACAGGTGGAGGTTAACCCTTCCTTAGACATGGCTGAGTCTGATTTCCAGAACAACGTGATGCGCTGTCGGTGCAAGTACGATGGAGCTCGAGTTTACATGTTTGGATGCCATGCAGGTACGGTGTGAAGAAGACATAGATGCAGTCCATGTCAACACATCAATACTTTCCATATTTGTTGCTTTGTACTCAACTTCTCTCCTCTGTGTGTATTCATTAGGCGATGCTTACAGCCCCGAGGCGGAGGACTTGTTTGACCATCAACGTCAGATCTCCAACAACTTCCTGTGAATAAGGAACAAGCATATTTAAGTACATAATAACAGTGCTCACCACACTTCAACATGTCAGTGGAAGTAGGTGAAATGACAATGACATGCCAGTTCATAGAAAGATAAGGTGAGAGTGGATGGTGGGAAACTGGGATATTATGGGAGAGACTACATGAAAAAATGACCAATAAGGATCCTGTTACTGATTGTCATCTGTTCCTGTTTGAAGGTCAATGAAATTAAAGGAGACAAAGAGGAAAAGTAGATAAAGACCAAAGAAGGCACAAGAACCATCTCACCATGACAATTTTGTAACAAGTTTAATTACCTTGATCAAAACATAACCACAGTTTAGAAAGGTATGCCATCAAGCCATATGAGAACAACACGTCCTTAACTTTTACAGTAAACCGCCAGGCTGTCCTTTATATAATATCAAACCAGGTAACGACAAAACTCTGAACATGCTTCCTGTGCTTTCACTGTTCACATTACTAATGCAGTATTTACTGTCACAACTGTGTGGTTTTTGTTTTTTTAATCATTTTTTTGTTTCATGGTGCTATTTCGCCTTATTTGAATAAATATTGTAATGTATTGCAAATGTATTGTCATGTACAGTTTTATATTACTTCTTTGGAATATTGTTCTTTAGGTCTCTAATTTATGTAGAATTGTAATGTACTTGAGCTGAAACTTGTCCCTGTGTGGCTGTGTTTTGTAAATGTCATTTTACCAGGACAAGTATGTTCAATTGTTTGTTTTTTACCTGTTTAACATCGGTAACATCAGATGGGATGTTCCACAATATTGCGCCTTTAACCGTACAGTACTTGATAATGGTAGTGAAAGAATAAACGTCAAATTGACAAACTGGTTATTCGAGGCATGATTATTTGACTACAGAGTTTACGAAGGCAGAACAAAGATACTAGTTAATGTTACAGTTTCTGCAGAACATTTTAGAAATGAGCTAAATAGATTCCCTTATTCTACTGACTCAATGGTAAAGAATTATCTCACGTTGTCCCTAACAGCAGTTCAGCAGGCTTCAGAGCCTTATGCAAGTTTAAAGATCCCAACAGAACATAGATTTGTTTTGCTTCTTTCATAAAACAATTAAAAAAAACATCTACAGTAAAACATTTGTACCTTCAACAATGAGTGTGTTTCACATCTTTTCCCAGGAAGCATGTGCTAACCCGTATTTTATGACTGTTTCCAACCTCATTCCCACTGACGAACACATACAAACACTGTGGAAACTCTCCCAGCTGCCCATTGTACCATTACATAGGCTATACTTTATATGTCACTCACTTTGGTCCTATTTTTCCCTTTTTATGGGAAGTAGGATGTAACTTTATATCAGTAAAAGGACATAGAATCAAATAAGTTATACAAAGTACATAAAGAACGTTTTTTAAAAATAGTATTTTTAGTACAATTTGAAGAGCTGGCTGCTCTTAGGAGTGTTTTCTTTAAGATGATGACTAGCTATCACTCAGTGGCAGTGGATAATGCTAAATGACTGTCTCACATGCTATGCTTTTGCATTTAGCTAACATGCTATAGCCTACTTTTGCATTTAGCTAACATGCTTTGCTTTTTAAACAGAAGCACATATGGAGAGCACAAAGTAAGCAAACCGTATTAACAGTCTTTATCCGGGAAACATACCCAAACTTAGCTAATATTAGCTATCATAAGCTGCTGGTCATATTCAAATATATAAAGAGAACTGGATGCAGTGTCATAGGCAAAACCCTGTTCATTCCTATAAAAGTTGCTCAGTGGCGCATGAAGCCAAGTGTTAAAAATACCCGAGTCTTCCACGCTCTAGCATTTACTTTAACCTCACTTAACCTCAAGCACGGGCACATAGGGAGCACAACAACATCTTTACTGAATTTGTTTATGAGTCAGTTCAAAAACGTTAAAAACATAATTATTTAAATGTGTGCTATTCAAGATTGTGATAGGGTGAGTAGATTTACCTAAATAATGGCATCCCTTGACCGACCAGGAAGTCATATTTCCTCGGTGTTGCTGAAAACTGGCTTCAAAGACTGCCGTTCTTCCTGAAGGCTTGGTCCGACCAAACCAAGTAGGCCTATAGCCTTTTACGACTTTTTCTACAGTAGCCTATGTTTAACTGAGATTCCATATGTAAGAGGACAAATGTGTATTTATTATCATGACAGAAGTAGCCTACTTCTGTTATTTGTGTGAGTTGTTGTTGTTGTGAATGCAATTATGCCAATCATACTATCACTACAATTACTCAGGTTGTCATCAATGTGTGTGTGTCATTAGAAGGAAAGCTCTGAATTCTAAGAACACTATAGTGATCCAAAATATGTTTAGTAAGTGTCTAATGCTGGAAAAACCACCACCATTGTCTTCTATTGTGGTGGCCGGTGGGACATCAGATTATTCCTTCATTTGGACCATGACTCACTTTTGATTTGATCCATGACATGCAGCATGTTCCAGGGCAGTGTTGGCACTTGCTCAGTTGTGGTTTGTGCTTGAGGAGTTAATCTAATGATTGTGTGCAAGGCACCCAGCAGGCTGCTCTGCGGTACATCACCCCCTCGTGAAGTCACAGTAAAGCAGGAGATTATATGCAGGGCTCAGATCTCACACGATGATGGTAAAGAGCAGCTATCTGTATATGTAGCTCAGATGCAAGAACAACACAGCACAGGGAGGTCCACTTATGTTCTGGCAAACTCGCTATAATAATAATTAATAATTCCTTACATTTATTATAGCGCTTTTCCAGATGCTCAAAGCGCTTTACATTGAACATTTGTCCACACTTGGTTTTATTCCACACTTGAAGTTATGTGTGCACTGCGACCAGATGAGACCTAAGCGCCTAAAAAAGCAGAACCAGCATTTCATATATCACAACACTAGAGAGAACACTTACAATATATTTTAAATGTAATTGTCATCAAACAATGCATGATTATGTGATGTGTAACATACATCCATCACTCCTAATGCCTTTGCTCCACAACTACATCTTTGGAAACAAGGGAGCAAAACAAGAAAAAAATATAAATATTTGCAAAAGTTGTATTTAACTTGCATTCATGTTTATATGTCATGTACAAATCTGAGCCTGTAGCGGTGACTCCTCCACTTCAATTAGCCCTGTATGAGCCACGTGGCACGTAGTCATCCTCAGTTTACAATCTCAACCAGTACACAAACAGGGTTCTTTACAGCAGTAAACTGCAATGAACTGCATTGATGTATACAAATATACCAATGTAAGAGTGCAGGCGGATTCATTTTCAACATGAATGGTCCTATTAATATTCCTAGCAATGTGTTGAATTACCAGGTGAACATATCCACTTAAAGTCAACAGATTTAATTTTGAAGTTGATATAAAGTAGAAATAATTTGCAGTAAAACAAATGGCAAATGTACAGCCCGTTGTTCAAAAAAAGAGAGTTAATTATTAGCTGAGGTAAAGAGGCACTGGGTCACGTGGTCTGTGGTTGGCTGGGTGAAGCCTCGGAGGAGGCCGCTGCCTCCAGCTGTCGCAAAAGTCTCCTGCCTGGATGTGTGTGTTTCAGGAAGCTGAATTATGAAAGCCAACTCTGAATTAGGTAACATAGTCTCTCACTAGTAAAAAAAAGTCCATATATCAGCTTTCCAGAAACAACGAGTAATGTGCATTGTTTAGATTGACAACTAATGTTCATCTAAAGCAATTTGAAGGAGTTGTTATAAACCGTAATATTGCAACATTTTAGTAACTAAATGATAATTTTATACTACAACTGGAGCAACAACATGAACAAAACAGGATGCGACTAACCTTGTTCAACACATTTAACTAAAATGTTAGTATATTTTAACACATTAACACTCAATACTTCTTAACGTAAACGCGTTAAAAAAACAATTGTTTGTGCATTGTGAATGTTGCCATGATGAAATGCACTTTGAAAACACATTAAACATGGATGAGGTGAGACTCCTGGAAAGCCTGAACACTCAAAGCTTTCACATAAAAAAATAAACCAAAAAACCCTTTTCTTATTTTTAACTTCACAGTCTGTCAACGAATCATCTTTTAATTTGTTCTTCAGATTTAATGACACGCGTATTATCATTAGTTCTGCTTGTTGAAAATGTATTAAAACAAACATGTACGCCTTATAGATTTAGGAAGCAGAACAGCCATGAAACTGGAAGAAAGCAGCAGCTTTGTTGGGGGGTTTTCACTTCTCAAAAAATAATGAATAAGACAAGCTAACAGGTCTTCAACAAAAGTTTGTAGTCTATTCTCAACAATATCTTCAAATATAGAGATTTACAGTATCCTCATGATTGGCCATAGAGATATTAAACAGAGAGACTATGATGATATCTTTTTATCATTTGATTTTGATATGAACAAGACCACTCACCTTGTTTTATGCATTGCGAGCAACATGAGCAACACTAGCAGCTTGAAGAATCCCCTAAGAACTACAAACCCTGATCTCAGTGCGATGATTAAGGCCGAGTAAAACATAGAGTAATATAAAGAAGTTAGCAGGTAACGATCTAGCTTTGTAAAAATAATGTTTTTAATCACCCTGCTTCTTCGTACCTCCTCTGTCTACAAGGCTCTTTTGTCAAGTAGACTTCCCACCGTGAATGTGGACTCTGATTGTTTTACTGGCAAAATATATTGTAAGCTATTTTGTTGTGGTGTTATTCTTCGGCCATTACATTTTGCTTTAAACAAAAAATATGTGACAAAGAAGAGTTGAAGCAATAATGTTGTCTAATGTCACTTTAATACAGGACCTTCAAACTGCATTTGATTCCCTCACATTTACAAGTTCATTTACTTGGTTCATCTTTAAAAAAAAAACGTGAACATAATTCTATATTAAAACAAACATTATTAAATTGGATTAGACTAGATGGTTCACTACAGACTTTGGATACAATGTCAAGAAATATGATTTTAAAAAAACATTGTTATTTGTGTTAGCCCCAGCCATGGCACTGAGGCAACAGTCCCAGCATGAACATAAAGGCTGATGTAACAATGCAGGCAAACAGATTGAGGATGAAGAGATGTTTGGTAACAGTTTTTTAAAGGACTAAAGCCAGAAAGAAGGAACAAATGGTGGGAATCCATTTCTGGAAAGTGTGGCGGTAGGAAGGAGTGGCCAGTTGTCGAAAACAGAGCAGGAGAAGAAACAGAGAAGACTTTAGTCTCTGCTGTATCAAGGAATCAAAAACAAAACAAAAATAAAACGGTAGTTTTCCATCCAATCACTTCCCCTCCCAGGCATCTTCCTTCTGCTTGGCTGCCATGCGCTTTTGTTCTGAAAAGATAAATAACAGAGACACAGTTCAACACATCAATCAGCGGAAGCTCTTACCTAAACAAGACTTTGTTTATTTGTTGCTCTATATTTGTATCAATGTCTTCACCACATGCAGGGCAGTGAGGCGATGAGGCAGGCTGAGGAGCCGTCTGTAAATTCATCTCTGAATAAGACCATACGTGGCATCCTTTCCCAGGACACAATGTGCAGCACACGATGCACGTCTGATATTCACTGTGCCTGTTACTTAAAGAGCACAGTATGGGACGAACAAAGGAGATCTTTTTTTAGTTTCTATACTTCCCGACTGGCTCTTCCGTGGACATTCGTGGTTTTCTGGGCCTATATACTTATGTTCCATCTCAGAAAGGAAATGTTCTGATTATAGACTTGTTATGATGAGCACAGCAGTGGGCCGAGAGCAACCTCTCTTGGCATCAATCTGCATTTTCTTAAGTAAAGTATGAAAATAGCTCCCACTTGTGGTGGAAATCTTGTGATGCAAAGACTAGGACAGCTAGGTAAGGACTTTATATCTCTTCATAGAGTGACTGGTAACCAAGGTTCTTTCTTACTGACACCGTGCTTCATACTCAGATAGAAACAGCCCAACAGGATGAGGATCATCTACTCTACCATAGATGAGAGCAGGGCTACCTCACTTCCTGGCACAGTTACGGCCCCACCCACTTTCCGGTGAAAACAAGGCATCGGCGCCAAGCGGAAATCAACAGTTTCATCATCCCTTAAAGCTGCCGTGTCATGTAGTGCACGTCAAACAACAAAACAGATCCAAAGTTAACATTTTCTTTACTTTTACTTCGTTCAAAATATGGTAAAAGAAAACATCTGTGTCTTCAGGCCTCCACAGATAGGGCTAGATCGTAACCAATGGGACCCGGTTGGTCAATACCGGTATGGCTATGTGAAACACTTCAGAACAACTACATTACAATGCTAATGAGGTTAACATCTAGCATCAAAGTAAACGGTTGTAATGCTCAAACACAAAGTAGAGACTGTAGATGCTGCATTTAAATATAAAACACTGACAAGCCGATATCAGATTAAGTTCGTCCACCAGCAGAGTGACAGGACAACGATCCCCTTGTCACATGAATTAAACCATAAATCGATCATCGGTCTCCAAGGAAATGGTGTAATTGTTTGCCTGACCTGACATTGTAATCGGGCTCCTTGTAGATGGAAATATGCAATGTTTCCTCAAATGTTTGATGTGATTGGAGAAAACTTCTGAATCTGTATTTACCGCCAGTCAAATGACGGCAAGTGTTTTCACCCCAAAAGGGGCGTGGCCCTGACGTAGAGTGAAAATACCGGATGGGTTGCTCTCATCTATAGAGAACAGTCCTTTAAAAGCACTGCTGACCACAGTACATCTTCCCTTTAATAACATCTCAATTATCGCTGTAAATGTTGCACCTTTGGCCTCCTGGAGCTTCTTCTTCTCTGCCTCGCGCTTCTCCTCCGTCAGGTTGCTCTTCACACCGAGGGCACCGATCACCATCCTTCGCGCCAGTGCGGCACTTGTCTGAGGTCTCTCTTTAGCAGGCAGGAGGTAGTCTGAGGATGGGAAGAATAAAGAATAATGAGGTCGTGTATCTAAATGTGAGCTACGGAGGATGATCCGAGCTGAACTGGAGACGCTTTTTGTACCTGAGCAGCTACGAGCTTTGGCTTTAGTGGCGGGGGAGCATTTGGAAAGAGGTCGCAGCTTCATCAGTGGATGTTTGGTTCTTAAAGCTTCCCGAGCTGAAAATTGAGAAGAACATTTTTAAAAACACCATTTTTAAAAAGCGCATTTATCAGTTAACTGTGTAACCTAATAGAGCTCACAATACAATTTATTCGCTCAGCAGTTATCCCATACTTATTATTAATTTAAATAATGTTGAGTCGTTCCATAAGGGTCCACTGATACTCTTAATTGAACATATGTTCTCCTATTGGGTAAAGCCTCACAACAATCATATTTACTGCAGAGGATTTCTTATTTTAGGTACTCCCCTCCCAAATGTCTCTTACATGTGACGCCGTGCTTCACTTACCTGCTATGGGGCTCGAGAAGAGGCCAAGAGCACTTGATTCATCAATCCACTGGATGTCAAAACCTCTTTGTCTGAAAGACATAGTAAGAAAAGGTCAGACAACATAGACTGCTACAAAAACCACAGGAAGATTAAAAACAAATATGCCAGGGAAGCCACATTCAACGAGAGTCCAGTGGTTTAGTCAGGCTTCCAATGTGAATCTTTAAATAGAACATTGACACGTTTTATGTGGATGTCTAATTAGTGTTTAAAAAGTGAATGTAGTTGATGAAAGCAATACGTACTTTAGTGTGTATTACTGTCTGATGTTATTCCTATTCCTGCATTGTCCTTTGATAGTGACGTAGTTTGATGCAAGGTGGAATATTGGCTATTTGCCGCGGAGAGGCCGATTCTGTAGCTGGAAAGTAATGATCACACCCAACAGAAGCTGCCGTGTGCTTTTCTTTTTGGATGCTGTTGCAGACTCAGGGGGCTCATGTTTTTTTACTATGCATGAATTTTAAAAGGACGTGGGTTGCAGACCTTCTTTTGCATCCTCTCAATAAAGAGTTGTTGTAGTTTGGGTTCTCACTGGACCAGATTACCATGTTTTCATGATTTATTTTTGTTATTACCTGCATACAATAGGTGTTGCTTGGCTACAATATGTTTTAGCTCTGCATTAGTATCTGCAATGCAATGCATCCTGGAACATGTAGGCTCTCAACTTTCTCAGTAATAGGTATAAGAATTATACATACGAGTAGTCCTGAAATAACTTGAGAAGGTCCTCGGTCCTAAACTCAGCAGGGAACTCGTAGATCTCTACAATGTTAGCAAGTTCGTCGTCAGTGAGGTCGATGTCATCTTCTGCATCTTTGTCCGTGTTGTAGTAATCAAACCTGGCCTCCTGGACGGACTTCTTCTTTCTACCTTGCTTCACAGCCAGCTGGAGAAGTGAGAAAAGTGAGATGAGAACAGGAGGGAGAAGAGGGAAACAACAAGGGGATAAGTGTATTGTAAAAAATGTGTGTTTCTGAATTGTGGGGAAGGTTCTTCTGGTTATTTTTACTTTTTCATATTTGAATCACCAAGCCCAAGCTCTCACCTCTTCTGAAAGATGCTGATCCAGGCAATCTCCTTCATCATTGAACAAGGTGTCCCAACTCTCCTCTTCCCCTTCTTCTTCTTCTTCTTCTTCTTCTTCTTCCTCTTCAATGGCAGCTGCTTCCAGCCGTGAGGTAAGTTGGGCCTCCACATTGGTTGGGTCAAGCTGCCCATTAACCTCTGTATCCTCCTCTGCCTTTACCTCAGGATCTCCATTCTGGGCCTCACCTTCTCCCCCAGCAGCAGCTCCCTTATCTGCTCCAGCCTTGTCCTTCTTATTCTTGGCGTTTTTCCTTGCCTTGTCTGTGTAGCGGGGCCTGGGTCTTGGTTTTACTTCTCCCTGAGGCTGTGCCTTATCTTTGGCTCCAGGGAGTCGTTGCTTGGGGACGTTCTGAGCTAGTCCTGTCTTCTTAGACGGGGCGGGGGGTGCGGGTGTTGGCTGGGCTGCAGTAGAGTCTTCTTTCGCTTGTTCCAACTCCATTATTGAATTACGTTAAAAACACCTGGATGATCAAAGGAAACAGAGGAAGAGACAATGCAGTGAAAATTGGTCTGCTTTAACCGTTAACATTTCTAAACTAGTCTTGAATGAGTGTATTAACAATATGAATGTTATTTTAACCAACCTACGTGAACTAGTTAACTCCCCCCGGAAAATAGTCTAAAATCTTGCTAAACGCATATAAACCATGACAATGCTATTAGCTATTAGCTTACCGCTTTAGCTAACTAATCTTCCACTCGCTGAGGTAGAAATATGTGTTAATTGAGGGCACAACCATTCAGTTAGTATCAGCATACATTAAAATAGGATTGTGTTCTTTTATTTTTAATAAATACATTGCAGGGAGAATTGTTAAAATAACGGTTGCTCATTTGTCTTACCCGGGTTTGGTTTGTTTAGCTTCAGATTTTCGTCGCACAGGTGACGCAAGCCTAGGACAGCGCAAAGGATTTTGGGATATAGTGTAATTTCTTTGCCTCTGCAGCTAAAACACTCTGAAAGAAGAGCACGCCTTTTACTATCGTATTTGTTTTTTAAATCACAACATGCATTGTTTTTATAATCAAGATTTCTCCACAGAAAGACAATGTTAATGTGCTGTCGGTTGAAATGATTATTTCAGTACCGTAATGTTTTGATCTAACAGCGCCTGCAAACACACGACTTCCGCCTTCCACATACATGCTCACAGAAACCCAGATCAGCTATTGGTCAACTTTCTAATAAGGCCCACAGTCTTCGCTGATTGGCCAATCGTCTTTGCGTTACACAACTTAAGCTGGTACATGTTATAAGCAGACGTTGTGTAAGGTGGGAATTTAACATTTAATAACAAATGATATAACAATCACGGCCCAGTGCCCTCACATCGCTGCTGCGGAGTCTGATAATCTCCCTCTCTTCACCCTGACGGTGCAGGTAAGACGGCCTTTGCGTTGACAAAAGTCTCTGCTCAGCATCCTGCAGGGCTGTGCTTCATTTTTAACAACAATCAAGTATGAATAACACAAACATGTCCATAAGAACAGAGGGTTAATATACCTGTGTGCAGATTCTCTAACCCTGTGACAAAAATGTTGATCTTACGAAGAGCATGCAAGTGTATACTGTAGAGACGATTCACGTTTAAATGTATGGTGGATCTCATACGACAATCATCTTATATAAAGGCTTTCAAGTTAAAACTGATATATAAAACTGGAATATCAGACAAAATATTTGCAATTAGATATATTTATTATAAATTGTTTAGCCCTAACTCATGCACAGTGTTTCTAAATATGATATTAGCTCATCATCATTGAGGCTGTCCTGCTTTAAACATAAGACTTGTTCATCGTCTGCATGCATCATACATGTAAAAGTACAATAACTCTGTGTTCCCGTTGCAGTGATGTGGCGTTCAGGTTTGTTGCTCCTCCTGGCTGGAGTCTGGCATCAGTGCCACGCCCAGAGCTCTGAGCCCATGCTGCAGGTTGTAACACAGACCATGCTTCCTCCTGACAGTCTGCACAATCCCACACAACTCAACTATGGAATGGCTGTTACGGACGTGGATGGGGATGGCGACCTGGAGGTGGTTGTTGCAGGGTGAGTGTGAAAAGGGTTAGCTGTTTCCTATATTCCTTACACTGCATAGACCAGGGGTGTCCAAACTTTTTTTCACAGAGGGCCACATACAGAAAAATATACGAAGGGCAGGGCCACTCACTAGAGGTATCTTACCTCATAAGTTCAGTTATAAGTTAGCAAAATCAATCAAATGTAGGTAAATTATGCTTGATACTTAAAAATGCCTTAACACATGAATACTACTGTGCAATATTTTTTTACATATATTTTTAAGAAGTACAATATAAGACGAGCACAAGTTTCATTTGTGGGAAATATTCCATTATACTTTGAATTTGTGGAGGGCCGATTCCAAATGGCATAGACATTCTTATATGTACAAAACTATTTTGTGTGATGTTTTCCCTCAGGTACGATGGGCCCAACCTGGTGCTGAAGTACGATCGCACTCTAAACAGGCTGGTAAACATTGCTATTGATGACAGCAGCTCTCCATACTACGCCCTGAGGGACCGAGCAGGAAATGCTATCGGAGTTACAGCCTGTGATGTGGATGGAGATGGGCGTGAGGAGATCTACTTCCTCAACACAAACAATGCCTACTCTGGTGAATAGCACATTCTTATGTTATGTCTTCATCATGTATCCAGAAGGTGATTACCAGTATCTGAAAGACTCCCTGCGATAACTGACTTTTTTTTAATGCAGGACGGGCAACTTATTCAGATAAACTGTTCAAATTTCGGAATGGTCGCTTTGAAGATCTTCTTGGGGACGAGCTCAATGTGCTCCGTGGTGTCGCTAATCACATGGCAGGACGTTCGGTTGCATGTGTAGACAGAAAGGTTAGTAAATGGCATTAACAAGTCCCTCAATCTGATCTCTTTTATTCCACCTTTTGTCTCAATTATTCTCAAATTCTTCCGTAATACCTCATATATTTTCTCTGCAGGGAACCGGCCGTTACTCAATCTATGTGGCCAACTACGCCAGTGGCAGCGTCGGTCCCCACTCTCTCTTAGAAATGGACGAGGCTGCTAGTGATGTCTCCAAGGGCATCATCGCTCTGTCTGATGTGGCTGCAGAGGCCGGAGTCAACAAGCTCACAGGTCAGGAGTCAGGTTAGAGAGGTGAAGTCTGGGATGTTTTGTGTCCTGAATCAGCTGAAACATACATTTTTTGATCGTTACGCAGGTGGCCGTGGTGTGGTGGTCGGACCAATCCTGAGCCAGTCGAAATCGGACGTGTTCTGTGACAACGAGAATGGACCTAACTTCCTGTTTAAGAATAATGGAGACGGGACATTTGTGAATATGGCCACACAGGCTGGTGAGTATCAACAGTAAGGGGTATAGTCAGGAATAGCGTTTCTGTAGGTATTGAAGTGTAAGTCTCTCTTGGCTTGATAACACTTTTTATTGGATTGCCATCAAAAGGGCATATGTTTATATTATATAAATATTACACAATATTTGAAAAACTGATGCGCTTCCCATCAGCCTCAGCTTTTTTGCTGTTTTTCTAATTAGCATATTTGATTAACTAAATAAGACAGTAACCATGGTAAACATAGCACCGTGTGAGTGTTTAGCCCAATGCAATGCTATACCTTACTACAGCCACACAGAGCAACACACATGTCTGTTTATTGTTTAAACACTGTGAGACCATCCAGGTATTTGATACTTAAATAAGGTTATGTCAAGTACCAAAATGCAATGATGTCTTCCAGGGTGTCTTCTTTAAAACTAACACTAGGAGTCGCCAATGTTGGCAATTTCCAAACCCCACACATTGGGGCTGTTAGTTGGGCCTGGGGAAGAAGTTTCCCAGCAATAAAGCTTTCAACCTTTTGTCAACCTCTGAAGGTGTGGAGGACCGAAGCCAGCATGGCAGAGGAGTAGCACTCGCTGACTTCAATGGAGATGGAAAAACGGACATTGTGTATGGCAACTGGAACGGCCCCCACAGACTTTACCTGAGGGGCAGCGACTCTAAATTCAGGGTAAGGAAGGAGAGAAAGGGCAGAAAGGAAAAGTTAAAATAAAATTGATAAAGCAAGACTTTAAAGTATTTGCTTGTGCAGAACATAGCCTCTGGAGGATTTGCAGCTCCCTCGCCTATTCGCACAGTCATCGTTGCTGACTTTGACAATGACAAGGAGCTGGAGGTGTTTTTCAACAATATTGCTTATAGAGGCAACGCCCCTAACAGGCTGTTCAGGTGACTATTCAGTATTAATAGTTGCTGTAAAGTGTCTCTACTGTAGGCTATTTTTATTTTATGTACAGCACTTTGGCTCGACCAAAAATCGTTGATTTGAAAACTTGATTTGATTTGATTAACCCCAAGCCCAATAAAGAAGCATACACGATTTAAAAAATCTTAAATAAATGTTGTGTTTCTATGCAGGGTGTCAAGGAGAGCCGATGCAGACCCTTTGATCTCGGAGCTTAATGTGGGAGATGCTGCAGAGCCACAGGGCCGGGGAACAGGTCAGCTACACCTCAGACCAGAGGACATTGGACAACATATTTTCATTTTGTTTTATTCTCAGAATGTCTTAACCTGAAGTGAATACACCTCTGCTACCTCTCTGTTTGGAGGAGATTTACAGAGACACAGCTGTTGGTTAAACGTCACAGTGAGGTTGTTATGTAGGTCAGCGCAGTAAAGGCTCTGCTGGTTTTGGACAGGTGGCACCGTCACAGACTTGGATGGAGATGGACAGCTGGAGCTGCTGCTGGCACATGGAGAGAGTGTCCAGCAACCAATCTCTGTCTTCAAGGTCACGCAGGTGTGTATCTGTGTGAGTGTGTGTTTGGTAATAGTTGCTGAGCCTGAATGATCCTCAACCTGAACTGTCCCACTTCATCAGGGCTCGTCCAACAACTGGCTGCGAGTCATCCCTCGCACGCAGTTTGGCTCTTTTGCGCGGGGAGCCAAGGTGACAGCCTTCACCCGTCAGAGTGGAGCTCACACACGCATCATTGACGGAGGATCAGGGTATCTGTGTGAGATGGAGCCTGTCGCACACTTTGGATTAGGTAACCTCCTTTAGCATTTTATAACTCACAGACTCTGGAGACAACGTGACACTCAAATATATCTTGTATACCAATTACACATATATATATATATATATATATATATATAACTTAATTTAAAGTAATCTTATCCTGCATGGGTTCAGTTTTTCAAACCCTCACCTGCACAGAACTGGTACCGAGCTATGATTTGTAATTATCTCCAAGTCAAACCCAGACCCGACCCCTGCTAATCGAGTTGGCCTCAAGCTGTGTTTAAACCCCCAGTCTACAGAACTAATGAATTTGAAGTTATTTATTTTTATTTTTATCCTGGTTTAAGTTGAGTTCCTATTCTTGATTCAGTGATCTAACTCACAAAAAGTCTCTTGATGCCAGGAAGGCAAGCACATTCTCAGGTTTCATTATAAAACAATCATCATGGCAGGTGATAATACTTGATCATATTTGCGGATTTAGATGTTAAGCCGTGCCTGTGAGTTTACATGAAAATATTTTTCAACCTGTTACACAATTTTTTCGCTAGTAACTCTGTACCCAGTGCAGTCCTGGCGATGTCCAAGGTTAAAAATGCACCTATGTGAACCCCTCAAGCCATTAATTTACATGTATTGTATTTACATTTTTGGTTTTATAGGGACAATCATTTCAAAATCAACACATTATTTATTGCCGTATAACTTATATTCTTGTTACCTCACAACCTCAAGATGATAAGAGTCTGTGTTAACTATGGATTAATTCAGCCAGCTGTTCGCTCTGCTTAAACTCTTTATGCTAAGCTAAGCTAATGACCTCCTGGCTCCAGCTTCAGTGGTCGATCTTTTCATCTAACTCTCAGCAAATATTTATAAGCTATTCCTTCAAAATGTAATCCCATATTGTACTTACACACAGACATACATTTTTCTCTTGAGTGATGCTCAGTGTTTTACTTTTGACCCATGACTCCCAGGAACTGATGAGGTGACAGTACTGGAAGTCTCCTGGCCTGACGGCAGCTCCATCTCTCGAACCCTTCAGCCTGGAGAAATGAACTCAGTGATGGAAGTAGCTTTTCCCAAAGAAGGGGAATCGTCTCTGCTTGCCAATGACACGCAGGTACGCAGATCGGACCCACGGCATGAATTATGAGGAACACCGGTAATGGCCTAGGCACTCTGTGGTAGGCGCTTAAAAAAATGTTCACCACAAACTACAGCAGACAACACAAAGCCTCCTATGTTCTAAAATAATTGTACGCCTTTTGTCTGCTAGATTAATGAATAAACATTTTTTTTTTTGAAAACCAATGAATGTCTTTCTTCTCTTGTTCAGTGTGGGAAAGGCTTTTCTGTCCAGAATGGCCGCTGTGCAGGTAAGAATGAAATACTTTAAATCAGTCCTTTTTAAATATAGTGGCTTAAATTTGCTTTTTTTTTATTTCATGTTTATGTTTTTACAGGTGTGTGAGGACAGTCTCTAAAAATCCCTGGGCCATGTGATTTCCTTTACTTTATGAGTAGTTTTAAGACTTCTTTCTCTTGAACTGTTACAGCTACTGCATGGTTATGCTTGTTATTTTTAATGCGCATTGGCAAACTCCCTAAATAAATTACTCCAAATCAATATGGTCAGATTATCATTTCTTTTTTGAGTGAGTAAGGGTTAGAATACCCTACATTTAACAAATGGGCTATTTAAATACACAACATGATGCATTTTAATGTTAATTATTTCCCAAAAATGAAAAGCAAAAAAAGGATGAAACTGATGGTCATCACATATCACATATTGCATCCCCACTCAAACAGCATAAACATGTCAAACACACAAAGATGATCATTTCATAGATACAAAAAACAGCATCAGGAAACACTAGCGGTTCCTGCATTTTTGTTTTTTACATTTCACTAACTAACACACTAACACCAGCTGCCATCTGAAGATTAACAAATATGAACAAGACATGAACTCTGTGGATGACAAAGACTAACAACAAAAGTTAAGCCATTATTCTCCGGTTTGCACCTCTCCTCTGCTTGTTTCACATCTTGCCATCTCCTTCATGTTTCAACCTTTGTCTTGTCAGTGTTTTCTTATTCTGATGTCTGCCTTTGTTTGTTTTCCTCTACCATTTTCTTCTTCTCATCGCCTGTTCTGTCCCTCCACCCATGCAGCGTTGGCTCCATTTTACGATGGCTTCCGATCTACCTCTGTCTCCATGTTTGAAGCCTCCTGTTTTGAGACAGTTTTCCTACAGTGTGTCATGGTGCTCTCTGCTCTGTCAGGCCTCAGAGGATGGTAGTCTTCAGGGTAATGATGATACAGTACGACACTAGTCTGTACTAAGCATTTCCTAAACGACTTCCTGAGACATGCACTAACAGTGTGTCTGTGTTATCAGTATGCATATCCTAGAATCTGGATACCCAGCAGTTTGGGCATTTCCTGTTTGCTCTGGTGTGCTGCAGAAGTCTTTAAATGCTGTAAGTGAAGAATTAAAACTGAGGTCAGTATTGTGCCCCTTACTCAGCTGAAAGTAGTGCAGTGTAGCATATCTAGCAAACATGAATGAATGTTCCTGACCAAAACTTAGTAAATACATATTATGCTCTTTTTCAGGTTCATATTTGTATGTAGTGCCTCTACTGTGACATGTCTCCATGCTTTAATGTTCAAAAGTCTTTATTTTTCTCATACTGCCTGTGCTGCAGCACCTCTTTTCACCCTCTGTCTGAAACCAGAGCCCAGTCTGCTCTGGTTGGTTAGCTGGCCGGCTCTGTTGTGATTGGTCAACCGCTCATAGATTGTCCTGCCCCTTAGACTATCACGTACATTGTGTTGGAGCGCTAGCCAATAGAAGCGTATTACGTAGTGATGTCACAATGTTAAGTAAACAAAGGAGTCCAATGGAGGCATTTCAGGCCGAGAGGGAGTGTGTGAGAGAGACTCACTCTGGAGGGAACTTTGGGATTTTAGCCTTTCAAAACAGCTTCTAATCTTCTAGGACCTCTCTAATCTGCATTTAGTGCATGCAGCATGTTGGAAGCATGATCACTAATATGTTCTTCAGACCATTTCTACAGCAAAAATGTTAACTTTTCATAGCTGAAGAAGCCTGTAGACTGTATTTCACATTAAATCAGTACTTGAATTAAATCCTGAGCAGCCTTTAAATGTGACAAAGCATTATTGAACAAAGGTGTACTTTACTGAACACATTTTCTGTAATAACTTCTGCAAATCCAGTCTCAGCCTTGCAAAATACTTTTGTACGTGTTTCCGAAGTGTATTCTATACTATGGTTTTAGCTATGCATCGTTTATTTATAACAAGATAAATGAGACACGATCATACCGCACGAGTTGTGTTGTGGAAGTTTTGCTTCTTTTCATCAACACTTTTATATGTTTATGAATTATTTGTTCACTCTGCAATCATGCAAGAAAAGTACAATTATTTTGGTTAACAAAACATTGATATATTGTCAAGCAATAAACATTACCAGTTGTAATGTTTCTGTGTCAGAACACCTGACTAATGTGCATTACTACTACATTACATCACATTTAGCATTACTACTACATTCCTACTGTGACCACTCAACATGTGCCATAGTAAAAGGACTATTTTGTAGATGTACAATGAAATAACAAAGAAAGACTGGCAGCTGTGATGAAACAGTTTTTATTTGACGCAGTCATACACACCTCATTGCCACGTATCAAACAACAAGCAGTACGAAAGTTTGTTCTTGCACAAAATGTCAACAAAATAAAACACACATTCATATTTGAGAGCCAGCTTTTTGGCAGCTTTGGATCTTTGGAAGTTCGTTTGGAAATCAAGGAAGGACAAGGAAGTAAAATTCAGGAAGACTTTTTGACCCATTCTTTGTCTACTTACTACCGCATTCAATGCACAGTATGTCTTTGCATAATCAAATGTAGGCTTACTCATTAAAACCGAGAAGTTAGTACTGCGCTTGTCTGTTTATGTGACTAAAAGAAAATATAGGCTTCATGTGAAAGACATGGAAGATCTGCTACATGAAATATATAGACGGGCTGATTGACATCTGCTACCAGACAGCGTGATTTACATCATAGGTGAAGGAGGCTTTTTTGTACAATTAATCTTGGGGGGCGAAACGTTACGATGCCTTCAAATACCTGTACGTCTTACCTACATTTGCTCAAATCTGGAAACTCAGCTGGAGCTACAGATAACTTCTTTTAAAGCAGACGTGCCTGGTGCGCAGCGTTAATGTTGGATTCAGTCCAGTTTGGTCCGGTGTGGTGCAGCTGAGGTATGATGTTTGTGGTCCTGCCTTCTTTCAAAGAGGAAGGAAGGGAGGTCATGGGACGATCACACAAAGTATACATAGCCAATGTTTTCTTCTTTGCATTGAGACATTGCATCTGACAGTACCACAGTCGGCACATGCAAAATAAACTTCTACAGTGCGTGATTGAAAAGCTTAAACACCTTTAGCATGGGACATCTTGAAAGCTATAGGATGCTTTGTGTGAGCGTAAGTTTGGGATGTGAGTGTTGGGTCAGGAGGAGCATCATTGTCCTTAGTTGGCCTCCAGGTTTGTGAGTGATCAGGGGGACACGGTGTGACAGGAAGTAGCCAGTCATCGCGCGGTGCTGCCGGACACGGAGCTGCTCCCCGAGCTGGAGCCACTGGAGCCCCGGTCTTCATAGATGGAGATCTCTATCTGAGAGGTGGGAGAGTTAGGGACCAAGAGTCTGCAGTGGAGAGTGGTTTCATAAACACAAGGTGTGAGGGTCGTTCCAGAATTGGAGGACATCTTCTGTCCCACCTAAATTCATCTAAATTATCCATGCCCAAAATGCTAAAACATGCACTTGTCCTTAGATAAAATAAAAGAAGGTTGCAGAAAAAGTGGTTTAAAATATGAAACTATCAAGTCTCAAACAGCCCCTAAAATGGCATTTCCATCGTCCCTCCTTCTTGGAGACCAACTTGCATGCACATTCTGCAGCTAGGATTCATTAGTGAGTAAACACAGTTACAGAGTTATATTTCTTGCAGTACAATTATTATCTTTTTCGTACAATTAAATGTTTGTATATAATTTAGCTAAATCTACTTGCCGAATCTATTTTTGTGATGGTTTACTACCTGTTTTTCTCAAATGCATAACAGAAAACTAAAGTAGAAGGGTTCATTTTTCCAAAGCTTTAACATCTTAATGTCCTCCAATGATTGAATGACCCATAAATGCTTTTCTCCACGTTCACCCATAAACGTTCAGCAAGGATACGACACGCATTCCCCTTTCTATGGGGTCTGTGATGAGCAGTCCTCTGGGGGCAAAGATCTTCTCGTTCTGCTCCTGAATGTACTTGGATATCTTCTTCAACACCTAGCAGACAGAAGAAATATGAACAATTGAGTTAAAGCATTGAAGAGATGGTTTGAAGTGCAATCTACTTCACTGACTAGTACGTTAAGTACATGAAGCCCAACTTAAAAACATCAGAAATAACCTTTTAAGCCTCGTCCTAGATAATAATGATGCGTCACGTTTGACATTGGCAGTCTGACCTTCTCATAGCGCGTCTCCATGCAGAGGAAGATGAGGTACGCTGTGGAGCAGGCCAGACATCCCTCCAGGTAGGACTGGCCTCCGATCTTCTCTGCCTCTGTGTAGTAATTATTCAGCGTCTTCACAGTGTCCTCGAACAGTTTCCGCTCAATCTGTAGACACAAACCAAGTCATGAGCAGCAGGGTAGGAAGTGGGAGGATCCTTTTATGGCATTTCACCTTTGTTTGAGACTAAAAGTGGAGACAGGAAAACTATTGTGTTAAGGTAATACATTCATCTAAAGTAGTAGGTAGTAGGTATTCACAAGATACATACTTTTGATGCATTTGTTATTATTTGAATTTATAGGGATTGGTGGAGTAGTGTGGGTTCAAAAGTTAAAAGATGTTTGTAGAAAGGTTTGTATTACTGATACTGTAAAGCATCTCTTGATATACAAAGAGCTTCAAGGATTGTGTGTTTTTATTTCATGTCACAAATAAAAGCCTAACATAATAATGAAAGCTTCATCAAAATAAGGACTTACTGCAATACAATAATAGATAAAGCATTACTGTGGTTTCAATCTAGTACTATGATGGCTCCCAATAAACATTCAAATCCATTTATAATTGTAAGGGTTGCCTAGGATACAATGACAACCCACCATGAACACTTTTTACATGTAATACAAAGTAACAGGTCCCCTCACCCTGCTCTCCAGCTCGGAGGGGAACTTGGTCTGAAACCTGCAGGTGGTCCCTTCGCTGTAGTCTCTCTGGATGAAGACCTTATTCGCCAGAGATGCACTGTGCCTCAACTCTTGCAGATTGTGGAACTGAGGAGGATACATCCCACACACACACACACACACACACACACACACACACACACACACACACACACACACACACACACACACACACACACACACACACACACACACACACACACACACACACACACACACACCACACACACACACACACACACACACACACACACACACACACACACACACACACACACACACACACACACAGTAAGGTTTGATAGAGTATAATAATAGGATTTATATAGCGCCTTTCCCAATGTCGCTTTACAAAGGAAAACAGGAGTAAAAACAAACAAACCAAAAACAAAAGGCAGTCCGACAAACAGTCAGATAGACAAAACAACAAAAGCATGTCTGTAATGAGTCTCCAAAGAGAGCTCCATCTCCCCGAGGACCTGTCCACGTGCAATGTGTACAAACAGTGGGCGGTTTGGAAGTGCAGGATGATAGACGATAGGCAGACAAGGTGTGATCAATCACTCCGCGGCTCAATGTCTGCCCTCATTTCTGCCTTGTTGTCTGTTGGAGCAGAGCCCGGTATCGGACACACGGGAGCAGAGCTTGCAGAAGACAGGACAACGTTTCACTACAGCTCACAACAGATCGAACAGGCGGAACAAGAGATGAGGCACACTGATGAAGGGCCACCCACACTCTTGGAATATGTTGGGCATGTGCCAGGACTGTTGATAACATTAAAGTGTACGTTGGATTAAAAAAATGTTGTAGCACATGATTTATTTATTTTTTAATCTGAGAGCACTGATGCAGGCTGGAAAAGCATAGATAGAGGAAGGTCAGGGCGGCTTCTGTCCATGGTGCTGAACACTGTGTGTGTGTGTGTGTGTGTGTGTGTGTGTGTGTGTGTGTGTGTGTGTGTGTGTGTGTGTGTGTGTGTGTGTGTGTGTGTGTGTGTGTGTGTGTGTGTGTGTGTGTGTGTGTGTGTGTGTGTGGGTCACAGGATTAACAGGGCGTCTCAACAAAACAAAAACACCAAAACAGCTTAACATCGCTGGGGAAGTGATCCCCTGTTTTTGCCCTATTTCAGAGTCTGTTAAGCACAGCTGACTGCTAATAGCTTGCAGTGTTACAAACGCCAGATCACGTTCTTCATAAAAGAAAACAGCCCTCGGCTCGGACGCCACTGGCATTTTAATGTAGGACACACACACACACACACACACACACACACACACACACACAGCCGTCAGTAGTGCTTTAAGTGAGCCGCACAGTGTGGCACAGTTTCAGGCTACACTGCCCTCGTTCACCACGGTAACGGCACAGGTGTTATTCAGACGGTAAGCGGTTGTTAAGCCAAACCTCGACCGTAATGTGAGAGAGATAATATGACAGACTTACCTCTGTCGCCATGTTGCCATCCGCCGCCGTGGGGACGAGTCCCTGCCTACATGCGCGGAAATCGCTTTAGTGGGACACGCACGGGGACAGATTGGAAGAGTGGAGGGAGGAGGGGGGCAGGGGGGAAGGGCGGGGGAAGGAGAGAGAGGGGCGGGGCTAACGAAAGTACAGTAGGACCTTTATATAAAGTCTATGAGTAGGACCTAAACATGTGTCAACACTTGTTTTTGTGAATGTTGTTTAACATTTAAATGGTGTTACTCCACCTTTTTATAACTCAATGTCATGTTCTCTCACCAGTAGCAGCTACTCAAAACCTTGCAATATACTGCTCTTTATAAATACATTACATACTGTAAAAACTATAAATGTTGTTAATTGAAAATTGTTTTTGTGACTGCTGTTTAAACTTTAAATAATTATGACATTTTGGGTTTGTTACTGTGCCTGTACCCCCTTAGCTCAATTTAATATGTTCTACCAATTGGCAAGTATCATAACCTTACAATATACTGCTTTATTTAAAGACATAAAATACTGTATAAACATGTTAATTTAGTTTAATTCAAATTGCTCAATTGTTTTTTGTTAATATTGTTTAAATAGTAGTACGATGTTGGGTTTGTTTCTAGCCTTGAACCACCTTGATAGCTTGATTTCATATTCTGTGACCAGTAGCAGCTACTCAAAACCTTACAATATGCTGCTTTTATATAAAGAAAGAAATTGATATTGAGCAGAATTGAGTTCAGTGTATTGGTTCGGCCCTCCACCGCAGTCCCAGTTTCTCATGAGGCTCCTTTGGACAATTATTTTCCCACCCCTGATTTAGGTCATATTAATTCAGCTTTTCCAATGTCTACCATGAGTTTAAAAGACAATATTTGAACTAGTTATTCGAGTTACTCAAAAATAATAAAGGCCACTGATCTTTTTAAGTGTCCCCATAATCCATGACTGCATGCACAATACCAGGACCATGAAAATAGTGTAGACAGATGGAATTCAATTCAATTGTATTACTATTGCATGGGAAAAATGTGTGGGAGCAAATACTCTGCATTAAAGGACCGGAGTGTTGGATTTGGGGGGCTTTAATGGCAGAAATGGTATGTGATATTTGTAAAACTATTTTTATTTGTGTATATTTAAGTGAAAATTAGCAGCTTTGAAGATTGTATTTACAGTCTCTGAATACACAATACATTTGGTTTTCCAAAAGTAATTTACATTTATTTCAAACTGCAAAACTTGAAATAAACTGCTTCAAAGTAAAATATTCCAATTCCAAGACGTTTGTAGAATTTGATTGTCAACATACTGTTTAGGTCGTACAATAAGGTATTCATTTGGTTTTAATAATAGCCACTCTTTCTTTTTGAGTCAATACTTCTGCCAGAAATCTCCAAGTCAAAAAGACAATGACAGTTACTTTAAGTTATTGAAATCACCACAGAGTTTATTTTTTAATAATGACATATCTCATCCATAAAGTAGGGGCAATATATACAGACTTAATCATTAGGTCAAATAATAACTTGCACTTTCTGGAGCTTTAAATTAAATATATATTAGATATAGTAGAACAATGAATAGTAACAATTTGTATCCGATTACAATAAAAGCAAAGCAAACTCTTACAATCATCTGCGTCTGCATCATGATTAAAACAACAGTTTTCACCACAATCCACATTTTGGGTAATAGCGCCTCCACATCAATTCTTTCAAGTCCTGCTTTCAAGAGTGTGAGGCCTCACGATTATTTAAGCTGGCTGCTCAGTCTGTGTATTCAACTTCAATCCAGTTGGGTCGACTTTGATCCAGTGAGAGGAAAAGCCCAAGGTCAATGGATCCTCGAGCAGTTTTTGACTTAAAGGATGCTGCTATACCCCCAAAATCTGACATGTCATTGCAGTGAAAATGACGACCAAAATGAAGCTCCAATTTGATCATTACAAGTAGACCAAGCTGGCCCACTTAAAACATCACAACCTGGTCATTGGCAACAAAGTAATGTGCTTCATTCCAGCAGGCCATGCAATAGCAGTTTACCATCATATATTTACCATTATTGTATGTAGGGCTGGGCTATATATTAATACATATAGAGCTTTGTCTTTTCCCATTTTAAAGGTTGCATTGCAGAAATGATCTGAATGTACCAACTAGTTGCTTTTTTGTTATTTGCCTTTACCCACATAGTCATTACATTAACATTACTGATGATTACTGATCAAAATACTCATTGTTTAAACATTTTGTGAGAGCATTGATGGTTAATCCTATAATATCGTCTAAATATCGATATTAAGTGATTTGGTCAAAAATACTCTGATATATGATTTACTTCATGTCTTCCAGCCTTGATTTTATGGCATGCCATATGTATTACTCTTGTGTCTTGTAAGCTCTTCTAGTTGATAGGAAAATACACATTGCACTCAAAGCCTGGGACAAGCTAAGAGAAAACCACATGACTATGTTGTACCAGCTGTAGGTCAAAGTGCATTGATGGACAGCAAACAGGCAAACTAGCCGCACACAGAACCAAAAGCAAATGTGGAGCTTCATTTGGTCGCAGTCCATTATTTTGTTCATCTGAACAGACCACATTCAAACTTTACTCACACTGACACATGCATCCCGCTAGCCTTAGCCTTGTTCAAAGAGAAAAGTCTCCCCCATAATTACAGTACAGTTAAACTGCTACACAGGGCTGAAGATATCAACATTCGAGTGGAAGTAACTCTGTGGCGAGGCAAAGCATGTCAAAGCAAAACCATTATCAGCCTATCAACCCGACACCACTGGCCCAATTCTGGCCTCCGCTCTGCATGCTTTGCACTTCCCTCTGCTCAGCAAAGGGAAAATGTCCTTTGATTTTGGAGCCATTGTGCTCTGTAGCAAGTCTCATTGATTCATAAAGGTCCAGTTTGCCATTGACAGTGAACATTTGAAAACATATTACAGAAAATGTCCCATAAGCAACACAAGCAGCTAAGAAGGGGAGGAACTGCTGAGGGCAAGAGGGCTCCTTGACAAATATGAGTGCCTTAACTTGAAAATAAAAGGCATTAGGGTTTCAGTAACTTGGAGGAGGGCTCGGGGGTCGAACAGTGCTTGGCCTCCAGCCGGCCACTGGGAGACATCTCATTGTAACTTGATGAGAGAGGAATTACAGGCAGCACAAACAAACACAGTCTCTCTCTGGGCCTCTGGAGCTGCAGAAGAGAAGACAATGGTAGCATAAGATAATAAGTCACGACCAATGGATGTGACGTGATGCAACTGCCATGCAATTTGAACAGTCTGTTGTATGTTAGTATTATAAAAATGTGTTTACATTTTCCCTTCTCACCTGTTGCCCCCATGCAAGATCTGAGCACCTTGAAGGAACAGCAACGGGAACAGAAGCTGTTGCCACAGTTACTGCAGCTCCTCTATAATACAAAGAGACATTGTGACAAGAATAAGATTAAATACATGTGATGATGACGAGACGCCTAAAATATCTTCATAATTTCACAACTCTCACCCTTTTCTTCAGCACAGAGAAGACAGCATTGCAGCTAGAACAGTTGCCTTTGGAGAAAAAGACATAAAATGTGTCTTTTGAGACGGACGGATTCTTTCATTTCATTACTGATAGGTATAAATAGGATATACAAAAGTGCCTGAGTCAGACTGACCTGTGCAGGCGGTGGGGTAACGTTTGCGCAGTTTCTCTGTCAGTTTGGACACCTTGCTGCGTATTGGCTCGTTGCGGCTCAAGAGACCATTTTCAGAGATGGTGTCATACTCTGGAGCTCCGAGAGGCCCGTCATCATCCTCCTGTGGGAGAGGGGGGCGGACAAAGAAAAATGCAGTCACATACTGTGTAATCTCAAGTTAAGTCTTTGGAAGGATGAAACCCTTGGCAAGAAACAGAGCCAAACTCAGCGGTAAGGTTTAGGTGGATAAAATTCAATGTGATTATGTTGTGAATTTCAACCGGTTTGAGGAATGGATGTAGGCAAATAAATCAAGCAAGATGATGGGAAGTCCTAGTGCCACTGCTGAGATTCACAAAAGCTGCTAAATACTTGGATTTACATACAAAATTAAATGTATGCTTATCCGACTGTACTTGACTTAAGTGCCAAACACAAGGACACCCTAGGGCCTCGCTGCAGTGCCGCTGCAGTGCCGCTGCAGTGCCGTTCTGTGATTCTCCAGATGCCCAGTCCACCCCTGCTCAAGCTGATTAAGATCCAAAGCTTTAATGCGTTTTGAATCAATGCTGAGTACAGCCAAACTTAACAGTCTCTTCTCTGTCATTGTAGACCAAATGCTTCTCGTTTTGCGCCGTCCCGTTCAAATGACAATCACATTTCCACGCTCGGGCCAGGGCCGGGGGATGGGATTACAAGGCTCGCGTCTTGTGCTGCATTCACTTGCACTCGGACATTAGGGATTTTGTCATAAATGTCCGATGAGCCAAAACTTTTCTTTCAAAACAAAGCTGCCAACTGGGGTGGCAGCATATGCACCGCCACCCCTCGCCCTCCATGATCAAGCGGCTTCTCCGATTTTGTTGTCAATGTTTTGACTGAACTTTGTTACTGTTCACATATAAGTAAACATTACGTTTGAATGATTTAATGTGCTGATGTTATTTTTTTCAAACCGCATGTTGGCTATTTCAGCACCACGCGCTGTCCTCCTACTTATTGATCCACCATCAGCATCAGTGCACCACACTGCCAGATTGTGCCTGTGCTGTGTGTCATTCACTCTCAACATGGGTAAAAGTACAATAAGCATTCTTCAGGTGTAGGTAGATTCTCTATTCAGACATTATAGCCTATATGTGTGACTGTCGGTCCGATATTGTATAACAAAAAAAAATCAAAATAATATTTTATTTTTTATTCTCAAAATAATTTTCCGGGCCAAATATTATTGCTGGCGGGCCATTGCCAACCCATGCCCTAGGGCCTAGGGAGACATAATTGCATCATTATGTCCTTTTAAAGCTGACCTTATTAGTATACCATCAGGTCAGACATTAATTCTTTTAAATCCCTCCTAAAAACATGCTTTTATAAACAGGCTTTGATGTGAACAGCCACATTTCTTATGCCTTACATGATTAAATATGCCTATATATAAAATGCTTTTATCATAACGTGCTTTCATTAAAGAACACATTAAAGGGGCACTGATATGCTAATGTTCAGGTTTATATTAGTATTGAGTGTCTCTACTGTGACATGTTTCCCTGATTTAAAGCTCAAAAAGGTCATTATTTTTTTCATACTGCCTTCCCACCCTCTGTCTGAAACCAGAGCCCAGTCTGCTCCGATTGGTTAGCTGCTGGCTCTGTTGTGATTGGTCAACTGCTTATAGATGTCCCGCCCCTTAGCAAATGATGTACAATGTGTTGGAGCAATAGCCAACAGAAGCACAAGTGTTACATCATGATGTCACTATGTTATGGAATTAGACAAATGGAAAACACAAAATACCTCTTTAACACTGCAACACTACATTTGTCAATTTAACTGGAATGGAATGAGGAATGAAACGTTGATTTCACTAATATAATATGTCTCGTAAAATTCCAACCATGAATTACTAGATAGTAGATACTAATGAGAACCCGGTATGATGGGGTTATTGGAGACATCAATTATAGGCGTGTTAATGATAATGCTACTATCACTATTATAACTCATGCCATGGGGACAAACACATTGACAGATGGATTGATGGATGGGAGACACTGGGAAATCCACTTACCACTAAGACCAGAGGGGTTTCCTTAGGAAGCAGAACAACACATGAGAACAATGTTACCCACAGACACTGGTATTAACCATACCCAAAACCATGCTTCAACAGCAAGAAACACAACACAAGGTCCCCTCACACAACCACACATGAAGTCATTCATGTGTCAGGTAGTTCTTTAGTGCGACTTTACTGAAACCGTGCATTAACCTCTACTAGAGAGAGGGGGGGGTGACACTAGACACTCACCTGCAGGTGAACTGAATGTTCCTGAGTTCAGAGGACAGCAGAAAGAAACGGGAAGTAACAGGACACATGTCAGAAGAGGAGGATTTTTCACACAATCATGGGAAGCGCCAACAATTCTGATTCAAATATTAAATTCATAGCTTTTTTTTACCTTCATTTACCAGCAATGTTTACCATACTGGGACTATAGAGCATGTTCAACCCCAGTTATTAACAATGTTAAGATGTGAATTTCGTGAAGCAACATTTAAAATGAATCCTCTACTTTACACTATTGAAAAAAAAGATTTGCAGAGGCATCCTGATTGCCTGGTTTCTCTGCACCTTGATTTAAGTCTACCTGTTGCATGCCATTTTCATTTTATTTGCTGAAATGATTCTTTTTGTATCCATGTGTGGCTTTTGAGCATCTTTTTTTGTTCTCACCAATGCATAAGATATACCAGATACATCAGTTTATTTTTTTTATTTCGCCATCACAACTGATAATGAAGAATTACAAAGGGATATACCAAACTGCGACATGATAAAATGCGAGAGAAAATGTTGTTGAGAGTAGAATTTACCTCAATGGCATCCTTAAACTCATCATCAGGCTCTGCCTCCTCCGCTTCCTCCACACTGCCAGGAGACAGGTCCTGTCATCACACAAACACACACACTTAGCATAAATAAATATATAAATACTGGGCTGATCCCGGGATCAGCACCTTGGACAGCGGTCGTGCTATAACTAAAGGATTTACATTACTCGTACGAGATAAATACATTGAGAGCATGGGATGAACTGCATAAGAGGCTTACATTCATGGTTGGTTTTAATGTAAATCACAACCACTAAATTCTTCAGAATTCAACCCACACATTTCTCCAGCACTCTCACCTCCAGGCTAGTTGGTGTGGGGGTCTGGTCCAACAAGTGACCATGCTCCTGTTCTTCACACTTCCCCTCTGAGGCCTGGCCCATGTGGAGCAGCTTCCTGAGGTCCAACAAAACTGCGGGATAAAAAACACTTTAGCTTTAATCTCTTAAATCATGTGTTCAGCGTTGCTCGATCCATAGGGGATGAACTGACCTCTGCAGAAGTCTCTGTTCCACAGGAAGGTGGCGCTGTTCAGCCCAGCGAACACCCAGCCCAGAGGAGCCACGTACAGCAGGCACGCCAGGACTAACATCGCTCCATAGAACCTGGACGGAGACATCAATAATGTCAGGTCACACTTATTGTAAGCAGCTATTGTAAGTAAGTAATCATTTAAGTACCATACCATTTGAGCTGCTAAATAAAGACCTTACACTTTATTCCCCTGCTTTGATTTTTTTAATGTATCATAATGCATTTGGCCTTTTTACTCTTATCTACATTTGTTTTATTTTTTTCA